>NC_091245.1:10678863-10981893 GCF_042477335.2 Ovis canadensis
CCTCTCCCTCAGGGTCCAAAAGTCCGCTCTACACATCTGTGTCTCTTTTGCTGTCTCGCATACAGGGTCATCATTACCATCTTTCTAAATTCCATATATATGTGTTAGTATGCTGTATTGGTGTTTTTCTTTCTGGCTTACTTCACTCTGTATAATCGGCTCCAGTTTCATCCATCTCATTAGAACTGATTCAAATGCATTCTTTTTAATGGCTAATACTCCATTGTGTATATGTACCACAGCTTTCTTATCCATTCATCTGTTGATGGACATCTAGGTTGTTTCCATGTCCTGGCTATTATAAACAGTGCTGCGATGAACATTGGGGTACATGTGTCTCTTTCTATTCTGGTTTCCTTGGTGTGTATGCCCAGCAGTGGGATTGCTGGGTCATAAGGCAGTTTTATTTGCAATTTTTAAGGAATCTCCACACTGTTCTCCATAGTGGCTGTACAAGTTTGCATTCCCACCAACAGTGCAAGAGGGTTCCCTTTTCTCCACACCCTCTCCAGCATTTATTGCTTGCAGACTTTTGGATCGCAGCCATTCTGACTGGTGTGAAGTGGTACCTCATTGTGGTCTTGATTTGCATTTCTCTAATAATGAGTGATGTTAAGCATCTTTTCATGTGTTTGTTAGCCATCCGTATGTCTTCTTTGGAGAAATGTCTATTTAGTTCTTTGGCCCATTTTTTGATTGGGTCGTTTATTTTTCTGGAATTGAGCTGCATAAGTTGCTTGTATACTTTTGAGATTAGTTGTTTGTCAGTTGCTTCATTTGCTATTATTTTCTCCCATTCAGAAGGCTGTCTTTTCACCTTGCTTATATTTTCCTTTGTTGTGCAGAAGCTTTTCATTTTAATTAGATCCCATTTGTTTATTTTTGCTTTTATTTCCAGAATTCTGGGAGGTGGATCATAGAGGATCCTGCTGTGATTTATGTCGGAGAGTGTTTTGCCTAGGTTCTCCTCTAGGAGTTTTATAGTTTCTGGTCTTACATTTAGATCTTTAATCCATTTTGAGTTTATTTTTGCGTGTGGTGTTAGAAAGTGATCTAGTTTCGTTCTTTTACAAGTGGTTGACCAGTTTTCCCAGCACCAATTGTTAAAGAGATTGTCTTTACTCCATTGTATATTCTTGCCTCCTTTGTCAAAGATAAGGTGTCCATATGTGTGTGGATTTATCTCTGGGCTTTCTATTTTGTTCCATTGATCTATATTTCTGTCTTTGTGCCAGTACCATCGGAGAAGGCAATGGCACCCCACTCCAGTACTTTTGCCTGGAAAATCCCACGGATGGAGGAGCCTAGTAGGCTGCAGTCCATGGGGTCGCAAAGAGTCGGACATGACTGAGCGACTTCACTTTCCCTTTTCACTTTGATGCATTGGAGAAGGAAATGGCAACCCACTCCAGTGTTCTTGCCCGGAGAATCCCAGGAACAGGGAAGCCTGGTGGGCTGCTGTCTATGGGGTCGCACAGAATTGGACACGACTGAAGCGACTTAGCAGCAGCAGCAGCAGCAGCCAGTACCATACTGTCTTGATGACTGTGGCTGAAAGCAATCTACAGATTCAATGCAATCCCTATCAAGCTACCAGTGGTATTTTTCACAGAACTAGAACAAATAATTTCAAGATTTGTATGGAAATACAAAAAACCTCGAATAGCCAAAGCAATCTTGAGAAAGAAGAATGGAACTGGAGGAATCAACTTGCCTGACTTCAGGCTCTACACCTTTATTTTTGAATGATTTTTTTTCTAGGTTGTCAGTTTTTCCCCCAACACTTTGAAGATGTCATTCCGTTGTCTTCTACCGCTATTTTCTATGGAAAATTACATTTTAATCTTATTATTGCTTCTTTGAATGTAATGAGTCTTTTGTATGATTTTAAGATTTTCTACTTTCTGAATTTAAACTCTTTGACTAAAATATGTCTGTGAGGTTTTTGTTTGGTTGTTTTTTTAAATATAAATTTATTTATTTTAATTGGAGGTTAATTACTGGTTGTTTGTTTTTATCACACTTGGAGTTTACTGAAGTTCTTGAAACTGTGAGTCAAAGTATGTCATCAATTTTGAAAAATTCTTAGCTCTATTTTCTTCAGCTATACCCCTTACCCTATCTTCTCTCTCCTCTCCTCTGGCTCTCCATTACAAGCATATTGGAGTTTTCATTGATCTCATATTTTTTGCTCTGTTCTTACATTTTTTTTCTTCTTTATTCTCTGTGTACTTCTATTTGAATATTTTCTATTGGATTTTCTTGAATTTTGCTAATTTTATAATCTATGTCCAATCTGCTGTTAAGTCCATCCAATGAGGTCTTAATTTCAGGTCCTAGAATGTTTATTTGGTTCCTTTTCTTTCTTTTTTAAAGTAATGTCATAGTTTTTTAAAGTAAAGAAATTCAGATTAGTTTTCATTTTTCTTAGCAAATAGTGATAGCTGGGGGGTTTAGACAAAGATGGGCTATAGTCTCAACTTGGAAGTCCCAGCTATGACCAGTTATACAGTCCTCATCAGCAGGTAGTGCCAGAAGGGACTCTCCCTTCTAACAAGATTCTCTGTTCCATTTGCAATGGAAATATGTGAACACTTCTTTTAGCAGAGGATATAACCTACTATCCCTGTTTGTTTAAGCCTGTCCCACTTCTTAATAACAACAGCCTTTTCAGAGAGGTCACTCACCTGCATCAGCCAGAGGAACCTGTTTTTTTCAGTACATCCTCTTGTTTTAGTTAAAATGCATAATGTAGAAGATCAGTTATAATACAAAATCTCAAACATCTCCACTTCTGACATTGTGCTAACAATAAGTTTCTTCTTATTGTCACATTCCAGCTTCTCTGTTTCATGTTGAAAAATATACAGATATAATTCATTTTTACATATCCAAATTTCCTATTCAATATTCAGCTTCAGTGTCTGTCCTGAGTGTGACCAGTGTTTAGATGCTACGTTTTATATTCCATTATATTACACTTGGGCTTCCTTGGTGGCTCAGCTGGTAAAGAATCCGCCTGCAATGTGGGAGACCTGGGTTCGATCCCTGGGTTGGGAAGATCCCCTGGAGAAGAGAATGGCTACCCACTCCAATATTCTGGCCTGGAGAATTCTATGGACTGTATAGTCCATGGGGTCTCAAAGAGTCGGACATGACTGAGTGACTTTCACTTTCACATTACACTTTATTCTTACAGCACTATAGAAGCAAATCTATGCAAAGAAGTCCAAATTAAAAACAAAATTTTCAAACTGAGCATTTAATCTTCAACCACTAGTTCATCACAATTGCAAGAATTAGCACCACTATCTTTTGACACCTTTCCATATTCAAGTATTTTTAAATTTTTTATTTACTCATTTATTTGGCTGCCTGAGATCTTAGTTTGCATACAAAGGTCCGTCTAGTCAAGGCTATGGTTTTTCCAGTGGTCACGTATGGATGTGAGAGTTGGACTGTGAAGAAAGCTGAGCACCAAAGAATTTATGCTTTTGAACTGAGGTGGTGCTAGAGAAGACTCTGGAGAGTCCCTTGGACTGCAAGGAGATCCAACCAGTCCATCCTAAAGGAAATCAGTCCTGGGTGTTCTTTGGAAGGACTGATGTTGAAGCTGAAACTCCAATACTTTGGCCACCTCATGCGAACCGCTGACTCATTACAAAAGATCTTGATGCTAGGAAAGATTGGAGGCAGGAGGAGAAGGGGACGACAGAATATGAGATGGCTGGATGGCATCACCGACTCAATGGACATGAGTTTGGGTGAACTCCGGGAGTTGGTGTTGGACAGGGAGGCCTGGCGTGCGGCAGCTCATGGGGTCGCAAAGAGTCGGACACCACTGAGCAGCTGAACTGAACTGAGCTGAGGTCTTAGCTGTGTCATGTAGGATCTTTTATTGCAGCATGCAGAATCCCCAGAACACAGGCTTAGCTGTTCTGCAGCATATTGGGTCTTACTTTCCCAAATAGGGATCAAACACTCGTCCTCTGCATTGCAAAGCAGATTTTTAACCACTGGACTACCAGGAAAGTCCAATATCCAAGTATTAGAAGAGACACCTTATGAGTGCTATCTCATCTTTTACATCTGAGTAAAATTGATCATGCAAAGGGGCAGTACTTTGCCAAGGTCCTGTATCTGGAACACGGTAAAGGTGGGATTCTATCCTGCTGCTGCTGCTGCTAAGTTGCTTCAGTTGTGTCCGACTCTGTGCAACCCCATAGACTGCAGCCCACCAGGCTCCCTCATCCCTGGAAGTCTCCAGGCAAGAACACTGGAGTGGGTTGCCATTTCCCTCTCCAGTGCATGAAAGTGAAAAATGAAAGTGAAGTCGCTTCAGTCATGTCTGACTCTTAGCAACCCCATGGACTGCAGCCTACCAGGCTCCTCCATCCATGGGACTTTCCAGGCAAGAGTACTGGAGTGGGGTGCCATTGCCTTCTCTGGGATTCTATCCTAGGTCTCTCTAACTCCAGATCCCATGCTTTTCCCCCTCTGTATCCCATGTTTCTGTCATGCCTTAATTTACAAGAAAAATTTAACAATCGAAGCAAAATAATTTGAACATATTGGAATATTAGATTTTGCATTTTCTTCCAAATCATAGTAATATATCATTTTTTTCCCTCAGTTGACACTTTTACAGAGACAGTTTGCTTATATGGCTTAGGCCTTCCCTATGCAAACTGCTGCCAGTTTTGAATTTTCAACCCCAGCTCTGATTATCTCTGATGCTCCAAGACAGAAGCCTTGACAGGCTACAACTAAGAAGGTTATTTGACTCCTCATCGTTTTGTGTGCCAGAGGCCAATAAATTATTTGATGACAGACTTTTCCTATGTTGTTTCCATCAGTGTTGAAATGCTAATGATTCTTTCTTCCTCTCCAAAATTACGATGGTAAAAATTTATCATGTAACACTAATCACTCATGTTTATTGATAGATTTGCTTCTAGCAAGAGATTAATTTTTTTAACTTTTATATATAGGTTTTTGACTGGGTGAAATTAGATATGTGAATTCTGCTTGTTAACTGTTATTCTGTTAATAAAAAAATCCCAAGGTTGCCAATATTACCTTCTCTCTATTGTTCTCAAATCAATCATTGGATTCCTTTTTGAGAATTCTAATTCTCCACTGAAAATGTCTATTTTTAATACATTTTGTCCTTCTTTTCCTCTATATTCTTTAATCATTTTAGTTAATTTTAAATATTTAAAGTCTTTGTCTTATACTCCAACACCTAGATCATTTATGGATCCATTTCTATTTTCTGTTTATTCTCTTGATGATCAGTTTCATTTTCCTACCTCTTTGCATGCCTAGTAACTTTATTGCATGCCAGACATTGTCTGTAAAAGACATGTAGAAGCTCTGTATGATATCTCCCATCATAGAAAATTCCATCTTTTATCTCTTAGGCAGACAGAATAAGGGACTAGTCACCTCAGTCCAGTCAGAAGTTAACTAAGACAGAACCGGGTGACAGTTTTAGTATGATTTGGTCCACTTATGATTCATTTCTGCTTTCAGGCTGATGTTTCTCTAGATTTTGACCAAGAGTCCAGAGGCTCTCTGTCTCCTCAACCCTGAAAGACCTGCCGGAGATTCAGCTCTGCCCTTTAATGATTCTGCACCTAGCCCTACTTCCTATTTACCCTCACATCTTCTAAGTCTGGAAACTTTCTTGAGGGGAATATCAGCAATGTTTTTACATCAGGCCTCATTATTCTAGTTGGACTTTGTGTCCTAAGCATCTCAAGATTATGAGAGACTTCGCTTGGGCTTCTGGAAGCCCTCATCCTAGCTTCCCAGCCTTTCACACTCAAATTCTGAACTCAGAAAATGTCCTGTAGTTATAACCAGCATGTTTTAGAGATCCCAACTTTTCACAACAGCCCCACTTAACTGCCAAAAGACTTGTGGTTCCTTTTTCTACCAGCAGAAGCTCTCTGCATGAGTCAAGCTCAGTTCATGAATAGAATGAGCAAATGCCCAGGGAAGAAAATATCCAGTGACTATCAACCCAACTTTAAACAAGGAATCCTTGCTATCTGAATTCCCATTCTCCTAGTCATTGTTCCTCCCATGGCTCTTCAGTATATTTAACATATGATTTTTGTAATTTATTTAGCTTTTTCTAGTTATTACAAACAGAGTGGAATATTAGGGTGCTGTATCCTATGCAAATCAGAAGCCCAAAACACAAGTTTGATTTGAATTAAGAGCTAAAGAAAAAAACAGCCTTCAATTTCCAATGCTGACTTAAAAGATTGTCAAAGATAAATCTATGGTCATGATGCTGATGTGATTAATGAAGATAGGTATACAAGGCAAAAGCTGGGCCAAAATCCAGAAATATTCTTTGGCCATGTATTGTACATTGTTTGGATTTACTAAAAGACATAGTTTCCAATTTTCACATTGTTCATGGGGTTCTCAAGGCAAGAATACTGAAGTGGTTTGCCATTTCCTTCTCCAGTGGACCATGTTTTGTGGGTCATGGCATCCAGTCCCATCATTTCATGGCAAATAGATGGGGAAACGAAGGAAACAGTGACAGACTTTATTTTCTTGGGCTCCAAAATCACTGCAGATGGTGGCTGTGGCCATGAAATTAAAAGATGTTTGCTCCTTGGAAGAAAAGTGATGAAAAATCTAGACAGCATATTAAAAAGCAGAGACATTACTCTGCCGACAAAGGTCTGTACAGATAAAAGCTATGGTTTTTGCAGTAGCCATGTATGGATGTGAGAGTTAGATCATAAAGAGAGCTGAGTGTTGGAGAATTGATGCTTTTGAACTGTGATGTTGAAGAAGACTCTTGAGGGTCCCTTGGACACCTAGGAGATCAAACTAGTCAATCCTAAAGGAAATCAGTCCTGAATATTCATTGGAAGGACTGATGCTGAAGCTCCAATACTTTAGCCACCTGATGCAAAGAACTGACTCACTGGAAAAGACCCTGATGCTGGGAAAGATTGAGGGCAGGAGGAGAAGGGGGCAACAGAGGATAAAGTGGTTGGATGGCATCACCGACTTGATGGATGTGAGTTTGAGCAAGCTCTGGGAGTTGGTGAAAGACAGGAAAGCCTGGTGTGCTGCAGTCCATGGGGTCACAAAGAGTCAGATACAACTGAATGACTGAAATCAACTGAACTGATAGTTTAGTTCTGTTCTGATAGCAGTGACAGTTTTTGGAGTAATTCAGATTATACACAATACTTTCTGGAAATTCCCAAAGATAGAATACATTGATGAAATACAATAGATATGACCTCAGTGTCACTTTCAGACACATGGTAGAAATCTCAACTAAATGTGATTAAATTAATTATATTTAATTTATTTAAGATATATACACCAGAAAATTAAATGAAACAACTAACATTCTCCAATAAAGAGCAAACCATACTCATTGATGGAAAAATATATTAATTTTAAATAGGTATTACCAAGTTACTTGATTTATACTATTGCTTGTTAATTAAAAATATTAGTAAAAGTTTATAGAAACAGCTGACTAGTTCAGTTTTAAAACTAAAAAATATTTCTATCAGTTCAGTTCAGTTCAGCCACTCAGTCGTGTCTGACTCTTTGCGACCCCATGGACTGCAACACGCCAGGCCTCCCTATCCATCACCAACTCCTAGAGTTGACCCAAACTCATGTCCATTGAGTCAGTGATGCCTTCCAACTACCTCATCCTCTGTTGTCCCCTTCTCCTCCTGCCTTCAATCTTTCCCAGCAATGGGGTCTTTTCAAAATAGTTCTTCGCATGAGGTAGCCAAAGTACTGGAGTTCCAGCTTCAACATCAGTCCTTCCAATGAATATTCAGGACTGATTTCCTTTAAGATGGACTGGTTAGATCTCCTTGCAGTCCAAGGGACTCTCAAGAGTCTTCTCCAGCCCCACAGTTCAAAAGCATCAATTTTTTGGCACTCAGCTTTCTTTATAGTCCAACTCTCCCATCCATACATGACTACTGGAAAAACCATAGCCTAGATTAGACAGACCTTTGTTGGCAAAGTAATGTCTCTGCTTTTTCATATGCTGTCTAGGTTGGTCATAACTTTCCTTCCAAGGAGTAAGAGTCTTTTAATTTCATGGCTGCAGTCACCATCTGCAGTGATTTTGAAGCCCAAAAAAATAAAGTCAGCCACTGTTTCCCCATCTATTTCCCATGAAGTGATGGGACTAAATGCCATGATCTTAGTTTTCTGAATGTTGAGTTTTAAGCCAACTTTTTCACTCTCCTCTTTCACTTTCATCAACAGGCTCTTTACTTCTTTGCTTTCTACCATAAGTGTGGTGTCATCTGCATATCTGAGGTTATTAATATTTCTCCTGGCAATCTTGATTCCAGCTTGTGCTTCATCCAGCCCAGTATTTCTTATGATGTACTCTGCATGTAAGTTAAATAAGCAGGATGACAATATATAGCCTTGACATACTTCTTTTCCTATTTGAAAGCAGTCTGTTGTTCCATGTCCAGTTCTCACTGTTGCCTCCTGACCTGCATACAGATTTTTCAAGAGGCAGGTCAGGTGATTTGGTATTCCCATCTCTTGAAGAATTTTCCACAGTTTAGTGTGATCCACACAGTCAAAGGCTTTGGCATAGTCAATAAAACAGAAATAGATGTGTTTCTGGGATTCTCTTGCTTTTTCGATAATCCAGCAGATGTTGCCAATTTGATCTCTGGTTCCTCTGCTTTTTCTAAACCCAGCTTGGACATCTGGAAGTTCACAGTTCATGTACTGTTGAAGCCTGGCTTGGAGAATTTTGAGCATTATTTTACTAGTGTGTGAGATGAGTGCAATTGTGCGGTAGTTTGAGCATTCTTCTGCATTGCCTTTCTTTGGGATTGGAATGAAAACTGACCTTTTCCAGTCCTGTGGCCACTACTGAGTTTTCCAAATTTGCTGGCATATTGAGTGCAGCACTTTCACAGCATCATCTTTTAGGATTTGAAATAGCTCAACTGGAATTCTATCACCTCCACTAACTTTGTTTGTAGGGATGCTTCTTAAGACCCAGTTGACTTTGCATTCCAGGATGTCTGGCTCTAGGTGAGTGATTACACCATCATGGTTCTCTGGGTCATGAAGATCTTTTTTGTACAGTTCTTCCGTGTATTCTTGCTACCTCTTCTTAATATCTTCTGCTTCTGTTAGTCCATACCATTTCTGTCCTTTATTGTGCCCATCTTTGCATGAAATGTTCCCTTGGTATCTCTAATTTTCTTGAAGAGATCTCTAGTCTTTCTCATTCTATTGTCTTCCTCTATTTCTTTGCACTGATCGCTGAGGAAGGCTTTCTTATCTCTCCTTGCTATTCTTTGGAACTCTGCATCAAATGGGTATATCTTTCCTTTCTCCTTTGCTTTTTGCTTCTCTTCTTTTCACAGCTATTTGTATGGCCTCCTCATACAGCCATTTCACGTTTTTTGCAAAACTGTATTTCTATTTCTATACATATCAGAAAATGTTTTTTTGAAATAAAAAAACATGGCATGTGAAATACACAACCATAATGAGATCTCACTAAAATATAAGGCAGTAGGAACAATAAAAGGAAAATATTTGTCTGACAATGAATAAGATTCAGACCAATAATCTCAAAACAAATTACTATAGAGACTACTTTGTGGCCACTATAGATTGAGTTATAAGCCTGATTGAAGAGAGAGCTGAAGAAATTTAGCAACAAGGTGTCCTTTTCTGTTATTTTAAAATTAAATTCCATTATTGAAATTTTTGAAAAAAAACTCAAGAATTTCTGTGTGAGAATAGAAATGGCTTGAAGAAATGGTAAAAAAAAAATTATAAATTATAGTAACACATATAATGAAATTAAAGTAACATTTTTCTGCAATAATATTTTATTAAATACCACCCAAATATAATATTTAAACATAATATGTAGAATTAAATTCAATCATCTTTGATAATTTGCTGACTTTCAGTCTTGAAAACCACAGCTTTAAACATATTTTTCTAGTCTGTCGTTATAAAGGTATGTTTGTCAAGATAGATGGATGAAACACATTTTATTTAACAATGTGTTTGCTTAATTAATTTGCTTAATTTTGGCTTAGCAGTAATAGAATCCGCCAACAATCAGGAGATGCAGGAGACATGGGTTCAATCCCAGCATCAGGAAGATCCCCTGGAAGAGGAACTGGCAAGCCGCTCCAGTAGCCTTGCCCAGAAAATCCCACGGACAGAGGAGTCTGGCAGGCTACAGTCTGGGGTCACAGAGAGTCAGACAGGAATGAGCACGCACACTTCCACTGCTTGTTTAATTTATAACTTGCAAATATTCAGACATATAATATGTGGGCCTCCATCCATACTTTTGCCCAGGATCCCACAAAGGCTAGGGACGAGCATGAGCCCAGCAGCCCAACCAGTACATTTCAGAACTAGACTGGTGCTCACTAAGAATTAGAGGTGAGGAAGTATGCTTTAATGATCGCATTAGGGGACTTCCCTGGTGGTCCAGTGGTTAAAGAATCCACGTGCAAATGCAGAGGACATGGGATCCATCCTGGGTCCAGGAAGATTCCACATGCTGCAGGGCAGCTAAGCCCATGCACAACAAATACCAAAGCCTGCATACTCTAGGGCCTGCAAGCCATAACTAGTGAGCTCCTGTGCCAAAAACTACTCAAGCTTGTGCATGCCCTAGAGTAGGTGCTCCGCAACAAGAGAAGCCCCCGCAAGAAGAAGCCGTGCACCACAACTAGAGAAGAGCCCCTACTCGCCACAACTAGAGAAAGCCTGCACACAGCAACCAGGGCAACCAAAAAAATATTTTAATGTTAAAAAAAAATGATAGCATTAGGGCCAGATGGTGGACGTGTGCCAAACCAGTGGCAGAACAGTCCTGGGAGAATCCTAGGATGACAGTTCTGGGAAGAAGGCCCCAGTCCCTGAAGCTGGAATGTAGTCCATGGAGCTGGTTTCAGGGCCAGTGAAGGACAGCTGCAGCCACAGGGGCACCTAGGGGACCCAAGGGGAAATACTATACTCCCGCTAAGTCTAAAAGAAAGGGAAATAGATGGCAAGGCAAAGAATCAGCTGTAGAGAGCGCACCTGGGGCCAGGACCTGAGGACGAGAGAGAAACCAGCTGAAGTCTGATTTCCCTACAGAGGTGGAAGGAGCAGGTGGGGCCTGGTCTCCAGGGGAGGACTCAGGAAGAGCAAGCAGGGCCGCAGAGGATGCAGGGCTGGCTGAGGGACTCTAAGCAGGTGTTTGCAGAGCCCAAGGGGTTGGATCCAGAGACCTGGACAGTAACTGAATTGAGGGAAAAAGCGGGAGTCAGTAGAGAAGAGAAACTTTCTTCTTTCTGAGTCAGGAGCAGCTTCTCTGCACCACATGTGCACCCCACAGCCACAGGGTGTAGCCTGGGTGGGTCGGGGTAAGAGTTGGGCATTTCTGGTTTCATTAGAGGGACAGGGCCCTAGGGCATACCGAAAACATGCCCTAGACGCCACCAGCTTCTGGAAACAGTTGGCAGATGAGTTTTTCCTGGATCCTAGAGAAAGTGGGTGTCCAGCATCTAATCAAGGACTAATCTGGGCTCCTTCTTTTTCATCCTGGATTGAGAGTGGGTCTTAGGTCAAATTCTTGAAGGTTTACAATAAATAAGGCAACCAAGAATCCAAAAGGATTGACAGTGCAAAGCAGTCTAGTCTCTCTCATCCCTAGGCTCTTTGCCTCTGGGTTATCTCCCCAGGTTCCCACTCCTCTGAGTCAGCAGGGAGAGAATTCCAACACACAGTAACTCCAGACAGATGCCTTCTTTCCACTGTGCCTGACTCCCAGAGGCAATCGACTCTCAAGTTCTTTTTCCTCAGGTCAGACAAAGAAGACTAAGTTAGACATCTCCCAGAGGAAACTACTTCACTAAGGGAAAAGTCACATCAAAAGCAAGATAGTACAAGACCACAGGGATGGATGATGCCACAGGGAATCATTTTTTATTTGGACAAAATAAAATTCAGCCTCAGGAGATTCAGCTGGCTCTAGTGTGGACACAGGATCATTTCTCAGACTCAGCTTTGCACAGTCCCTGGGGATGAGCAATTCATTCCACCAGAGCAAGTGAATTCATGATGTGGACTCAAGCTGTTTCTGCTGGCCTTGGCTTGAGACGATGGTCGGTGTTGCCTGGAATGAGCCAACGTAACTCCCAGGGAAGGAGAGATGACAATTACTGCAGACCTACCAATGGGTATTTGGGCTCTTGCTTAATTCCTCCAGTGAGAAAGGCAGGGTAAAGTTTGGCTAGTGCGAGGTCTCAGATGATACCCTTTCTCTTCCTACTCCTGCCCCAGACAGGTTTCAAACAAATATGGAGGAGACTGAGAAGCCTTCTAGGAAAAAAAAAACAAATTAACTATGCTCACAGTTGAAATATAGACAGAAGTCCAGAGAGGCAAGTGAAAATATCCATTTCTAATGAGGGTGTGGTAAAACAGGGAATGTTACAAGCTGTTGATTGGTATGTAATTGGTACCCCATTTTTGGAGGCAATCTGGTGACGTGATTAAACAATTTAAGTGCACATACATACTCCTTGACACAGCAATATTATTGCCAGGGATTTATTCTATAGATTTACAAGTATGCAAAGATTTGTGGACAGCGACCCTCTTTGCATCATTATTTATCACAGTAAAACAGTAGAAACAAATGCCCATTAACAGGGGGATCAATTGAGTAAAATAAATACTTTGCATTTATTAAAAAAATGAGGTTGATCAATATGTGCTGATATTAAAAGATGTACAAGATATATTAAATGAGGAAAGCACAGAAAAGCCTTGTACTACTATCCCATTTGTGGATTTTTGGAGGAAATTGACTATAGATACATTTGTACTGAAATAGAAAACCTCTGGAAAGATATACACTACAAGAAACTGTGAATAGTGGTTACCACTGGGAGACCTTTATTTTCTATTTTGCATTTTTCTCTACTTTGTATTTTTATGAACGTGTATTACTTTTAAAATGCAAAAGAAAACATTTAAATAAGGAATAAAGGACCAATGAAAGGTAATTTATCAAAAATAAAAGAAGAAATTTCTCAAACTTACTATTAGAAGGCAAATTCAGTAATAGGACAGTAATAGTAAGACATGATGGCTGATTGGTGAACTTGTCCTGACCCAGCTGACTTGGTAACGTGAATATGCTGCCCTCACTCATTAAACTAAACTCCTTGAGACCCAAGCAGTCTTGCTATGGAGCCCCCAATAACATGGCTAAAGAGAGGGAGAGGTTCCCTTTCCCACTTGAAGCCAACTGCTAAGTCATCAAGGCACAGGGAGAGAAAGAACCAGAGGCCAGAACCATTGGCAGGGATTTGCACCCAGTGACAGACTCTGCTCAGCTGAAGCTGAAGGCAACAAGTCTGGCCAATCCCTCTCCCA
The DNA here is from genome assembly GCF_042477335.2 of Ovis canadensis. Lineage (NCBI taxonomy): Eukaryota > Metazoa > Chordata > Mammalia > Artiodactyla > Bovidae > Ovis > Ovis canadensis. Next base: position 10,692,313 of record NC_091245.1, read on the forward strand.
GGTAATAGCAGGATGGATATCCAGCTTGGTTATCACCAAGTCTTGGCCCAGGAATCTTGGCCTATTGGAGGTTATGGACGAGTTGCAGATAACCAGCAACAGCCAAAAGGAAGCAATCTTCAGTACTCAGTCAGGAACGCATCTGGGTAATATAAGCTTAGAGAATCCCGGAAACACTTGAAGAAAATCTGAGACTGGAGTGTCTGAATGAGTCCTTGGGCATTTTAAGCTAATGATATTCACATTTCATGCATTCATCTGACATAGTGAAGTGTTACTACGTGCAAAGAACAGTAGCAAGCAGTAAATAAGGCAAACATGGAATTCATTAAGTTGAATTGGATAAAAATAAAACTGCCACTATTCAACCTTTCTGGGTCTATAAAAATGGCCCTTTCTTATGGATCAACATAAACACATTCTGAAAAGAACTACAGGGAGAAAAACTAAGGAAAAAAAAAAGGATAGAACTATCCAGTTAATTTCTTGATTGCAATTACCGAAAGACCTATAAGGGAGCAATCATATCTAATCCAGTCTAGGGTATGGTGTATGTGGTGCTGATCAAGAAAGCTTCCACCTTTGAGGAGGTGACAATGAAAAGAAATTAGTGAAGGAGACCGAGGGACATCATTCCTGGCAATCAATTCCAAAGGCCCTGAAGGGCAGGAAACTGGTCTGTTCCAGGAACTGATAATGTGACTCAACCCATGGAGACGGGCAGACGTGGTAAAGAGGGAAGATGCGGATGAGAGGATGCTGAGAGTGAAGCTGGAGCCAGTCAGGCCTTGGAGGACCTTTTAAGGACTTTGGGGTTTATCCCAAGAGATTTTAAAAACAATGGCATACTACGCGTATCCAAACACTGGTAAAGTCTAGGGAACTTTCGGGTTACAAAGAACGTTTTTTCCCCTTTTGGCAGAGCCTGGAGGTCTACAGTTACAGGCGGCTAGTATGTGGCTGTGTCAGAATTGGAATCCACGTCCTTGCAAAGAGCTTCCTCCACCCAGGACTCGGCTGGGAGGGTGCCAGGGGTGAAGCAGGCAGCGGGCCAGGGACCCTTCTAGGAAGAGGCCAAGGAGGCCGAGTGCGCCCCAGATGCCCCCACCCCCAGACGGCAGCTCAGCGCCCAGCAGTCCTGGCGGAAGCGGCGCACCGAGAAGCAGTAGATGAGAGGGTCCAGGCAGCTGTTGAGACTCAGCAACGCCAGGCTGAGGGTGTGTAGGACGTCGAGCGTGGAGGTAGCCCGGCATCCGCCGCCTTCGCGGCTCGCGGCGACCTCCTGCCCCGTTACCCAGGGCGCCAGCAGCAGATGGTAAGGCGCCAGGCAGAGGGCGAAGACCAGCAGGAGCCCCAACACCATGGTCCTGGCTGCGCGCCGGTGCGGACCGGCGGGGGCTGGGCCCGGGCCCGAGGGCGAGGCGAGCGCCCGCGCCAGGCTCACGTAGGCCGCGAGCACCAGCAGGAAGGCGGCGGTGAAGAAGGCCACGGTGGTGTAGGCCAGGCCGGCGCGCGCCCAGCCGCGCTCCAGGCAGCGAGAGGCGCCGCCCGGCCCGGGGCGCAGCGCGTGCGGGGCGGCCAGCGAGGGTGCGGCGCAGGCCAGGCCTGCCAGCCAGGCGGCGGCGCACGCGGCGCGGGCGGGGCCGCGGCGGCGCAAGGCCGGGCGGGCGGCCGCCTTGGGCCCGGGCCGGTGCACGGAGCTGCAGCGGCACACGCTGATGAGCGCCGCGAAGGCCACGGCCGCGTAGGTGGACACATAGTAGGCGGCCCCGGCTGCGCGGCAGACGGCCTCCGGGAAGGGCCAGTGGGCCGGGCCCAGGTAGTAGGTGAGCCACAGCGGCAGCGTGAGCGTGAAGAGCACGTCGGCCAGGGCCAGGTTGAGCAGGTAGAGACGCAGGGCCTGGCCCAGGCGCCTGCCGCTGCGGACGAACACCGCCAGGGCCGCCACGTTGGCCGGCAGCCCCAGGCCCAGCGCCAAGGCATAGGCCGCGGGCACCACAATGAAGCGAGCAGGGTCGTCCCAGGGGCTGCAGCCGCCAAGGTCCCCCACGCTCCTGTTCATCTCGGACCTTGGACTAGCAAGAGGAAGAGAGGTCACTGTGGAGGCCAGCCGCACAAGAAGCCCTCCACCCCGCCTTTCCTCGCCAGACCCGTCCTCTCTTCCAAAATCCGTGTTGGGAGGAGACTAGAAGCCGGGAAGCCCCTGTGAGGGAATGAGGAATTAGTTCCACTGGCACCCGCTGGAGGTGGAGCAGGGGGGACGCCAGAGTTAGTAGAATGAGTTTGGTGAAAGATGTGGGAAACGAGGGCGGGTCAGGAATCCCAGACAGCTTGGAAATTTTTCACCTTGGTGACTGGGAAGGTGCAAGTGCCCCCTTATAGGTGGAGTAGGGTTCCACTTTGTGGGGCGCTGGCATGTGCATTAAGCCCCAGCAAGGCTGAGCCAACAGGAAGTCATGAGAAACCAGGGTGGAATACAGACTCCTTCCCCGAAAGCCTCCAGCTCCAGTGCCATCCAGGTCAGTAGGGGAGAGGCATGGATGGAGTTACCGCCGTAGGATGCAGTGACCCAGGAGACAGGCCCCTGCACAGTGACCTTGGACTTACCTTGGTGAATGTCCTCTCTGGGGCTTGCCTGGAGCACCTTGGGCAGGGCTGAAAAGGTTTCACATCTCAGGCTTTCCAGCCTGTTTCCTTCCCCCTCGTCTTTTGACCACAAAGAAGTCCGGGGTCTGATTTGGAACTTTAGACAGCAAAGCAAATGGAGCACAGGCCCAGAAATCAGGCAGATTCTAGATACACACATTTATCTGCCATGTGACCTTGGGCAAATTACTCAGCTTCACGGAGCCTGTCTTCTCTGCTGTAAAATGGAGATTAAAATACCTACCACAGGGTTGTTCGGAGGATTATGAGAAAACATAAGTAAAACTCTGAGCACTGGCTGACACTGGGGAGATACGTCATGACCATTAGCTCCCTTCCCCTCTAGGCAGCACACAGATAAATGTGTGCACCCACACAGGCGCACACACACAGCGTTAGAGACAGACACCTCAGTCAAACAGCACAAAGACATCTGGGCATACTGCCCCTCTCTCCAAGGGGGGATAAGCACACAAGCCCATGTCCTGTTCCTATGTTTGGCATACAGTCACACTCCTAGGATATCCCAAAACTTGGTTCCTCCAATACCAAAATTTGTACTTCTGCCTTTGAACTTTGCAGGCTCATCCTTTCTGGGATCCTGAATGAGTCTATCCCTTTCTCCCCCTCCCTCCAGGCACTGTCCACCAAGTCTCCGGCCCTCCACTTCCCCACTCTGAACCTCTCTCTGCCATCCCACCAGATCACTCCTACCTCTTGTTGCTCTGGCTGCTACAGCTCTCTGGGGCCCTGGGTCTAAGCAGCTGAGACAAAGCAGAATCCACTCCCACCCACACATCCTAGACCCTCCCATCAACCAACTAATCCTAGACAGGACATGAAGAATGGGAGCAACAGCTGGAGGGGCAGGGGTCCACCTGTGGCAGCTATGAGTGGGGTTTGTGGGATGCAGCCAGAGCCCCAAAGGAAAGGAGTATCATTGCAAGGCATGGGGGCACAGGGAGGGAGACAGAAATGGATAAGGAAGGCCTTGCTGCTGAATGTCATTCTGCTGACCTGACCAATGCTTAGGCTGTGGTTTGGGGAGGAGGGTGCCATTTCCTAAGGCCTGGCTTCTCCTCTGAGTGAGGCAGCACTGCTAAAGCTGAAGATACTCCTGCTGCTGTCAATCCCAACTACTCCTCCATACCAGCTGGCCAGCCTACTTCTCCAGCACCCTGCCTTTCCTGCAGCTGCTGGTTGGGCCCTAGAGTCAAGCTTGCAGGGCCCTGTAGCTTCTAATCACCTTACAGGCCAGGCCTTCAATCTAATGCCAGCTGTGAGAGATTTTACTCAAAGTCCCGGCTGGAGACAGGCTGGCTGTGGAATCCTGGAAGGGGTGGAGATGGGAAGAGGCCAGGCTCCTAGGATGTCCAGGCTCTACTTTCAAGAGCTTCGAAATATCCATGCAGAGGGGCAATTCTCGGAAGCAATGCAGATTTAATTACGTTGGACTGATCATCCCGTATACCTTCAAGTTGAAGAGCAGGGGTGCCACGCCTGCCCACTTCTGACTTTGGCAGCTGGTGCGGTGGGAAGTGTGGGTTCTGGAGTCAATCAAGCCTTAATTCTAGTCTCAGCACTGACACGTGGGCACTTACGCTTTCTGAATCCACTTTCCCATCTATAGAACTGCTATTTAATAACAGCATTTACTGAGCACTTATTATGTGCAGGCACTATTGTAGCACTTTAACTCACTAAGTCTTTGCAGCAACTCTATGAAAATATTTGCCATTATTACCCATATTTTGCAAGTAAGCAGTAAGAGGCACTACCTACTCTCTCCCTTCTCTTTGCTGACCACTTGACCAGTGTGGGTAAATCTTAACTAGTCTAAGTCCCTCGTGGGAATTCCATTCCCCATGCCAGTGATTGGTGTAAGAATGGAAATGTGATATAATTCTGTAGAGTGGGATATGAGGGGGAAACCTAGGGGTCTTCTAAAAGAGCTTTCCTCTTTCTTTTCATCGTGGTATATTATAGGCAAATGTGTTATCTGGAGCTACTGCAGCTATTTTGCAACCCTGATGTCAGTAGTCAATAAACTGAAAGCAGCAGAGGACAAAGTTGAAAGAATATCAGTCTGGTGTCATCGTAAAGCAGCCAAAATATGCAACATTGAAACTGAAGCTATGTTATCTCTGGACCTCTCATGACAGAAAAAGGTTCCTTATTGTTTTGACACTGTATATGTCGTGGGTTTCCCAGATGCTCAGCAGGTGAAGAAACTACCTGCAATGTAGGAGACACAAGTTTGATCCCCAAGTTGGGACGATCCACCAGAGAAGGAAATGGCAACCCACTCCAGTATTCTTGCCTGGAGAATTCCATGGACAGAGGAGCCTGGCAGACTACAGTCCTTGGGGTCACAAAGAGTCAAACACGACTGAGCAGCACCGGCGTATGTAGTATGCATATATATACACATACATACCCACACACACCTACTATAGGTAGACTGCATCACTGTGTTTTCAGACACCAAAGAGTGCCAGTTTGCCTGAGATTCCCAGCTTGTCAGTGTCAGAGCAGAAATTAGTGTTCTATAGTGAAGATGAAATGGAGTAATGTACACAGATTTCTTTTACTCCTGTGGGCTCCAAAAAGCCACTGACCCTACCCGCAAAAGCAATTTGTAGGCTGGTGGCTAGCGTATTTGTATAAGTAAATGAACGTTTTTTCTTCATTATTTCCCTTGATAGGAAGCACATCATTTCCCTACCTAGGTGAAGACGGTTGGTGATCACCCTAACATGGTCACTGGCCCTTGAGAACTGTCTCACACACACGCTTCTGACTCCCCAGGGCTTCTGCAGTTCACCCCAGGTTTCCGGCACTGCTTTAACACGCAGCACTTTTGGAATTGGCTGTCCCCTGCCTCTACATAGATGTCCAAGGAGCACTGCACTGAGTGCCCTGGCGGTTTCAGATCCTGTAAAATGATGACTCAACGTGCATTTCTGTTAGTTTTGTGACTCTAAGGTGCATGAGATAAAAAGGAATGGGAGGGATTATCTCATGTGGCTCAGCAGGCAAAATCAGGTATTTGTAATATTCTGCCATACTCAGTGTGTAAATTCTAAGCTTATAATAAAATCTTAAAAACATGCATGCCTTTTGAATCAGCCCCTCACTTCAAAGGAGAGAAAATAAGTATGTAGAGGTGATTTACTGTGAGGTTTACAATAGCTAAAAACACTGGGAACAATCCAAATGTTCCTAGTGGGGGCTTTTATAAATACATCACACTGCACCCTTACAGTGGACTACTACGCAACCATTAACATCACTGAGATAAAACAGACATGGAATGGTGTTAATTACAGTGTGTTAGGTTTAGAAAGCAAGCAAAATAAAGTAGTACATACAGTCTCATTTTCATTAAAAACATATCTGAATAAAGACACAGAAGAAAGTTGGGAGGTACAGTTATACAAAGGAATAGAAAGTATCAATAGTTATTTGGGGGCATTAAAAGTTCGGGTGATTTAAATTTACTTTCGCATGACATGAGGAATGCTAAGAGTATGTAACATGGACTCTTCAAAAAAAGAGCAGTAAAATGTCTGAGCAAAAGGCAGGGCCAGGCAGACCAGATGTCTACTTGAGAAAGCAGGGCCAGGTAGACCAAATGTCTACTTCAACACTGGCCACCCTTGGGTATACGGGTAACAAGGTGATGCTCTGTGTTCCACCACGTTTCTGCTTTGACAGTGACATGGCCTGAAGGGACAAGACAATCTACTCCCAGGATTCCTTGAATGGACTTGGAGACTTCTTCCTAGTGGGTCTGGACATCTTTTCTGGTTTGGACTTAGAGCTAGCAGATATCCAGCAGCAGCAGGAGCCCCAGGCAGACGATGGCTGGAATGCAGGTGTTCAGTGACTCTTTTAGAGACATCAAAGTGAAGATAGCCCCTAGAATGGAAAATGAGGTTCCTGAGGCTCCCTGGAAATGCCTGGGAGATCCAGGAGATCAAGGCCCTCCAGCCAAGGCTGACCCACTCCAGCCTAAGCCCTCTCTTGAACACCGTTCCCCTCCCCCCACACACACCCCCTAAACTAGCTGCTCTCAACCCTCTGATCCCCCAGAAAAAGCAGAACCAGAAATCAGAAGCTTCTTAAACTAACACAGCCCCTCTCAGATGGCAAGAAAGAAAACAGGAACAATCCAACCAAACAGGGCATGGAGCGAGTAGGTGGGCATTTTCTGAAGGATCAGATTGCCCCTGATCCTTCTCCTTTCTCATCCCCAGGGAAGGGAAGGGAAGGCCCGTGGACTGGTGGTGGACATGGCGGGGAAGAGCTGAAAATGGGGCACGCTGCGGAGATGGAAAGCCAGCCTGGAAGAAGGGCAGGAGCACCAGCAGCAAGGGTGACGCAAAGCCAGGGGATACAGAAGAGCCTGAAGAAGTCTGGCCTTTGAAGCAGCAGCTGTCTTTGTACACTGGCAGTTCCTGTGGGGAGAGCCACTAAAAGGGGGCCCTCCAGGAATCATCTGCCTTTCTGTTCAGGGGGCCCAGCTTTCTTGCTGTTCCACCTGCCAGACACATGAGTCCAGTAGCAGCTGCTACTCCCTCCCCTCATCTCAGGGCAGGGGGTGAAGAGAAAGGGGTAGGGGCTTTTAGGTTCCAATATATCCTTATGACAGAAATATCATGCAGCCAACAGAACTGCCGACAATTGTTATAGTGTAAGTTTTAAAAGCACCTATCCTAATCTGAAGACCATGGAAACTGCAATTGAGCAGAAAGTGCTTCTGGTTCCAGAGAAAAAAGGGTGGCAACAGTAAAGAGAACAGTCAGATTTTTTCCATCACCCTCCCCCAGAAGTCCCCATTTCACCAGCCCGGTTGCACACCCCCCCTTACCCATCATGAGCAGTGTCAAAATCAAGTTACTCATCTCTTGCAGCATCGGTGGGCCCAGGACCAGCAGCAGCCCAGCCAGCAGTTCCAGCCAGCCCACAGCCACTTGGTAGCTCATGGGATCTGGCTGGTAGCCGAACACCTTCAGCGGAAACACCTCAGCGAACTGCACGAACAGGGCTTTCTAGGGGTGGCAGGGAATGCCTGTCAGCCACAGTCACCAAGGATCCACTGCCCAGATGCTCCACAGGGGCATTCTGTGCCAGCACCCTTAACTTCCCCAGCAAAGGAGCTGGTACATCTAGGCCAGGGCCAGGGCTGACCTCAGCCAGCCTGGAAAGGAGAGGGCCTCCCTGAGGGGCTGAGCTTTGGCATCAGAGAACACTTTATGCTCCAAAAAGGGCTGGATGGTGGTACAGAGATGGAGGAACTTTCTCACCAGTTTACAACCCCGCCCCAGATTCCAGGAAGAGGAAGCTAGGCTTGGCCCGTCTCATCTAGCGCCAAGGCTTGGGAACTTCATGACTTCTCTTTCCTTCTGCCTGGCCTGGCTTCTCTTCAGGCTACTATGCAGGAGTATTTGGAGATGAGGAAGGGGATGGAAGGAGAGACTTTTTTGTTCATTAAACAGATTCTACTGAATATCATATGCTGGGACCCAGATCTCACTGCAGCAGACAGCACAGGAAGTGAGGGGTTCAGAGTGAGTGACTCAACTCACTGAGTCAAACTCTGTCCTGAGCCACATGACTTCACCTGGACCCTTAGCGTGGCTACTTTTTCCTGCTCCCCAACCTCAGTTCTACCTCCCCTACTCAGGGCTCTAAGGAAGAAACTTTAAGCCGTCAGGCTCTGAGGATGTTTCCCCAAACAACCCACCCTAAGCCAGGCCAAAAGAGGGCAGGGGCGGGGAGGTGGGGTGTACTTTGTCTAGAAAGTCTGGCTGGTTTAAGGGGCTGGGTGGATTGGTGTGCAGAAGGACATCTCAGCATTCCCGAGAGTGGAACCAGACAGGGAGCCGAAGGGCGACTTTCTAGGCCTCCCTCTCCGGCTCCGGGAAGGATTCCGGATTCTAAGTTCAGTTCAGTTCAGCTGCTCAGTCGCGTCGACTCTCTGCGACCCCACGGACGGCATCACGCCAGGCTTCCCTAAGGTAGTTGAAGGTCTAAAGTTTGGGTCCTGCTTCCTGACTAGCTGTGTAACATTTAGCAGAAACACTCCACCTTCAGGGCAAGTTTCCTATCCGGCTAAGCGGGGATTAGTTAAACCTCTGCCTCGTGAACTTTCCAAGAACTCAAGCAAACGAAGGAGGGCAGCAAGGGAGCTCGGTCCTACTCCCTCCCGCAAAGGGACCCCGAGCTTTCCTCTTCCGACTCTAGATTTGCCTTGAAAGGGATACCCGATGGGAAGGGGATGCCAGAGAACTCGGAGGAACTCCCCAGGCCGGTGCCCACGTGTACGCCGCGGGGCAGGCGCTCTCCCCCAGCGCTAGCGCCATCTAGCCCGAAGGCAGGCGGGTCCGCGGGGCGCGGGCAGGAGGGGCGGGCCGGCCGGGCACCTGGGTAACGGCCGGGGTTGCAGCCCCCGCTGCCGCGCGGTCGATCCCCCGCCCGAACGCCCTCCGCCCACACCGCGCCGCTCACCATCTGCTCCGACACCGGAGCCGAGATCTGCTCCGAGAGCTTAGCCGCCCCCGTGAGCGCGAAGAAGCTGCCCAGCAGCACGCGCAGAGCGGTGAGCGGGAGCGCCATGACCGCGCAAGCATGCGGGCCGCGCCCGCCCCGGGGTAGGCGCCGCCGAAAACCCGCCCCCTGCCGCCCGGGCGTTGCCTCCCTCCCCGGGCGGCCGGAAGACTTCACCTCCCAGCGGGGCTGCCTCCCTCGCTCGGCCCTCCACCGGCTGCGAGAAGAGACGGCGCTGAGGCAGGGCATCCCCATCTCACAGCTGGGGACACTGACGCCCGATTGCTTTGACACTAAACGGTCCCTTCTGAATTTAGGGAAAGTTTCTCAGCCAATATGGACAGAGCAGAAGAATCAAACATGGGTATCTGGACGTGGCTTGCAAAAGAGCTCCATTTGGGTCAAAAGACGTTGATGGGGTGGGGGGGTCGCTCCCGCCCCTGCCACGCTAGCTTGGCGATCGGAGCTGTCACCTAACTTCAGCGGGCCTCAGTGGTGTCCTCATCTGAAATGTGGATAGCGCCGTATCAGTCCTGAGATACAGCACAACGCCTGGCACAAAGAATTATTTGTAAATTATTTGTGAAATTATTAGGAATAAATAATTGCTAGTGATTATAAAATAAGCTGTTTCTTATCTTTGCCTTAAATATATTTTCGCTCTAATATCTCTCAGTTGAAATTACAATGTGAAGGGTGTTTGAAAATTCAGCTATGGGCAGCGGTGGGTAGAGACGTTTTCACTGAACAAAACCCTACAGTCCACTCCTGGCCCATTTTCTTTTACTGAAATCTATCTAAACCTGGATGAGAAAACTGAGACAAATTCAGAAAGTGCTTTTTTTTTTTTTTTAACCAATCCCCCCCCCCCCCAGCTAACAATGCTTGTTTACATTTTTTAATGATTTTTTAAAAAAATTTAAGGTAGCTTTCATGACACTTGAAAATATATGAAATTCATATTACAGTGTTCATAAGTAGTTTTATTGAACCAGCTTGTCTGTGTATTGTCTACCACTGCATTTGTGATGCAACACGAGAATTGAGTAGTTCCCACCGCATTGCCTGCAAAACCTAAAATATTCACTACCTGGCCTCTTATGAGAAAGGTTTGCTCAGTCAGGTCTAGAGACAGAGAGGCCCCTAACAGAGATCTCAAATTCTCCTGCTGCTTCCATTTCCTGTCAGCCACGCTCCATGGATCTGGTTTTCTATCTACCCATGTGTTTCTAAAGGCCAAGCAGTTTCAACATCCAGGAGTGTTAGCTATTACACTATAAACTGGGCCTTTCACTGAGTCCCTTTGCTGTCCACCTGAAACTCACAACACTGACAACACTGTTAATTGGCTATACCCCAGTGAAAAATAAAAAGTTAAAAAAAAAACACCAAAAAAAAAAAAACCCTCGGCCTTTCATTACCTACGTCTTTGTCACTAATCCAAATGACTGATCCATCAATAAAATAGCTAAGTTCTCTACCTTGGACTATTAAAATTATATATAGTTATGAACTTCCCTGGTGGCTCAGATGGTAAAGCGTCTGTCTACAATGCGAGAGACCCGGGTTCGATCCCTGGGTCGGGAAGATCCTCTGGAGAAGGAAATGGCAATCCACTCCAGTACTATTGCCTGGAAAATCCCATGGACAGAGGAGCCTGGTAGGCTACAGTCCATGGGGTCCCAAAGGGCTGGACACGACTGAGCGACTTCACTTACTTACTTATGTATAAATGTGTAATTATTAAATTCCTCAACAAAAAGAGAAAAATTATTAAAACACATATTTAATCACCAAGAACATATATCCACATTAGGAAATTATTATTTTCAGATACTCATACAAAATTTAACACAAAATTATAGACTCTGATAATAAGGAATATGCAGATTACTATTCTTTCTCCTTTACCAATTTTTCTATCCTTGGAATTAAAGATGTGACAGCAAGTCGTAGTGCAGGGCCAGAAACCAACAGATTTCTTTGTTTTGACTCAGTCAAAGCTGAAAAGGTAGCATCACATAAATAAATAGTTGAAAAAGGTAATAAGCATTTCATTGCCTTTTCATGAAGTTCTGGGTAACTTGCCTTTGCGTTTATCCAAAACTGAGTTACAGACATTGATTTAAATACTGATTGTAACCTTAAATCTGATGATAATTGTGCCAATTTTTCTTCTTCAAAGTCCGTGAGATTACTATTTTGGTGATTTGTAAAAGGATTAATTATCCACAAATTTCCTGAACGCAAGTCTTCTTCTGGTGGATAATAGTCATTGAGCATTTGAGAAAGTCCTTCCAGGTGCTCTAATATAATGCTTGCCATACCGCTCATATTTAAGCCTGATGAGCTTGAGAATTCAGAAAATGAAGGGAACATATCATAATCATTCTCTTGTGTGCGCTTCAACCACGTTTTTAACTTTTTCTTAAGCATATCCATTTTATTATACAAATTGAAGAGTGTAGTCATAGTTCCTTGGAGACTTAAATTTAACCCATTTATAAGTGAAAAAACATCTGATAAATAGGCCACCTTTGCAACCCATTCCTCATCAAAAAAATACTTGGCCAAATCTGAATGCTTCTGATTTAAAAATATTTCAATTTCATGTCGTAATTCAAATAATCTTGTTAAAATTCTTCCTCTTGATATCCAACGTACTTCAGCATGAAGTGGTAAATTCACGTGCTCAGACCCCATCTCTTCACACAAAATTGTCAACATTCGTGAATTCAATGCATTGCTCTTTATAAAGCTTAAAATTTGTGCTGACTGCAAAAGAATTTCATGTAAGCATGGAGACAACTTTTCTGCTGCTAAATGTTCACGGTGAATAAAACAATGTGTAAATGCCACTGTATTCGTGGCAACTTCTTGAATTTTTGCCCTTAAACCAGAACACCTACCAGTCATGCTTGCAGCCCCATCTGTACAGAGACCAACACAATGCTTCCAGTTCAGAGATTTACTATCAATATATTTATTTATTAGTTCAAATATTTCAAAACCCGTCATTTGGGAAGGTATTTCAATGCAACATAATAATTCTTCTTTTATATCATTACAACCATAATCAATGAAACGAATATAGCACAAAAGAAGGGTGGTATTTGAGATTTCTGATGATTCATCTATCTGGAGGGCAAACCACTTGGACTCTCTGACTTTTTGAATCAGCTGATCTTCAATGTCTGCAGACAGCTCATCAATCCTGTGTCCAATTGTATTATTAGAAAGAGGCATGGTTTTCATTTTGTCTCCAGCACTGGAACCCAAAACTTCTGAACACATTTCTACTAAATATGGTTTAATTAATTCTTCAGCAATGGAAAATGGCTTTTTGCTGGCAGCAATTTGGAAAGCAATTAAATAAGAAGCTTTCACAAGTGACTTTTCAACTAGTAAACACTTTTTTAAAGCACTGTTTTGACATTCCATTTCTAGAGATTTTTCTTCAAAAAAATCTACTGGTTTGTTTTCTAATTCTGAATGCTTTGTCTTCAAATGATGAGAAAGATTTGCTGGCTTCATGTTTTCACTGGATAAAATTTCTCCACAGATGACACACTGTGGCCTCGGTGAGCTTTCTTTTGATCCCGGACAGATAATAAAACCAACTTTTAAATATTCCGCATCATAAGTCTGGAAAAAACCTATTCTTTTTTTCTTTGCAGGTGGAGAATCAAGTTCCACATCATTTTTCTCATTAGGCATAGATAAATCTGAATGAAATATTTGAATCAGTTATTTTCAAGAATAAGCAATTTATGTTTATCCCCCAAGCATTTAAAATTTATATTTTGTTACTATTTATATTTCTCAAGAGCATATACTAATTAAGGTTTAAACACAAACCATAATACTTCCATGATGCCATTTTTAATTCAGCTTTTAGCTGAATTTCTGTTTGTTCAAAGCTTGGTCACTGACAGTAGTATTAATAACGCTGTAGGCAGTCATACATGTCCTAGCAATGCCATGTATTTAATACATTAGTGGAATTAGGGTGATGTCTACAGAATACACCAAGTTAAAAATAAACTATTTTACTTTTTAAAAGATGTGGGGACGGGAGTAAGAGGAGAAAAAAAATGCTGAAAAAAGTTAATATTTAGTGAATCTAGATGAAGGGTATATTCATTGTATATATTCATATACCCATCCATTCATATACTCATTCATTGTGCTGTATTTTCAACCTTTCCAAATTCTGAATTTTTCAAAATTAAAGTTGAGGGGAAAGGGGTTTCATACCCAGTGTCAAACTGCTGAGAAATGGATGTTCTCAAACATTGCTAGCTGGAGCATAAATTGATATAACTTTTCAGGAGGGTAATTCTGCAGTAACACATTAAAATCTAAGCCTTAACAATCTATGACAGCTTTTGAATCAGTAATCCCACTACTTAGGATTTATCCTAAGGATATAATTATACAAGTGAAGAAAGATCTGTTTATACACCCTTAACTCAATACTGTTTATAACATTAAAAAACAGGCAACAATCTAAATGTTCAACCTTAGGAAGATGGATATACGTTATATATATATTCATATGTTATATACATTGGAATCTATGCATCCATTAAGAATCTCAGTATATATTTAAATTTATGTTGATATGAAATGTTTTCATGCAATGTCCAGTAAAAAAGTAGTTTACAACAGTATATGGAAAACATCCTAATAGAATCTCGAAATTCAAAAGATGTAATAAGCACACACATACCCACATATGTAGCTGTCCACAGATCCCTTACTACCTTCCATATGTGGATGTGTATTTAATATAAAATATAGGTAAACAAAGAGTGTATCATTTTAACAGGAATATAAAACAAATCAGATTTACTGAGGAAGGAAAACAGAATTCTCCTTGACTCCTACCAAAAGAAAGACATCCTACATAAAAACTCATGGTTAGTTGTTGACAGAGTAAGCTTTTAAATATAGTATATTCTGTGAAGTAAAATTATCATTAAAAAGAAATAGCAAAAAAAGTTTTCGGCAGTATATTTATGGCTGAGTACCTTTGCTGTCCACCTGAAATTATCACAATATTGTTAATTGGTTATATACTCCAATATAAAATAATAAGTCAAAGAAAATGTTTCAGGCAGAACAGGCTATAAAAATACTTGAAAATATAAGGGTAGTGGGATTAAAAGCAGTTAACATGGACTGGGGCAAGAGTATACAACATTTTCAAATAATTTTCCTGATCACCAATACCTCAGACATATAGTTATACTTTTAGTAAATTAATTCAGTGTTTAAAAAAGAACCAAGGTTAATCCACTAAGGCTTTTAACTAAATTTGTATTTAGTAATTATAATAGTCTGTCAGTACATCTCAAGAGCAAGGCACATGTACAGAAGATGTTCGTTCAGAAGATACTGTCCACATAATGCTTTGGTACATATGGACTCAATTTAGTAGTTATTAGTGTTTGTTAATGACAATAAATACAAAAGGAGTAAATTAGATGTTCAAAGTAGGTGATCCAAGAATTAATGATTTTCACATTTAAGAAACTGTCAATGGCTCTTCTTTCTTAAAAAATCAGAAACAAGCACACAAAGCAGAGGACAGACTTACTGCGCGTGGAAAGCACAACACGTACCTGCCTGACATTCCTTGTGTTGTGTATGTGGTTTGCAAGAGGTAGCCTTGGTCTGTGTGACAGGTTTGCACAGTAACGCTTTGTTCTTTAAAACTTTTGAAGACTGGGAAGACAGAAGTTTCATGGCATCTGTCTGCACACTTCCCTAGTTAAAAACAAATTCAGAAACCAAAGAGAGATTTTTTTTTTTTTTAGTATCTTCTCACTGACTAGAATTGCTATCGATCGAAAGGTGATATATAAAAAGAAATATAATTCTCTGAAAGAGTGGTACAATAAAATAGCTTTGGAAAATATATATTAATTACTAATTCTTCTTCAATCAGTATCAGTACTATTTACTGGTTTTTAAAAGTATTCTGCCTACAGTAAGTACAACGGAAACAATCTGCAGATTAGGACAACTGGATATTCAGAAAAACTGGATCAAACTTCAGACCACATGCAAAAAAATACTTCATATTGATTAAAGACCTCAACACGAAAAAAACAAAACTTTAAAACTAATGGAGAATTTTCAAATAACCAGAACTCAGAGAAAATACTGTTCATCTAAGAAGGCCTTCTCATCTCTCCTTGCTATTCTTGGGAACTCTGCATTCAGTATATCTTTCCCTTTCTCCCTTGCCTTCTTTCTCCTTTCCCATTCTTCTGTGCCTGGTTCAAAACTGGGAAAGGAGTATGACAAGGCTGAATACTGTTACCCTGCTGATTTAACTTAAAAGCAGAGAACACAGGGCTTCCCAGGTGGCACTAGTAAAGAACCCGCCTGCAAATACAGGAGAAATAAGAGATCCAGGCTCAATCCCTGGGTCAAGAAGATCCCCTGGAGGAGGGCACGGTAACCCACTCCATTACCCTTGCCTGGAGGATCCCATGGACAGGGGAGTCTGGTGGGCTACAGTCCATAGGGTCCAAAAGAGTTGGACATGACTGAAGTGACTTAGCATGCATGCACACAGATTACATCATGCCAAATACCAGGCTGGATCAATCACAAGCTGGAATCAAGACTGCCCGGAGAAATATCAACAACCTCAGATATGCAGATGATACTAGATGGTAGAAAGTGAAGAGGAACCAAAGAGCCTCTTGATAAGGATGAAAGAGGAAAGTGAAAAAGCTGGCATAAAATTCAACTTTCAGAAAACTAAAGATCATTGCATCTGGTTCCATCACTTCATGGGAAACAGAAGGGGAAAGAGTGGAAACAGTGGCAGATTTTATTTTCATGGGCTCCAGAGTCACTGCAGATGGTGATTGCAGCCATAAAATTAAAAGACACTTGCTCCTTGGAAGAAAAGCTAGGGCAAACCTAGATAGTGTATTAAAAAGCAGAGATATCACTTTGCCAACAAAGGTCCATATAGTCAAAGCTATGGTTTTTCCAGTAGTCATGTACAGACGTTAAGAGTTGGACCATAAAGAATGCTGAGCGCCAAAGAATTGATACTTTTGAATTGTGGTGCTGGAAAAGACTCTTGAGAGTCCCTTGGACTGCAAGGAGTTCAAACCAGTCAATCCTAAAGCGCAGTCCTGAACATTCATTGGAAGGACTGATGCTGAAGCTGAAGCTCCAATACTTCCTCCATCTGGTAAGAGCAGACTCACCAGAAAAGACCCTGATGCTGGGAAAGACTGAAGGCAAAAGGAGAAGAGAGCAGCAGAGGATGAGACGGTCAGATAGCATCACCGACTCAATGAACATGGATCTGAGCAAACTCCAGGAGATAGTGAAGGACAGCTGAGCCTGGTGTGCTGCAGTCCAAGGGATCGCAGAGTCAGACACGACTTAGTGACAACAACAACAACAGAGAAAGAATTCTTAAATTAAACATGAAAGACTACAAGTAGAAAAGGCTGATACAATTGACTGCCTTGAAATTTTAAACTTTTGCAAACAATGGCCTTTAAAGGTGAAGGACAAACAACAGAATGGGCGAATGTATTTAAAACATGTTCTTTCATTCAGTAAACATTTACTGAATATTTACTACAAGCCAGGCACTGTTCTTAGCCCTGGAAGGTCTTAATTTAAAAACAAAACCCAGAAAATTAGGATTGTATTTTAAGAGTGATGGGGAACCACCAAACGGTACACAGCAGTCCCTCGTGTCTGCAGTTTTGCTTTCCTTGGTTTCAGTTACCCATGGTCAACCGCAGTCTGAAAATACAGTATTACTCCAGAAATACACAATTCACAAGTTTATGTTATGGAACTGCGCACCATTCTGAGCAGCACGATAAAATCTCCTGCTGTCCCGTTCTGTCCTGAAGAGGAAGTGAACCATTCCTTTGTCTGGCATATCCTGCCCCATTAGTCATTTCGTAGCCCTGGTGGTTCAGACAGTAAAGAATCCGCCTGCAATGCAGGAGACCTGGGTTTGATCCCTGGGTTGGGAAGAGTCCCTGGAGAAGGGAGTGGCTACCCACCTCAGTATTCTTGCCTGGAGAATCCATGGACAGAAGAACCTGGCAGGCTACAGTCCATGGGATCTCATAGTCACACATGACTGAAGCAATTAACACTTCCACTATTTTTTCCACTTTTAGCCATCAAGGATGTCAAATGATTGCTGTGGTATCACAGTGCTTGCGGTCAAGTAACTGTTACTGTATTTAGGCTCCCAGATAGCTCAGTGGGTAAAGAATCTGCCTACAATGCAGGAGACACAGGAGACGCAGGTTCAATCCCTGGGTCGGGAAGATCCTCTGGAGAAGGCCATGGCAACCCACTCCAGTCTTGCCTGGAGAATCCTGTGGACAGAGGAGCCTGGCGGGCTATAGTCCATGGGGTCACAAAGAGTCAGACACAACTGAGTGACTGAGCACAGCACAGCCTAACTCTTACTGTACTTGATAATGGCATCCCCAAACGCAAGAGCAGCAATTCAGATATGCCAAAGAGAAGTCCTAAAGTGCATCCTTCAAGTGCAAAGGGAAAAGCGTAACACTTCATCACAATGCCTACGTACTTTACCTCACTTAATCATCTCATATCACGACAACAATGGTGATACAGTACAATAAGGTATTTTGAAACAGAGACCACATTCATATAACTTTCATGGTAGTATACTGTTATAACTGTTCTATGTTATTGCTATTGTTGTTAATCTCTGTGCCTAAGTTATAAATTAAACTTTATCATAGATGTGTAGTACAGGAAAAAAATTAGTGTATATATTGGGTTTGGTACTGTCCATAGATTCAGGCACCCACTGAGGGTTTTGCAACATTCTCCCCACAGGTAAGGGGAAGACTGTTATTTAAACTTACTTTTTAAATAGATGTTGAAAGAAAATAAAGTGAAGTCGCTCAGTCATGTCCAACTCTTTGTGACCCCATGGACTGTAACCTACCAGGCTCCACTGTCCATGGGATTTTCCAAGCAAGAGTACTAGAGCGAGTTGCCATTTCCTTCTCCAGGGGATCTTCCCAACCCAGGGATTGAACATGGGTCTCCGGCATTGCAGGCAGGCACTTTACCATCTGAGCCACCAGGGAAAGCCACAATAGATGTTAGATGCAATAATTTCGAATGATGTAGTCATTCATAAAGTATATGCGCGAAAAATAAGTTTTCTACAACTGTGTGCCATGTGTCCAAACTCAGTCTTGAACACAATGTTCTCAGTCTCTTATACATCCTTCTAGAGATGGGCTATATAATTAAGTTGCTTCTGATTACACATGATGTTGTTGTTCAGTTGCTCAGTCATGTCCAATTCTTTGTGACGCCATGAACTGCAGCAAGCCAGGCTCGCGTGTCCTTCACTATCTCCTGGAATTTGCTCAACTCATGTCCATTGAGTTGATGATGCCATCCAACATCTCATCCTCTGTTGCCACCTTCTCCTGCCCTGAATTTTTCCCAGCATCAGGGTCTTTTCCAATGAGTAGGCTCTTCACATCAGGTGGCCAAAGTATTGAAGTTTCAGCTTCAACATCAGTCCTTCCAATGAATATTCAGTGTTGATTTTCTTTAGGACTGATTTGCTGTCCAAGGGACACTCAAGAGTCTTCTCCAGCACCACAGTTCAAAAGCATCAATTCTTCAGCACTCAGCCTTTACACATGGTAGCATATTACTAGCAAGGTTCAGCACCTTGCTTTGCCACCTAGCTAACTATCTTGGAGATATTTTCATATAACTTTATACAAAGCTGCCTGTTAACACTTTTATACACTGAATGCACTATATGTAATTTGAAGAGTCCCTGCTGCTGAACATTAAAGGTTACAAATCTTTTGCTACTATTAACAAAAAAAATATCCTTACATACAAATTGATTCTGCATGTGCTAGTATATCTATAGACTGAGGTCTCTTCTCTTTTCCTGCAAAGCTTTTACTGTCTCCATTCGGTCCACGGCTTGGGAGAGGGCTCCTGGGTCATTAAAAAGCTGCCTAGTGGCTGCAGGAAGACACTCAGGCAGAAGTCCTGACACCTGGGGGATCCACAGTGGCCCCTCAAAGGCAGATGGGCCAGAGGCTCCAAGCCCTTCTTGAGTTGAGGTTGACCCCTCAAAGGGACACTCGCCAGCCCAACGGCAGCCAGTCTGTCAGGTGGATGCCCAACTTCTTGCTGAGTTTCACCTCCTCATCTGTGAAGTGATTCTCTAAGACGTCATAGAGATGGGGGTCTACACAGGCAGAACCATGGTATGAAGATCCAAAAGGGCTTGGTTCAGGTTCTTCTCCACGACCACAGCAGTGTCCATGGTGTCCAGGGTTTTACCTCATTCATCTTGGGACAGCTTCTGCACACCCTGGAAGAGGATACAGCCACTGCACCAGTTTTGTATCTTCAAGACACCAACTCTCAGAATAAGTGGCCCACATTCTCCAGAGCCACAGTGCCATGGTGGAAATGGATGCTCAGAGAGCAGTACGTGTAGGAGGCCTGCAGATGCAGGTTGACCACACGTTTCATGCTGGCCTCCACCTTGGTGGAATAATTCTGATTAATCTGGGAGTTCTTGGTTGACTGGCAATAAAGACAATGTTGGCTGGTCCTGGAGACAGTGAATAGCTGAGAAGATGGTTCTGAAGGTTAGGACTGGAAAAGAGGTTGGAGGGTGGTCAGAGGCTGGAAGAAGAAGCATCCTTGGGTCTAATCCAGCTAGACCCTATTGAAACAAGAGAGATCCGCAGGACCGCCAGGTGTGCTGACTAGAATAAGGTCGTATAAGTGCTATTTGGTGGGTCAAAGTATATGAAAATCTGTATGTTACAATGTATAGGAGTCTGTTTCCCAATACTGTTAAACATCATCAAATGTTTTTTGCTGTTTCTCAGTAAGTGAGAAATTATATAATAGTAGTATGGTTAGATATTTTTCATGTTTAAGCATTATTTATATTTCCTCTTCTGTGAACTGTCTACTCATATCCTTTTCGTGGTTTTCCTTTATCTTTTAACTCTATGCATGTTTTTGAATGGGCAGTATAACATGGGACAATTCCAAAAATTCAAATAGCAAATAATGAAAAAAAAAAAATCCTCCCTGTTAAAATTCTCCCCCAGTCTTTCAGTTCTCCTCAGAGGTAATCACTGCTGTCTCTTTATTGGCTGCCTTCCAGAGGTATTCTATACAAACATACAGGCACGAAACATATATAAGACTGCTTTGTGTCTGTACATAAAAGAGCCACCACATTCTTTTTAACTGCGTGATATTCCACTGCACAAGATATGGTATATTTAACTACAGTCTGAACAGAGCAGCTGTGTATGCGTGCAAGGGACTCCACTTGCCACGCCATGTGACTAAGTGTGGGATTGGAGAGGATGCATTTCAGACTCTCTATTTAGGGCTATTTTCTTTTTTTCTAATTTATACAATATCTCAGGATGAACTTACAACAGCCCTGATCACTGATGAAACAACTAGGATGTTTATAGGCTTTTCCTACTACAAACAATACTGCAATTGTTATCCTTGTACATCATTTCATAAATGTGCAGAATATATCTGAAGGGTAAATTCTTAAAATTGGAGCTCCTGAGTAAAAGGGTATCTACATTTTAAATTTTAACAGGTTTTACTAAGTTGCCCTCTGTAGCAGTTTTACCAACGGCTATCGGCATTTTTATATTTCCCATCTGATAAAACTATAGTTCTAAATGGCATTTCTCTAATCTTGAAGCTGAATTATGTTTGTGTATATTTAAGAACCATTTTTTTTCCCAAGTCTATAAAATTATGGATCATACTTTTACCCATGTTCCTCATGGGTGCTGGATCTTCTCAATGACTCACAGAAACTCTTTACATATGGGAAAACACAGCCTTCTACAACATAAATTGCAACTTCTTCATTTTCCTCATGTGTCCTGACTTTGAAATGTAGTTGAATTTTCCTCACAAATCTTTATGGCTTTTGGGTTCTGTGACATATCTAGAAAGACTTTCCCTATTTCTGCATTAAAGTTCTTTCCTATACTTTTTCCTAATACTTTCATTATTTTTTAAACTTGAAACTTTTCTCCATCTGGGCATCATTTTGGCTTAACTTAGGAGGCAGAAATCCTATGGTATTTTCTTCCATATGTCTACTCAGTTGTCACAACACTGTTTATTGAAAAATCTAGATCTCTCCTAATGATGTGAACTGCCACCTTTATTATTTCTAAAACCGTGTGTGTGTGTGTGTGTATATACATACATATATATATTTACATATATATTATATATATATTTATGCATGCATGCACGCATGCTAAGTCACTTCAGTCATGTCCGACTCTGTGCGACCCTATGGACAGCAGCCCCCAGGTTCCTCTGTCCACAGGATTCTCTAGACAAGAATACTGGAGTGGGTTGCTATTTCCTTCTCCAGATTTATATATAATATATACATAATATTTCTATAATATTTATAATTATATATAATTTTGAAATATGTTTTTATTTATTAAATATATAATATATTATACATTTATAAATATATAATATATTTATATATATTTAGGTCTATTTCTGGACTTCTTTTCTATTGAATTGTCTATCCATGGCTTCCTGTTGTTTCAACTATGTAGCTCTATAAAATCTGTTGTATAAATGATTCACTTCACATCTAAAACTACCACAGCATTGTAAACCAACAATATGCTAATAAAATTTTTTAAACTTTTTTTTCAAATGTGTAGTTATAATTTGGGGAACTAGCTCTTCCCCTTCTTTATTCTTCTTTTTCAGAATTTCGTTGAAGGTTTTTAAAGCATCAGAGTGACAATCTGACTTGTGTTTTAAAATGATCATTCTGGCAACACTGTGGAGGAAAAAAAACTGCAAATGGCAAGAATGGAAGGAGAAAGAAAAGTAGGAGGTCACTGCAATAATACAGAAGAAAGATGATGATGGCCCAGACTAAGAAGATGGCACCAGAAGTGATAAGAAGTAAGGAACACTGGAGAGGGAGTAAAAGGGCTGGACAAAATAAAAGGACTCTGCTTTACCTGAGATGACTATTCATCATCTAAGAGTAGCTGGATGGATACCTGAACCTAGAGCTCAGAGGTCAAGGCAAGAGAAGTCAGTCTGTAATCAGCCACTATCCAGGCGGTTTAAAACCAGAGGACTGTATGAGTCCCCTATAAAGAAATGTATAGGCTGACAAAAGGGATAAGTATGATGACCTAGAAGTTGAAGGTATTTCAAGGAAGGAAAGAGAGATCAGCTGTATCAAATATTACTGAGAGCATGAGGAGAAGGAGAACTGAAAACTGACCACTAGATTTGGCAAAATAAAGACTGATGGAGGTCTTGACAAGACATATTTCAGCAGAGTGGTACAGACAAAAGCCTGACTAGAGTGAGATAAGGAAAGAAAGCAGATTAAAAAAATGATGCAACAAGCAGAGGCCACCCTTAGAGGACTTCTTTCCAAAATGGAAAGCAGAAAAATGGGACAGTAACTGAAAGGCCATGGTATTAAATAAGGATTTTTTTCAGGTAGGAAATAATACCACGTTTTTGTGTTGATAAAAATGATGAGTAGAAAGGAAGACAAATCCAGAATACAGAAAGAAATCTATAAGAAAAAAGACAAATACAAAAATGAAAGAAAACGCAGATGTTCAGAAACAGAAATATAAGCAAACTCACTAGTAATCAGTGACATACAAAATAAAACAATAAGATATTACTGAAGACTGGCAAAAAAAAGTTTAAATCTGAAAACATAAAATGACAGTAAGGCTGTAGGAAATGAGTACAAACATAAACTGCCGGTGGAAATAAAAACTGGAACACCCACTCAATAGGGCAATTTGAAAACTAAAAATGTAAATACACTTTGTCCTCAAAATTCCACTCTTCCATGTCTACACTAGACAAACACACCTGCCACGTGCACAAGAAGACATATACGAGATGTTCATTCATTGCAGCAGATATTTTTGATAGTGAAGCAACATATGTTTATCAACAGGGCAACAGATAAATAAAATGTGGTATCTATAGGCAATATAGGAGATCAAACCAGTCAATCCTAAAGGAAATCAACCCTGAATATTCACTGGAAGGAGTTTTGCTGAAGCTGAAGCTCCAGTACTTTCGTCACCTGATGCAAAGAGCCAACTCATTGGAAAAGACACTGATGCTAAGAAAGATTGAAGGCAAAAGCAGAAGGGGGCAGCAGAGGTTAGACAGTATCACTGACCCAATGCACCTGAATTTGAACAAATTCCGGGCGACAGTAGAGGAGAGAGGAGCCTGGCATGCTGCAGTTTATGGGGGTGCAAAGAGTCAGACTACAACCGAGCAACTGAACAACAACAAAATATACAATATTATACAGTAGTAGTAGAAATGTACCAAATCTATTAAGAATCAGATGGATATTTTAAAAAAATTATTATTTTCGATGGATGTGTATATATGAATGTGAAAGATTAAAAACAGTCTGAAAGGACACACACCAAATTTGTAACAGTAGCTGCATCGAGGGATGTGAAAAAGGACTGGGGGCAGTGATTCATTGTTTAAAAAGGGAGGGTAAGAAAAGAAAAAACTATGAGCAAATAAGCCAAATCTATCAATGGTTAATTATGGATAGAGGGAATATAGTAGAACATGGAGTTGGCAAAGCTTGGTTCATGGGCCCATCATTTGTTTTAAAGTTTTACTAGAACAGAGCCACTTACTTATATATTGTCGACGGCTACTTCTCCACTACAATGGCAGAAGTAAGGAGCTGCAACAGAGACTGCATGGCCTGCAAAGTCTGATTTACTCTCTAGACCTTTACAGAAGAAGTTTGCTGACATCTGCAGTATGTTTTCTTCTTTGCACTTTCCAGTACCTCACCTTTCCCCCAAACTTAAGACCACTTAAATAACCTGAAGGAATCCAGACCAAAGTCCCAGAGAAACAAAGAAAAAGATTCTAAAACAGTCTGGTTTTCTTTTTTAAAAATCATAAAAATACATTATTTATTATTATACTTTTTATAGCCTCAACTGAAAATATTAATCAGAACTATTCTGTAACACAGTTTAAATGACTGGTGAATTACAGAAGTACTCCATATAGGGAAAACATATATAGGGCAGTCACATTTAATATGAGAGATATGCTTCTGAATAATTCAAAAAACCAACATAATTTAAGACTAATTGTCCCATACATATAGAGGAAGAATGCATTATCACAGAATATACACTTATAATATAGAATATTTTTATAATATATAATAACATAATAAATAATACTTCATAACAATAATATTAAGGCACAATGCATTAATAATTCATTATATAATTAAGCAGCTAATAAAATTATTA
The DNA here is from genome assembly GCF_042477335.2 of Ovis canadensis. Classification (NCBI taxonomy): domain Eukaryota; kingdom Metazoa; phylum Chordata; class Mammalia; order Artiodactyla; family Bovidae; genus Ovis; species Ovis canadensis. The sequence goes on from NC_091245.1 coordinate 10,716,930, forward strand.
ATTCTATAACAGTGATTTATTAATCATGTAATTTTAAAATATAAAGTACAATACATAATATACATATAAATATGAAATTAACTTAATGACAGTTCATTAACTAATGTGGTATACTGCCTAAAAATAATTAACTAGTGTTATCATTATCCTCTTCCAACCTTAATAATGGAAGAGTTAAGAGATATCAAATTAAGTAGGATAAACTCTCTCTCCACATTATGGTGAAGGCTGGTCTGATTTCCTAGAAGACTTTTGCTAAAGAATGAAGCTAATGAATCTAACATGGTTTGGGTTTTTTCTCTTTTTCTTTCCCACTAAGGATTTCTTCATATGCAAAGACACTTGTCCATCTTTCACCTCACCACCATGGAACTGCAATCCACATACGGATCATCTTCAAAACTAGCAACTGTTGCTGAAATATGGTCAAAAGTCTATGCCAGTCACTTCATTGCTAGTTGATGTGCTGAAGACCCAGGCTAATTGCTGGGGCCCTCTTCCTATTACCTCTGTTTTTCTAATTCTAGCAAGTCCTCCTTTATTAATCCCTGGAAAACAACCCAGGCAAAAATCTCAACATCCCTTTCATCAACCTTGCACAAATTTACCTTCTTTACCATTTTAAAAGCTTCTTTATTAGCAGATGTTATGTTGTCTTCCAAGTTAAAGGCTCTTTAAATTCTGGTAAAGCTGAAATAACCAGTCCACCCTAAAGGAGATCAGTCCTGAATATTCACTGGAAGGACTGACATTGAAGCTGAAACGCCAATACTTTGGCCACCTGATGCAAAGAACTGACTCATTGGAAAAGACCCTGATGCTGGGAAAGATTGAAGGCGGGAGGAGAAGGAGACAACAGAGGGTGAGATGGTTGGATGGCATCACCGACTCAATGGACATGAGTCTGAGAGTAAACTCCGGAAGTTGGTGATGGACAGGGAGGCCTCGCATGCTGCAGTCCATGGGGTCGCAGAGAGTCGGACACGACTGAGCGACTGGACTGACTGACTTGACTGACTGAAAGCTGAAATGTTTTGATAGCTTCAGCGCTCCAGATATAGCTTGCCTGCTCATTTTTATATTCTTAAAACCTTGGTGGGCTTTAAACTTGAAAAGCCAGCCATGACTTGTAGTAAACCTTTTTGTCTCAGTGTCACCTCCTTTCAAATCATCAAAAATACTTCATGTCTTAGCACAGATGAGAGCTTGGCTTTAGGGGCACATTATGGTAACATTGATCTTACATCTGTGTTGCCAGGATTTTTTCAATTTATTCCATCATCCTTGCCTGGTTATAAGATAATTTTGTGAACTGAAGGGTGTATCTGCTCTAAATCCACTTTGGGGCTTTTTGAACATTATCTCTAATACCCTGCAGGGTGCACTCTCCTAAATTAACAGCATGAGATATCATAGCAATGGTCTAGCCTTCTTCACAGAGTTTTATGACATCTAACTTCTCCAAATTTACTGAATTTGGGGCACACTTTTTAATATAGCACTACCACTTAATGAACCTGAATCACACCATTATATGATATTGTTTTAAATACTTTTAATTGTATCAAGAGCAAATATTAAGAGAGCAACACCGTAATGAAAACATTAACCCAAGATCTGACACATTAGGTTTTGTGTGATACTGATAAAGGACGATGGGGATTTTGTTCTCCTGCTAAAGTGATGCTGACATACGACAATGACAAAGTCTGCAATTCTTTCAGCCTACCAGAAATTATGCATTTCTTTACTTTTTTTTTTTTAATTTCAGGAAGTTTCACAATAAAAAGAGAAGTTAAATATTATTTTACTTTGCACTATTCTCAGCTTCACGTAATTCAAAGATGCATAAAACAATAATACAGTGAACTTTTTCAGAACCTTCTAGTCGAGAAGAAAAATACTTGAAAGTAGTAAGAGGAAAATAACCACCCAGATGGAATTAACAAGTATTTAAAGAAACTAAGGAACCAGAACACAAACAGTAAAATAAATCAGAAATGCATTATTAATGATCTAACTTTAAAATTCAAAAACAAAAATTAGTGCATAATATATTACTCCACTTTTTAAAACAACTAAGTAGCAAATAGAAATGTACTCAGACATACATTAGAAGCTATATATTAAAATGAAACTAAACCCAAAGAATATTAATCAGGAAGGTAATTAATAAAACTTACATTTTCAATGATCTTTGTTGCCTCTTCAGTAACAACTGCACCTGTTTTAAATTAAAATACATTATTATCCCTAGAATATACACAAGTAAACACTGAAACCAAGAGGTTACTTTCCTCTCTCTAAGGTGGTCTAGAGTCTAGTCCAGAATTTCTCAAAAAATAGTACAAGGAAATTTGGCATCAATATCACCTGGGGTGCTTGGTAAAGGCAAGGGATTCCTGGGTCCCAATCCTAACATACTGTGTTAGAATCTCTGATGTTAAAGGCAGCTATATTAAATCATTTGGGTTCCTTAAAAAATATATTATACATACCACTTCCTTCACTATGCATGCCACTCTGCTTGCTACCCACTTCCCTCAGAGACAGAGGGCCACGTTTCTTCATATAAATGTACATGTGAGTATTACCAGTAAGCGCTATTTACACTAGGAAAAAACCTCTACCGTTTACCCAAATGCCTTTACTTCAAGTCATACCTTTTAAAACACCACTCCCTGTGGGCTGGGCAGGAGATATTTTTGCCAATGACACCACATTGGTTATAACTGGTGTTGTATTTGTCCTTGCAGCAGGGAGCACCGCTGGAGCAATGTGTGCCTTAGAAATATTTGCTGATTAAAATAAACAAAAAGGTAAGACAAAAGGATCACATGCACACATTAAAAAAAACTCTTAACAACTAAGTTCCAAGGCAATACAAATATATAACTGCATAATGTTGGGTTTCCCAAAGAAAGGCAATGCCAAAGAATGTGCAAACTACTGCGCAACTGCACTCATCTCACACGCTAGTAAAGTAATGCTCAAAATTCTCCAAGCCAGGCTTCAACAATACGTGAACCATGAACCTCCAGATGTTCAAGCTGGATTTAGAAAAGGCAGAGGAACCAGAGATCAAAATGCCAACATCCGCTAGATCATCGAAAAAGCAAAAGAGTTCCAGAAAAACATCTATTTCTGCTTTATTGACTATGCCAAAGCCTTTGACTGTGTGGATCACCACAAACTGTGGAAAATTTTTCAAGAGATGGGAATACCAGACCACCTGACTTGCCTCTTGAGAAATCTGTATGCAGGTCAGAAAGCAACAGTTAGAACTGGACATGGAACAACAGACTGGTTCCAAATAGGAAAAGGAGTACATCAAGGCTGTATATTGTCACCCTGCTTATTTAATGTATATGCAGAGTACATCACGCGAAATGCTGGGCTGGAAGAAACACAAGCTGGAATCCAGATTGCCGGGACAAATATTAATAACCTCAGATATGCAGATGACACCACCCTTATGGCAGAAAGCAAAGAAGAACTAAAGAACCTCTTGATGAAAGTGAAAGAGGAGAGTGAAAAAGTTGGCTTAAAGCTCAACTTTCAGAAAAGTAAGATCATGGCATCTGGTCCCATCACTTCATGGCAAATAGATGGGGAGACAGTGTAAACAGTAGCAGACTTTATTTTCTGGGGCTTCAAAATCACTGCAGATGGTGACTGCAGCCATGAAATTAAAATTCTTTCCTTGAAAGAAAAGTTATGACCAACCTAGACAGTATATTGAAAAGCAGAGACGTTACTTTGTCAACAAAGGTCCGTCTAGTCAAGGCTACAGTTTTTCCAGTGGCCACGTATGGATGTGATAGACTATAATGAAAGCTGAGCACCGAAGAATTGATGCTTTTGAACTCTGGTGTTGGAGAAGACTCTTAAGAGTCCCTTGGATGGGAAAGAGATCCAACCAGTCCATCCTAAAGGAAATCAGTCCTGAATATTCATTGGAAGGACTGATGTCGAAACTGAAACTCCAATACTTTGGCCACCTGATGCAAAGAACTGACTCATTTGAAAAGACCCTGATGCTAGGAAAGATTGAAAGCGGGAGGAGAAGGGGACGACAGAGGATGAGGTGGTTGGATGGCATCACTGGCTCAATGGACAGGAGTCTGAATAAACTCTGGGTGTTGGTGATGGGCATGGAGGCCTGGCATGCTGCAGTCCATGGGGTCGCAAAGAGTCAGACACGATTGAGCAACTGAACTGAACTGAACTGAACTGAATGTTGGGTTGGGTGATCCTGTTTAGATTAGTGCTCACTAGGACTTACAGGGTGTTTAATTCTCTAAAATTAGAAACTTCAAATGATACTCAATGTGTAAAAATACAGTTATCGGCTTCAGGATTAACAGGACTTTTCCATTAGCGAATGTTAAAATTTCTACACCTAAAGCTTGATTCAAATAAAAATTTAACCTGATAATTTTTATGAATAAGTTGGTGACGTAGCTCTCCATCCACATAAGAACACTGATTTTGTTAACCCACATTATAGAATGAAAATTCCACCATTACTGGTCTTAGGGAATGGATGATAACACAAAAGATTAGCACAAAGCATATGTGGTTAAGGTGATGATTAATAAGATTGCAAAAGTAGACAAAGGCCACACCATAAAGCCAGAGCATATGAATTCTGTCAATTCAGGAGCACTCCAGGCTTTGATGAGAGAACATAACATCAAATGTTTTTAGCCTAACTCAGAGAAGTGCTGCTTCAGAGAGCTACTTTCAGAACATGCCACGTATCTATTCATCTGGATATTGTGACCACATTAGCTGTCCTACTTGCAAAATTATTTTATTCTTAGCCAGGAAAAGCTTTGCTACCCATGAAGAACTGGTCTACTTTATTTTTTCTGATATAATTAATGTGTTGTTCTTTTTCCCTTGGCTACAAGCAAGCTCTGAATCAAATCTTACACCAGTAACAGCCACCATATTAATATATCCTCTTCCTTTGTTTGCCCTGATTTTCTATTTTTATTTCTGCTTTATGAACTGAATAGCAATGTATCACTTAGTGTAAGTTATTTATATACAGATAAATTCAATCAAAAGCAAGCAAATCTAATTTTCCTAAAAAATTATTGCTTACATATTTATTGATTCCTTGGTATGTTTGATTTTGAAAACAAAAAGCATCAAGATTAATTTGCCCACTAGGGCAATCTTTAAGGATTCTTAAAGGAAAATTTAAGTAAATTTAGGCTATGTGAATGCAGTGAAATTTTGTTATTACATTATTTACAACTTTGAGTGCTGACAGTAACTTAGCACTGACGGAAAGATCCCATTAGCCAAGTTTAATTTTACCTTTATTTTGTGAAAAAGGGTCATTCATAATTTGCTGACGATGACAAAACTCCAAAACACAAAATAGGTTACAGAAATGTTTGATGTTTCCTCGCCATTTTATGGACTCACTTAGCTTTCCCTGTCGTTTACAACCATCACACTTGGCCATCTGAGAAAGAAATGTGAAACAGGATAGGCTGAAAACTATAAAATAATGAAAACATAACACTAATCATAAAACCAGAAGGAACTATGAAAACAGAATGTGTGAGTCAGTTGAGATCACAAAACTTAAGGTTCCTACCTTAAGATACTGTAGTCAGAAATATACACACTATTCGTTTTATATAGACGCCCTCAATTGAGAGGATATAAAAATTGATCTCCTGTTTTCAAAATTACTGGTGAAGGAATCAAAAGATGGGTTTGTTTTTGTTTTTTTTTTAAGGTTAAGAGGCAGCCCACTGCAGTATAAAGAATATGGGCTATGGTCCCTCTGCTGTGCACCTGGACTGATACATCATTCTTAATCAGCTATACTCCAATATAAAATAAGTTAAAAAAAAAAGAATATGGGCTTTGTAGTCATAAAGACTTTGATTCATTTGACAAATATCTAACTAGGTTTCCTTCGTCTTGAGCATTGAGATAGGTCCTAGTCACATAATTATGAAAATGACATACCTTCTCTCAAAGAAAACTATAGTTTAGGTAGGTAAACAAGTAAACAGGTGATTTTACTGGAGTGTTACAGGTGCTCTTCCTCTCCTACCAGATTCTTCATGGGACCATTACATAACCTCCCTGGACCTTATTCTTTTTCCTTATTTATAAACAGGCAATACCAGAACAACCTAACAATAGCAATACCATACCTTATCTCTTAGGACTGTGAAAGTGTTAGTCACTTAGTCGTGTCCAACTCTTTGCAATCTCATGGGCTGTAGCCCACCAGGCTCTTCTGTCCATGGGACTCTCCAGGCAAGAAAACTAGAGTGGGTAGCCATTTCCTTCTCCAGGGATCTTCCCGACCCAGGGATCAAACCTACATCTCCTGCACTGTGGGCACGTTCTTTTACCATCTGAGCCACCAAGGAATGTGGTGAAGATTAAATGAAATAATATTTATGAAGCACCAGACAGGTATTAGTGGTTTAATCAATTGCAGCTTTTGTTGTTGGGCTTTCAAGAAAGTAATTTTTTAAAAAAGAAGGTAGATGTAGGATAGGGAGGTCAGAGTCATTTAACTCATGAAGTGAGAGCAAAGGCTCACTTCAAGTTCCTCAGAACTCCTTCTGAATGAGAGAGCCACTTAAGGCAACATAACTGTGTAAAATCCCAACTATAAAGAACTAAAAGTTATAAATAAGATCCATGTGCCTTACAAGAAAGCAAAAATTAAAAGGAACAGTTCCCCAAACAACAATAAAAATCTCCAAAAATCCTATCTTCTTGACCCCAAAGATTTCATATTTGTAGTCAACTGAATTTTGCTTTAGGAGCCCACAGCCCATAATTTATTTATTTACCTAGTTCTAAACAACCAATTTCTCTTCACATAATCTGAATATATTTTAAATAGAAAATAACTGTACCAACTTCAGAAAGTCGAAGAGGCACGTCATATTTACCTGATAAAACAGAACCGTAAATTTGGTCATGCAGTCTTCACAACAAAACTCTTCCAACTTGCCCTCCAGTCGATTTTCTACCAAATTAGGGGATGTCTGTGAACAATAACTGCACATCTTACAGTAGTTTCCCCATCGTTCTCCAAAGTCACGGGCAGAGAGGAATCTGCAAACTGAGCACCAGAAGGATAAAACGAAGAGACATCAAGTTTACATTAACCAGAAGGCAGTGAAGTGAATTTCTACAGTCTTCAATAATACCAGCCTTAAGCTAACTTCTAAATCTGGACACAATTATTTGGCTCTAGGTTAAAAGAGAGTCCTATCTGTATTCACAAAACAAACTCATATCACCTTTGAAACATACACTCCAAATATTAGGTTATCTATATTCAGAAACGTAAGAGGTATAAAAGTTCCTTAAGCCGAGAAGCAGTAATTGCCCAACTACCCCATTTATGAAAGGGTACAAACAATGATCTTTGAAGTTAAACTTAACAAAGAGATTTTCTATACTCCATACTAATACCATTGCTCTAATTATATTTGGAAAGGTTTTCTTTATTGAGATTATTATAACATTTAAAAGGATAGACTGAGAAGTGAGTTAACTATACACTCAATAAAAAAGCTTCAAATTATACCTCAAAAAAGAAATTTCTTGAAAATTAATTGTGGATTAAGAGCCCAACTCATCACGAGTTACTTCATAACCACCACATGCTCTGTGGCTACAATGAGCTTTTTTTCTTACCTTCACTACAGAATGGCTTATCAACCCCTGAGAATCGTACAGTCTCCTTTATAATTTTTTGTAGTTTACAGTAGTCACACATTGCCATAACTCTGTTTTTCTTTTTGTATTCATCAGAGCAAAGCTTGCCACAAAACAGAAACATCTTCCCCTGCAGAGGAAGAACAGTCATTAATATCTAATTAAAGTGTTGCTTTAAAGAAATCTTTTTCTCTCTCACTTCAAAACAAAGTGGGTGACTGTCAAAGATGAAAAGACAAAAATGCTTCTATTGGATAAACTCATATGTTCAATGCCTTTTATGATCTCTCTTTACCTTGTAGAAAAGAAGTTCTGGTTTTGTTGCAAACAGATAGTTACAGTGCTGACACCTGAGTCTGGCAATCCTGTGGGTTAAAGCAACTTGCTGGAACTGAGCAGGAGGCTGGAGACTGGTTGCAACGGAGCCACTGACGGAGCGGGGGGTAAAGGCAGAGGTGTGACCTCTTCCGGCTGACACTGCTGACCCAGAGGGTGGGCTTACAATCACTTGGGTCTGAGATATGGGCACTGCCGAAGAGTTTGCTCCTTTTGGCTTGTTAAATACATTCTGAATAAATACAGATAAGGCAAAGATTGTATCAAGTAAGAAATAAGATAACTTGGTCATTTTCATTTTCTCACTTTAATAAATTAATTTCCCCCAATGTTTCTGCAAAGTTTTCCTAAGGAGTTCACAGGAAGAGTTGAAATGGCATATTCCCAGAATAGGACTGAGGAATGTAACACTAAAAGGTTGCAAAAAAAAAAAAAAAAAAGGCTACAGACTAAAATTCAGGCTTTCCAGACAAAGATCTCTAGTACATGACTCTAATAAGTAAGAGCAGGCCTCTCCTTTCCCTCCACCTGCACACCTATTACCAACCAGAATCTCCTAGCTATTAAGAGCACAGTGGACACTTTGCTTTCTCCCTAGGGCCAAGGATACCACATCAGGGATCTTCCCACCCAGGAGGATCACTAAATTCTACCCTTTCTCTGTGTATTAGAGAGTAAGGAGAGAATGCGACAAGTGGAGGCTTCCAATTCCGTGCTGGGAGTCATGATGTATCTGGCCCAGGATGAGAGGAAGGGACACAGGAACCCATCACCATGCCACCTATCCAAACCACAGCCGACTTCCATTCTTTTGAAACGGAGACAGCCAGGGGAGAAAGTGGAAGAGAAAGGTAGTTAGGTGAGAAGGCTGAATAAAGAAGGACTAAAGCTCAAACCTTGGGCTCAGACATTCTGCAGAAACGGCCTCCTGGACTGTAACTGAACAGAATCTCTTTCCTTCCTACCCGAAGCTTGATCTTTGATAAGGATGGTCCCTTCAGCAGTTAACATTTTGCCACAGACCACCGCCTAAGAGAACTGCAAGGGTACAGTACTACCTATGGTCGTACCTGGAAAGCCACCACGCAACTGGAGTTGCAGAAGCTATGTATCGTTCCATTGGACATGGCCAGGTGATACTGAGGGACTGCTTTAGTTTTACAGCTATGGCACAAAACCTGGACACCTTGGTAACAAAACACAAAAACCAATGACTAAGTTACACAGATGAACAAATAAACCAAAAATGTATTAGGGGAGTAAAAGTATCAAATATTCAGTAATATGCAGAACAAAAATGAAAGAACTTTATAGTAACATGTACAGCTAACTACAATTAAGTCCACTTACACAAAAATTAACTTGGAACATACATGTGTTTTTTCTCTCTTTTCACATATGAAATTACAAAATAAATACTTTGATCAAGAAAATCACTGAAAAACTTTGTTGCTTAAAAATCAGCTCTTTGAGGGACTTCCCTGACATCCAAGGGTTAAAACTTTACCTTCCAATGCAGGGGGTGTGGGTTTGATCCCTGCTTGGGGAACTAAGATTCCACATGCTTTGTGGCCAAAACATAATACAGAAAATATTCTAATAAATTCAATGAAATTTTTTTTAATGGTCACATCAAAAAAATCTTAAAAAAATAAATCAGCTCTTTGAAACTAAAGCAACCTTGGGTCTTTATTTAAACCACACAGATTGCTTTAGTTTTGTAATAAAGTAAAAAAAAAAAAAAGCAGTTACATTCCTCTTCAATAGTTACAAAATCTATACATGTATGGAATTAAACATTACCTGAAGAAGTAACTGTCTTAACTCTGTAAGCAGATAAGCAATTAATAGAGCAGAAAAGCTCTGTTTTCCCTGAGTCATTCGTAGTCTCAATCATCTCAGCTGAGGGCCTCAGTGATTTCCCCAAGGCATATGGAGGAGTTTGGGCTGAGTTCTATTAAAATAAAATAACATTTAAATACCGAGTACAAGTATACATATATATATATATGCTCTAAGGAAAGAAAAAAGGAAACGCTACCTACAAGCAAAGGCTTTGGCTAAAATATTTGAGCACGATATTTGACAATGATAGCAGCTACACTAGGTATAGGTTTTCCTAAAACTGGGATGTGGGAAAAATAAATTCTTCCGTCTACTAATACAGGCGTACTTCATTTCATTGTGCTTCACTTTGTTATGCTTTGCAGACACTGCATTTTTCACAAATGGAAGCTTCGGTGGCAATCCTGCATCAGGCAAGTCTATTGGTGCCATTTTCCCAACAGCCTTTGCTCACTGTGACACATTTTTGGTAGATCTCGCAATCTTGCAAACTTTTTCATTATTTTGTTATGGCTGTCTGTAATCAGTGATCTTTAAGGTTACCATTGTACCTACTCTGGGGCTGCCATGAGCCACAGCCATTTAAGACAAGCTTAACTGGGAAACGTTGTATGTGCTCGGACTCCTACACTGACTGCTCGTTTCCCGTCACTCTCCCTCTCCTCAAGCCTCCCTATTCCCTGAGACACAATAATATTTCAATTAGGCTAATTAATACCCTACAATGGTCTTCAGATAGTCAAGTGAAAGGAAGAGTCACATATCTTTCACTTCAAATCAAAAGCTGTAAATGATTAAACTTAGAGAGGAAGACAGAAAAAGCTGACAGAGGCCTAAAGCGAGGCCTCTTGTGCCAGTAAGCCAAGTTCTGAATACAAAGGAGAAGTTCTTTTTTTTTTTTTAAAGGAGAAGTTCTTGAACATAATTAAACCCGCTGCTCCAGTGAACACATAGATGTTAAGAAAGCAAAAATGTCTTACTGCTGATATGGAGGAAGTTTTAGTGTCTGAAAAGATCAAAGCAACCACAATCTTCCCTTAAATCAAAGCCTAACCCAAACCAAGGCCCTGCTGCTGCTGCTTAGTCGCTTCAGTTGTGTCCGACTCTGTGCGACCCCATAGACGGCAGCGCACCAGGCTCCCCCGTCCCTGGGATTCTCCAGGCAAGAACAATGGAGTAGGTCGCCATTTCCTTCTCCAATGCATGAAAGTGAAAAGTGAAAGTGAAGTCGCTCAGTCGTGTCCGACTCTTTGCGACCCCATGGACTGCAGCCTACTAGGCTCCTCAGCCCATGGGATTTTCCAGGCAAGAGTACTGGAGAGGGTTGCCACTGCCTTTTCCAAGCAAGGCCCTACCACTCTTCAATTCAACAAAGTGTGAGACAGGTGAGGAAGCTTCAGAAGAAAATTTTGAAGTGGGCAGAGGTTGGTTTATGAGTTTTAAGGAAAGACACCATCTCTATAACATCCAAGTACAATGGGAAGCACCACGTGGTGATGCAGAAATTACGAGCTATTCAGAAGATCCAGCTAAGACCGTTAACAAAGGTGGCTACATTAAACAACAGATTTTCAACACAGATGAAATAGCCTTCCACTGGAAGAAGATTCCATCTAGGACTTTCACCCTACAGAGAAGCCAATGCGTGGTTTCAAAGCTTCAAGGAAAGGCTGACTCTCCTGTTAGGGGCTAATGCAGCTGGTAACTTGAAGTGGAAGCCAATGTTCACTCATCATTCTAAAAATCCTCAGGCCCTTAAGAATAAGGCTAATTCTACTCTGCCTGTGCTCTGTAAATGGAACAACAAAGCCTAGACGACAGTGTATCTATTGACAACACGGTTTACTGAATATTCGAAGCCCACTATTGAGACCAACTCCTCAGAAAAAAAGATTCCTTTCAAAATACTACTGTTCAATGACAATGCAACTGGTCACACAAGAGCTCTGACAGAGATGTACAATGAGATTAATGTTGTCTGAAAACATGCCTGCTAACAAAGCATCCATTCTGCAGCCCATGGATCAAATTCAAGTTTCATTATTTAAGAAATACATTTTATAAGGCTATTCCTGCCATAGTGATTCTTCTGACAGATCTGGACAAAGTAAATGAAAAGCCTTCTGGAAAGGATTCACCATTCTAGATAGTGATTCATTGGAAAAGGTCAAAGTATCTACATTAACAGGAGTCTAGAAGAAGTTGACTCCAACTTTCAAGGATGACTTTGAGGGATTTAAGACTTCAGTGAATAAAGTAACTGTGCATGTGAAGTCGCTTCAGTCATGTCCGACTCTTTGGCACCCCATGGACTGTAGCCCACCAGGCTTCACTGTCCATGGGATTCTCCAGGCAAGAATACTGGAGTGGGTTGCCATGCCCTCCTCCAGGGGATCTTCCCAACCCAGGGATTGAGCCTGTGTCTCCTGAGGCTCCTGTACTGCAGGCGATTCTTTACCGCTGAGCCACTGCAGAAGCCCCTGCAGATTGGTAGAAATAACAAGAGAACCAGAATTAGAAGTGGAGCCCAACGATGTGACTCAATTTCTGCTATCTCATCATAAAACTTTAATGCTCACAAAAAAGTGACTCCTTGAGATGAAATCTACTCCTGTAAAGATGCTGCAAAGATCACTGAAATGTCAACAAAGGATTTAGAATATTATGTAAGTTTGGTTTAATAAAGCAGTGACGAGGTTTGACAGGATTGACCCCCATTTTGAAAGTTCTATTTTGGGTCAAACGCTATTGAACAGCATTGTATGGCTAGAGAGAAACTGTTTATGAAAGGAAGAGTCAATCCATGCAGCAGACTTCATTGTTGTCTTATTTTAATAAACGGCCATAGCCACCCCAACCTTTAGTAATCACCACGTTGAGCAGTCAGCGGCCATTAACATCAAGGCAAGACCTTCTTCTAGCAAAGAGATTATGACTCTCTGAAGGCTCAAATGAATGGTTAGCATCTTTAAGCAATAAAGTATGTTTAAATTAAGGTATGCACAGTATTTTTTAAGACATAATTCCACTGCACACAGCATAGTATTTACACAGTATAATGTAAATAAACTTTTATATGCACTGGGAAACCAAAAATTCTTGTGTCACTTTATTGCAATATTTGCTTTACTGTGGTGGAATGGAACTGAACACATAATATCTCTGAGGTATGCCTATAAACGCTCTCTTCCTAAAGGTGAGGAAAAGACACATTCTGAATAAGTTATCTAGTGAGCTGCTTTCCTAGCTATGGAAACTGGATGAACTCAATTATGCCTCTAAAACTCTTAACTGATGAAAACTCTATAAATACTATCTTGGAATTATTTAAAGATAAGTTGTTCACTTTTTGAAAGGACCCAATGAGACCTGAAACATACCTCTTTAAACCAAATATATATAAATGATATATATGTGTGTATATATATACATTATATTTGTGTGTATATATGTATATAAGAATTGCTAATATACTCTTCCTTTACTGCAGTGGCCTAGAACCAAACTCACAGTATTTCTGAAGTATGTCTGTAAAATAAAAACTGAAAAAAATTAGTAACTATTCAAATATATTAGCAACAACAAAATACATTAAAAATAATGAATTAATTAGTCATAACATACTTTTCTCATCACAAATAATCAGAGACCAAGTAATCCACAAACCTAAGGACCACCCCCAGGAGAGACTTGGACATCAGTCTAACAGAGAGTCTACCACCTTGAAGGTTATTTAACTAGTAAAACTCTTTAGCAGGAGACAAAAAAGATGTTTAATGTATATTAGGAGATTCTGCAGAACTACCTGTTTTTCAAGCTGAGTTTCACAATAAAATTTGCCTGTAAGTTTATTCACGTTTTAAGAAACACAATAATAATGCCCGCCATTTATATAAATTAAAAATATTATTACTTACTGAGTGCTCATCATGAGCCAGGCGCCATACTAAGCAATTTTATTTACACTGTACCAAAAAATCCTTCCAATAACACAGTGAGATACTTTAAAAAATTATATTAACAAACTGTAACTTTAATCAACTTAACCAAAAAAACCCAAAAAACAGAAAAGTAGGAGATTTAACTTACTTCATCTGGATCCAAAGTCCAGGCTCCTAACCACTACCCCATACTATCACTGGCACACTGTAAAATCTTTCACTAATAAATTACACAGGGAAGTAAAAAGTAGGAAAACATAAATTGCAAAGTTTCTTTACATAATCTTCTGGGTAAAAGAGGAACACCACTTACACAGTGGACAGAATACAATACCAGTAACAAAATCAGGAATGGGACTGATTTGGGGACTATATATACCCACACACACACATACATACACATATAACATGGATTCTATTCTTGCAAAAATAGTAAGCAGACTGCCAAAAGTGGCTAAGTTCCTAGAAAAAGGATACTTTATGAAGATGAATGTCCATTACCAACTGCTCAGAGGAATTAAACCAAACTCCCTAACTGAAAAAAAAATTTTAATTATTATTTATACGTTTTTTGAAAATAATAACTTCTTTTTTTCAGGACTTCCCTGGCAGTCCAGTTAGTAATACTCTGTGCTTCCAATGCAGAGGGCACAGGCTCAATCCTTGGTCAGGGAACTAAGATCCCACATGTCACATGGTATAGCCAAAAAATAAATAAAAATAAAATTTCAGTTTATTTCTTAAATAAATAACTTTTAAAGACCCCAATTTATTCAGCAATGATTAAATTGACAAATTAATACATTTAGTAACAAAACTAATTAAAAATTAGCTAAAGTAAAAAAAAAAAGGCAGTTGGAAAACATAAAAATGCAAAAAAAAAATATCTGAAGCATCCTAATAAAGCAATGTTACCAAAGTAATGACAAATTAATTCCAAAACACACTTAAAATACATACTTTCTAAAATGAAGAAGATATGTTTTATATCTGCTGATTATATCATTTTTTAACTTTTGGTCATAGTCTATCCACAATAATATGGAGTTTTCTTCACTATCAATAGAGCACAAAATTTCAGACTCATAGCAAACCATGAAATTATGTTTGTGAATTCGTGGCCATGAAGGAAACCCTAAAGAATGATCTAGTTCATCTATATTATCTTACTATCAAAATCAACCCTTACAGTTTCAGAATCTACCCCATTTTTCTGGAGGGGAAATCACACACCAGGGTCAACTGGTGGGAAGAGCTTACTCTCTTCTGCACTTCGTCCCTGTGCCGCCATCTGGAAAGGCGCGAGCCTGCAGAGCACACGAGATGGCTATTCGTACCTGCTTATACGCCGTGATACTTGTGGAACTAAACACCTTCTGGGACTGGCAGGGGCCAGAGCTACTGTAGCAGTAGCTCCCACAGTTCTCACAACAGTTCATGCTGAGGTTGTTGGCAGAATGAAATTTTGAAAAACAGGCATCGCTACAAAGACCATGTACCACATTTTGATATTTAACTTCAAATCGAATCTAGGAAAGAAAAACACACACGGACACAAAGTAAGCAGAGCCAGTAAAAAACCTCTGATCTGTGAACAGAATCTCAACAAAGACGAAACAGAACTTACATCAGCATTCTTCTGACACATACTGCACTTAGTTGAAATGCTACTGGTATATATGGTAACAACAGGTTTTTTCTTTAGCTCATAAGAAGAAAGGCATGATTGGCTGCAGAAATCTTTGCTGGGAGAGGAATTTTCAAATGGGGTTGTGATCACATCCTTTGGATTTAAAATGTCTCTAAAAATAAATAACAAAGGCAAAATGAAATGTGTTCTTCCTAATTGTAATCTCTTCCTCTTTGTGAGCTAAAATAACTACATTTACTAAGGGCAGCTATTGTATAAGTAGAAAATGGCTGGCCCTGGGAAAGGCTTCTGGAAAACTGGGCTCGATGATTAGTTCCATTACTTCTCAGCTGAGGGACAATGAGTGAGGCAGCGGGCAATTACTGGCTCAATTTCCTCATGTATAAAATGGAGTTCATAAAACTTAATTTATAGACGTGTTGAGGGAGAATTACATTTAAAAGATATCCAGCCAGATGCTCATGAAAAAAACATTGAGGCTTCCAGTTCCAACCAAGTTTCATCTACTAGAGCCAAAAAGAACAAGTGTCCATCCCACAACTCCAGACCACAAAACACTCGTCCTCTTATGAGCCAGTAGCTGCCAAGAGTAGAAACATAAATGAAACAATGAATGAAAAAAAATTTTTTTTCAAATGTAAGATTTGAGAAACATAAATTATCAAAGATTTGCACTAAAATTTAGCATGATATAGAAAACTTTATCATAACTAAAGAGATCCAAGAAACAAATGACAAACAAAAGGCTTGGTATCAGAGGACAGATGGAAATAAGAATGAGAAAAAAAGAACAGAAATAACTGAGTTCGCCTATGAGACTCCTAGTTATTTTGTGAGAGCTCACTGTTGCAATAAGCACTGCCAGTAAAAAGAGGCTAAGTTATTGCCGTTCTTCTGACAAGTATAAAGACTGAAGGAAATAGTCATTAATTAGAAGAAACACTAGTGTAGGCCACATAGTAAAGAATAATAACGGCAATAATATTATGTACTATAATAATGTACTGGATAACTACTATGTGCCAGATATTGCTCTCTTTACTCAAATTATCCAATCTAATGATCATAAAAAACTCTGTAAGGTAAGTATTATTGGGAGACCAAATCAGAAAGGTTAAATAGCTTGTCATTCAGCTGAGCAGGCAGTGAAGCCAGAATGTAAATCATGGCAGTCTGATTCTATCATCCACAGTTCACCATTCCACTATTCTACCTTCCATCCTGTACTCATCACACTCAACTATTCTATGGTACACTACAAAAGAATTTCAAAGGCGACAGAGCACTACTTTACTTTTCTATAACTCAGCCTTAATAAAAGTGGATATGCTTACTGCACACGAAATATTAATCCTGAAAAGTGATTCTTCTACTAAAATCAAAGCAATTAAGACATTCATTTAACAATGAAAACCTACAAGTGCCATGTATACATACATATACCAATGAGAATGACTTTTTAATGAAAACCTGTGCACATGAATATAAATGCATTCTGAACCTTACACATCCAAATGTATATGCTACACCTAAACATTTACCTTAGAAAAACTATACCTCTTCCAACATCAACATGGCTCAAACACTTTTTCTAATTTCTCATTTAGTTTATAAGAACTCTAAGTACAACTTTTTAATTTTATCATCAGATACCAGGTTTAACAGTATGACTCAGTTTAATTATCTACAACAGTCAGTTGGTAAGACATCAAGTAACTTTTGGCAACTTGCAAAAATCAAACCCCAGCTGAAAGGATAGATTTATCACCTACCTTAGCCTAAAGGAATGTTTCACAGTCTCTGAAGGCAATGCCAAACAAGGAGACAAAAATTTTTCTTGTCAACAACAGTACCGTGGTAAAAAGCCAGTGACAAGAGTGACTACTTTTAAGATAACAATATGTATTTGGATGTATAAGTCATGTTACAGTCTTTCAAATTTCATTAATTTGGGCTTCCTCGGTCCAGTGGTTAAGACTCCACATTTCCACTGCAGGGGGCATGGGTTCAATCCTTGGGTGGAACTAAGACCCCATGTACCACGTGACTTGGTCAAAAAATAAAATAAAGTAAAATTTAATTAATTTCCTCTTGATATTTGATATATTGAAGCTGAACACCTAAAAATAGAAAACTAAATTTGGTTTTCACTGTAGTCATGTATGGATGTGAGAGTTGGACCATAAAGAAGGCTGAGCACCAAAGAATTCATGCTTTCGAATGGTGGTGCAGAAGACTCTTGAGAGTCCCTTGGACTGCAAGATCAAACCAGTCAATCCTAAAGGAAATCAACCCTGAATATTCATTGGAAGGACCACTGCTGAAGCTAAAGCTCCAATACTTTGGCCACCTGATACAAACAGCCAACTCACTGGAAAAGACCCTGATACTTGGAAAGACTGAGGCAGAAAGAAAAGGGGGCAGCAGAGAATGAAATGGTACGGGATGGTTAGATAGTATCACCAACTCAATAGACACGACCTTGAGCAAACTGGGAGACAGAGGAGAGTTTATTCTTCCAGATCAGTTTCATGAGAATGACATAAAAAGTTAAAATAAGGTATTGGGCATTTTGTAACAAAAGTAAATTTGAATATTTAAGTAAAATATTTTAAAATTTCTCTTTCCTTTTAGTTGGGGATTTCCATTTTAATAGGATCTACTTTTAGATACCTAAGGTCAACACAACCAAGCAGAGACAAAACAGAGGTCACAAATTATATGTTAACTATACATAATATCAAATTTATTATTTAAAATAATAAGATCCCACTTATTAAGCATTTGCTGTGTGCTAGGTCCTGTGCTAACACTTTCTCATTAAAACCTGAGGAAGTAGATACTATTTACTAATGAACAAACTGAGGCTGAGAAAAGTTAAATATCTAGCCCAAGGTCATGCAGCTAGTAAGTGATAGAGCTACTAATACAATCAAAGCCAAGCTCGTTTCTTGCCCCACATTAGTGACTACTCCACAACTCACTACATTCCTAGAATTACACTACCACCCAAATAGGCAAAACACGCCAAATTCTTTAAACTTACTAAGTTTATGATTATTATTAATTTTATTATTTTTTATTTTTCTGGCCACACCATGCCCACCACGCCCATCTTACCCAGTTCCCCAACCAGGGACCAAACGCATGCCCCCTGCACTGGAAGTGCAGAGTCCTAACCACTGGACCACCAAGTAATTCCCAAGAAAGACGTTTATAGGGCTCTGTTGCTACTTCTTCCTTTCTCTTCATCTACGCGTTACTATAAGGCAACAGTGATCTTCAAAAAGAGTCACAAGGACTTCTCAGGAATAAATGCATGGTTTTTGTGGCCAATTACCTTCTATAGAATTAAATAACTTTCATACACTATTATAAGGGTGATATTATTTCATTCTATACTTCAGTAACTTTCAAGATAACAAATAATTTTGAATGGTTGTCTACAATTACAACAGACATACAATACGTGCGTGGTCCTGCAATTTCTCACTCCTTTCTAGTAAAATTTAAATTGAAAGACATAGGAAAACTGGTTTAGGCAATCCTTTTTTACATCAAGTCACTAATTTAACTTTATAAACTTTAGAATTTGCAAATTTCTCAATTAGCTAAAAAATATTTCCAAAGAAATGTGCCAAAGAGATTTAAAGTAACAATAGTATGTTTGAACTAAATACACTAAAAAAATAAAAAGATGTAATTAAGAATCTCATACTTTGAGCAGTTTGCACAGGTTTTCTTGGGAGGAGGTAGTAGGCAGACAGATGAAGACTGTCCAATGATGCACCTTGTGGAGCAAAAGAGCTGAGTAGATCCTGTCTTATGAAATGCAGTTTGACCCTTATAGAGCATCTTTTTACAACCAGAGCAAAAAACCTGAAGAGCTACAGCTGGAACTGGAGGAAGCGATACATTTGGGCCAGATGATGCAAGAGAAAGCTGAAAGCCTGGGGTCAACTGTTGGGCTATAAAAACAAAATAAGAAAAAGAAACAAACAGAAAAAAAAAGTTTTCATATCAACATGAACATATATACATTCTCTATATTTTAGGACAAATTCCCTCAGTCTGGAAATGCAATACTGAGACAAGGAACCACTCCAGAACAGGTGATTTCCAATTTATTTAACCATGACACACAGAAAAAACCACACTTCACATCACAACCCAGGAGGCACATACGCAGATTTGTATGTCTGTGAACAGGCATACAAAATTAAATAGCTGAAACAACAGTTTTATGAAGTAATATGTTTCCTTACTATATGCATCACACTCTGATATACAGTTGATCCATGAACAACTCAGGGGCTGGGGTGCCAACCCCCTGCAGTGGAAAATCTGTGTCCTGCTATCTCTGCCTCAAAAACAAAAGAACAGACAAATGACCCATCCAAGGGCAGGCAGATGAAACTGTGGATAGAATCAGGACTCAAACTCTTAATTCCTCTGATTTCACATACTGCAATTTCCAACTGAACATAAAAATTTCCCCATACTTAATTTACAGATCTATAAAAAGAAAATACTGGTACTATATTTATTGAAAAAAATCACCCAAATAAGTTGACCTGCACCTATTCAAATCCATGTGTTCAAGGATCAACTGTAATTATATTCCACTTTTTAAAATTGTGGTCAAGACCAGCCAGCCAGCCTGAAAAGCACTGCTTTGTCTAAAGGAAGAAAACAGACTTACATGAGGAGGTACTTTCCATCCATTCTACTAGTCAGAATATAACAGAATCGGATCGTAACTAACTTACAGTTCTGCTTCTTACCAAGAGGACTGTCACTGACTGAAAACACAGCACTAATTTTCAGTTCACTTTCCTGAGCTTTTGGCTTTGAAGCATGTATATATTCCTTAAAGAAAAAGAAGAGACAGAGAAACAATATAGTGTTAGTACCTGAGTAAACTAGAAATTCAAACAAAAAAAATAACTGTCATATTTATTTCTTCTACCTTATAATCCTAGTCACCTTCACAAATACCTCAAAAGTCAAAATTTACGAGTTATTAGACTGATTTAATCTTTACAAAAAAAGATTCTGTAACTGGATTCTACAGTTACAGAATCTTTTATGATACTTATGTTTACTTACCACATGTAATCTTGAGAGGGAGGGGACATACATATACCTGTGGCTGATTCATGTTGCTATATGGCAGAAACCAACAAAATATTCTAAGTCAATTGTCCTCCAATTAAAAAAAATGTGTTTAATGTAATCTCGCTATACACAGCTATTTCAATGCTGAGCACTACTTTTTTTTTAGGCTGCATTTATAAGGGAGCAATAAATGAAATTAAATCTGAGTGATTTAGAGTTTGGATCAAATTAGTAATTTTATCCAACAGATTTGCAAGCTGTCGTATCTGTTAATGGCACAAAAGATATGTGTTTCAATGCAATCTGCTCATTATATGCAAAATCATCACAGCCTAAATCAGATTTATCTTTAATATATTCTTCAAAATGCTTTAAAATAATATATATAATCATGGAAAAAAATTTAAATACACAAATCTCCCTTTAAAAAGACTAACCTTTATTCTGAGATATGAACTATCCTACCTTTGGGGGGAGGGAACGGATGTTAAAATAGCCTTACATATTTCAAAATAAAAAGCTTTTTTAAAAATAGTCTTGCTTTTTTGAAACAATGGTGACAATTAGTAACTATATTTTTAATCTCCCTGTACTTAGCAAAATAACTGATATATCAGTTTCCAAAGTTACTCCAGCATTTCTCTGGAATATTAAATGCCAAAGATTAAAAACCACTGCATCAATTACCACTTTCCATGGCACCAAACAAGCTACTGCCTTTAACGTAAGACCTACTGAACCTTCTCTATGGATGAGAAAAGTGAGCTTTAGAGACGTTCATCAACTTGCACAAGGTCACAAAAATACCAAGCGCACAAATGGGAATCAAACCTAGGTCTGTTTCAAAACCCATGCTCTCTCCCTTATAAATGCACAAATACAATATAACATAATTACAACAATGAATTCAAACCCTGGCCCCCAAGTCAAGTTCCCCTGGTATAGGCTCTCCCATCTCCTTTCACTCACAGCACTTGTCATAATACATCGCTTCACATTTATTTGGGTGATAATCTGTTTGATGTCTAACATCCCTCTTCCTCCCACACCAGACTGAAAGGACCATGTCCACTATAGGCAGGGATCCCGTCTGTTTTTCCACTTCTGTACATTCAACACCCAGCACAGTCAACATAACACAACGGAGAAGACTATGGGCTCTGAGAGCAGACAGAAACAAGTGTAACCCTGGTTCTTTTTTTGCAGTGGGGTGGCCAGGCACCAACACAACTTGAAAGTTTTTATTGTATAGGACAGTGGTTACAGAACACAAAGATTCGGGAAAACCCACTGCCTGGGCCCAACAAAAGTATTTGCCTTCTCGGTTCACAGTTCTCTGGGCCGCACGGGGACAGCTTCTTCCTACATGGCTCTAGTAGAAGGTCCGTGACAGTAATCAATACAAGAAGAGCCACATCTGAGTCCAGCTGTAGGCGGGTGGGTGGTTAAAGTGGGCCAGCCTCATTTCAATTGCTTGAGTGTGACCCTGAAGACACAGATATGGATGGCTGAGTTGTTGCAGATCTGGAGCAGCGGCTCTGCTGTATCCATCCCTGGTTCCCACTCATCCACAAGCTCCACGGCAGAGGTACCGGCAGTCTTGTGCAAAGCCCTGAAGCTGCTAGCCTGCAGCTGTAGGGCAATGTGAATGACACCAATGATAGGCAGGCCCAAGTGGTGGATGAAGATCTCAGTGCAGGCATTCTGACTCCCAGCCCTTCGGCCTAGCAGTTTCCGGCAGCAGGCCAGCTGGACCATAAGGCCAGTCTTCTTGTGGACATAAATGTCACTGGGCCTCCAGGGCAGGCAGTGGGGAAGCCGCTCCCACAGGGTGTACTCCACTGGGTCAGGCTCAGCCTTGACCACCCCAACAGGCTCTCGATTTTCAGCCACGCTGTGTGTCTCTCTCCAGTCCACAGTGCCCTCCATGTGCTCGTGGCCCACTCCCCACTCAAGCAATCGGCTGATACAAGACGCTGTCCACAACCCCCAGGCTCTGAGAAGGGAGAGAAAGAAAGGGTGCACCGCAGGAATGACAGGACACTAGCAATCCCAGTGTCAGGAATAAGTCATTTGATCTTTTTCAGTTCCAATTTCCTTATCTAAAAAGACAGTATTACCTAACCCACTGGACTGAATTTATGGGACATATGATTTAAAACAAATAAAGTACATAGCATGATCCCTTACAATTAGCCAAAAGTTAAATATGACTCATGAACAAAATGCTACCTCTTATTATTATTTTCATAATTATAACACCGAATAAACATTTGTTGAATGAATGAATCCAAATTCATTCAATTCAAAGTGTGTGTGCGTGCTCAGTAACTCAGTCGTGTCCAACTCTTTGCAACCCCATAGGCTGTAGCCACCAGGCTCCTCTGTCCACGGAATTTTCCAGGCAAGAATACTGGAGTGTGTTGCCATTTTGTCCTCTAGGGGATATTCCCAACCGAGGGACTGAACCCACATCTCCGTGATCTCCTGCACTGGCAGGTGGAGTCTTTTACCACTGAACCACCTGGCAATTCAAAGTGGACATTCTTAAACAGTATACTTAAATAACAATATTCACTTATTGGCACTTGTAAAAAAGAAGTTAAAAGTACATACATAGACTGCCTTCAACTTAAAAAAAACCCACTTAAGACTCAATAAAAGATTGTCCATCATCAACTCAATCTCTTAATATTTTTCTAATATGCCTGCTACATTTCCCTAGTCAATCTGTCTTACTTCACAAAGTAACTGTTCCACACCTCCATCACTCCTAAGTCCAAACCCCATATATTTCTGACTCAGTAATGTTTCTGTTTCACCAAGAAAATAGAAGCAGTTAAGTAAGAATTCCCTCAGCATCCTGACTGCCTCTTCCACCATGCCTACACATGGACTGGCAAACTGTCCTTGAACCTTACAGGAAAAGGCAACCTTCTCAGCCATAGCTGAAACAATGCCTGTTTTCGGGGTCCCTTTCCCTCCCCCTTTTTACAGCACTTCATACTTTCTTTGTGTATCCTAAGCCTCTCTCCACCTTGTCAAGGAAAGCAGCATGAACTGTAAAGAGGCAAAAAGGTAGTCTATATGGATTCTTAGAACTGCAATTCAGGGGTCACAGATTGTGGAGGAACCCAGAATAGTGTCCCAGTGGAGGAGAATGCATAGGAGATTTCACGGGGAAAAGGAGGAAGTTCAAGCAGGCTTACACAAGCTGTTGACTAAGAATTTGGACTGGAGGATAAATCTGTTCTGTACATTCAGTTGGGTTATCGAGCACACCTCATCTGTTACTAGAGAAAGGTATGGTTTCCTTAGTCCAGAAGTAGTCCAGTTCTTAGCACTGTTCTTTCCTTTCGGCAACTCAGCAACTATTCAGCAATTCTGCGTTACAGAGTTCACCCAGAGCTCAGCGTGGGTTCCCAACAGGATGACCCTCAAGGGGTCTCAGCCGTTCCTGCCTTTGTTCCTTTCACAACTTCCATGCTGGTCTCTTCCCTTTAGCTTATAAGGAACCTATCCCATAGGGAACTACTGCCCTCTCTGCTCTCTCCCTTCACAACCAAACTTAACAGGAAAAGTATTCCATGCTTTCTCTACTTTTTCACTGTGATTCCCTCCTGAACACAATGCAATCAAGCTGTTGCTTCAACTGAAAGATAACCAATTATCTCAAATTGCATAATTCAATAAACAATTTTAGGTTTTATCTTTCTCAGTCTCTCAAAAACATGTGACATCACCAATAATTCTATTGGTTGTCTTCTGATTATATTATTTCAATTCATCATTACTATTTCTTAGCATCCTTCATTAATCTTATACTCACCCCAAGTAAATGGTGGGCTCCCCAGGTGGTTCAGTGGTAGAGAATCTGCCTGCCAATGCAGGAGACACAGGTTCAATCCCGAGGTCAGGAAGATCCTCTGGAGAAGGAAATGGCAACCCACTCCAGTATTTTTGCTTGGGAAATCCCATGGACACAGAAGTTTGGTGGGCTACAGTC
Source organism: Ovis canadensis (assembly GCF_042477335.2). Classification (NCBI taxonomy): domain Eukaryota; kingdom Metazoa; phylum Chordata; class Mammalia; order Artiodactyla; family Bovidae; genus Ovis; species Ovis canadensis. The sequence continues at coordinate 10,741,546 of NC_091245.1, forward strand.
CATGGGGTCACGAAAGAGTTGGACACAACTTAGCAACTAAGCAACAACAAAGTCAATGGTTCCAAATTCAGTGGCATCGGAAACCCTTAAGGTCTTGTTAAGACATAGATTTTTGGGTTTCAGCCTCAAAATTTCTTATTCAGCAGGTTTGGAGCATGAACTAAGAACATACATTTCTAATAGGTTCCCAGGTAATAACAAGGCTGCTGCTTGGGAGATTACTTGAAGCCATTTTGAAGCATTAAATTAATCCAGTTCCTAGCGCTCTATCCTGAGCTCTACTCTTTTCTCTATTTTTGTTCCCTGAACAACGTCATCCACTTTCATGACTTCAACCATCACCTTATATAGGGTGACCAAATATAAATATAGCAAATAAAAATATAAAACAACCACTTAATTTTAAGTTTCAAATAAACAACAGATAATTTTTTAGTATAAGTCCCCAATACTGAATGCAACATGCATGCTGTCACTTCAGTCATGTCCAACTCTTTGCAACCCTATGGACTATGGCCCACCAGGCTCTGTCCATGGGGTTTTCCAGGCAAGAATACTGGAGTGGGTTGCCATGCCCTTCTCCAGGGGATCTTCCCAACCCAGGGACCAAACCTACATCTCTTACATCTATGTATATTGGCAAGCAGGTTCTTTACCACTAGCTCCACCAATACTTACCTGAAAAAAATATTCACTGTTCATTTGACAGGCAAATGTAACTGAACATTCTGTTTTTAACTGGCAACACAATACCTACATACAGATAACTCTCTAATCTCTAAATACCTCTCTCTAATCTCTAAATATGTGCAAGTGCCTCCGAGGGCAAAATTATCACTTGAATGCCCCCATGAGCCCCTTGAACACAACAGATCTCCAACTACACTCATTACTTCCTCTTAAATTCTGCTCCTAGCCCCTCAGTAAATAGTATCATCACAAACTGAACTTACTGAAGCCCAGAAACCTCTGAGTTTTCCTGGATCCTCCTTGACCCTCATACCTCATATACTATCTCTAAGTCGGATCTGCTGCTGCTAAGTCACTTCAGTCGTGTCTGACTCTGTGCAACCCCATAGACATCAGCCTACCAGGCTCCCCCGTCCCTGGGATTCTCCAGGCAAGAACACTGGAGCGGGTTTCCATTTCCTTCTCCAATGCATGAAAGTGAAAAGTGAAAGTGGAGTTGCTCAGTCGTGTCCAACTCTTCACGACCCCATGGACTGCAGCCCACCAGGCTCCTCTGCCCATGGGATTTTCCAGGCAAGAGTACTGGAGTGGGGTGCCGTTGCCTTCTCCGCTAAGTCGGATCAATTCTATCTAAATATCTAAAATTTATTCTCTTCTCCCACTTTACTGTTGAAATACCCAACCACTGAATATATCACATTCTCTCACCCCTCAATGAGTTGGCACATGCTCTCTTCTCTGTCTGAAGGTTTTAATCAACTGCTATAAGTCAAGCACTACCCACCCTGTGAAACCCTCCTCTTCTCCCTAGACAGACATAAGGTATCCTTTCCCTATGCTCCCTATGCATCTTACACAATCTTTTAAATTATGGTAATTATATCAATTCTGATTCTATATCTGTACAGATTATCTGCACAGATTCTGTATCTGTACAGAGGGAGCACAAAGCAACAGAAAGAATACATGTTTGAAGTCAGTCCAAGCTAAGTTCCTACTCTAACTCTGATGCTTCCTTTGAGTTTGGTTAAGTTACCTAACCTGTCCTTCCTTCAGTTCCCTCCTTTTTAAAACGGGGTGAGGATACTTTCCTCCTATGTTTGTAGAGTTTAAATGAGACTGGGCAAGACACAGTGAGCATACCTTTTGGCAGGGCACAGTCACCCACAAATAGCTACTTCTCCCATTTCCATACCGTTACTCCCCCTCATGCCATCAATTCACTTGAGAGCAGAGGCCCTGTCTTTTCATCTCTGTAGCGCCTCTGAAAACAAAGTGACTAACACAGCTTAGCATCCTGGTTAAGGGTTTGGGCTCTTAAACCAGACCACTTGGGTTCAAATGCTAGCTCATCGATTTACTAGGTTGTGTTACGTTTTATCTGTGTCTGTTTCCCTGTGTGTGAAATGGGAATAATAACATACATAACTCACAGGATTTGTGAGTGTCATGTATAAACTGCTTACAACAGTGTTCAACAAGTGCTATAGGTCATATATGCAGGAATAAAAGCTCAGTGAATAACTGAGTGACAATTCATATAGCTTTAGTAGCCCGGCTTCAGCAATATGTGAACCGTGAACTTCCTGATGTTCAAGCTGGTTTTAGAAAAGGCACAGGAACCAGAGATCAAATTGCCAACATCCGCTAGATCATCGAAAAAGCAAGAGAGTTCCAGAAAAACATCTATTTCTGCTTTATTGACTATGCCAAAGCCTTTGACTGTGTGGATCACAATCAACTGTGGAAAATTCTTCAAGAGATGGGAATACCAGACCACCTAACCTGCCTCTTGAGAAATCTGTATGCAGGTCAGGAAGCAACAGTTAGAACTGGACATGGAACAACAGACTGGTTCCAAATAGGAAAAGGAGTACGTCAAGGCTGTATATTGTCACCCTGCTTATTTAACTTCTATGCAGAGTACATCATGAGAAATGCTGGACTGGAAGACACACAAGCTGGAATCAAGATTGCCGGGAGAAATATCAATAACCTCAGATATGCAGATGACACCACTTTTATGGCAGAAAGTGAAGAGGAGCTAAAAAGCCTCTTGATGAAAGTGAAAGGAGAGTGAAAAAGTTGGCCTAAAGCTCAACATTCAGAAAACGAAGATCATGGCATCTGGTCCCATCACTTCATGGGAAATAGAGGGGGAAACAGTAGAAACAGTGTCAGACTTTATATTTTGGGGGGGCTCCAAAATCACTGCAGATGGTGATTGCAGCCATGAAATTAAAAGACTTTTACTCCTTGGAAGAAAAGTTATGACCAACCTAGATAGCATATTCAAAAGCAGAGACATTACTTTGCCGACTAAGGTCCGTCTAGTCAAGGCTATGGTTTTTCCAGTAGTCATGTATGGATGTGAAAGTTGGACTGTGAAGAAGGCTGAGCGCCGAAGAACTGATGCTTTTGAACTGTGGTGTTGGAGAAGACTCTTGAGAGTCCCTTGGACTGCAAGGAGATCCAACCAGTCCATTCTGAAGGAGATCAGCCCTGGGATTTCTTTGGAAGGAATGATGCTAAAGCTGAAACTCCAGTACTTTGGCCACCTCATGCGAAGAGTTGACTCATTGGAAAAGACTCTGATGCTGGGAGGGATTGGGGACAGGAGGAGGAGGGGACGACCGAGGATGAGATGGCTGGATGGCATCACAGACTCGATGGATGTGAGTCTGACTGAACTCCGGGAGTTGGTAATGGACAGGGAGGCCTGGCGTGCTGCGATTCATGGGGTCGCAAAGAGTCAGACACGACTGAGCGACTGAACTTGCACTTGACTTAGTATCCAGAGCAGACCCCTAGTACATGAGAAAACAGTCAACTTTTTCAACTTCTTCTCTACTATTTTCCAATATTCAAATATTTCCAATATGCAAACATGAAAAGGAGCACACACTGTTTGTTCAATCGGCTTTTCCATCATAGCCAACACCCAATCATGAAAAATTTTAGCCCATTCACCTTCAAGCATTAATATAAACCAAAGAGAACTGAAGAAGCCCCCATCCACTTAAATTTACATTGCAAGCTGTCAGTGGGATTTTCTTTACCACAATTTTTACATTCAGGAAGAATACTCAATTAATTCATAGTTCAATATTTCTTAAATTTTTAGACTACAGGCAAAGTACAATGAAAGAAATATTGGATCCGGAATCTTTAAAAACTGGTTTCGTATGCCAGCTTTGCCATGAGATCTTGACGAAGTCGCTTACTCCTCCATGCTCAGTTTCCTCATCTGTGAAACACAGGCTCTTTTATTTTAATTACTGAGCATATGCAGTCATTGTGCAGGCAACTGAGGTCACATAAGACCAGACTCTGAAAACAAAATTCACTGACCTGTAGATGCCATAACAAAAGTGAAAGCACTACACACAATTTAAAGAAAAATAGAGAGTGGCTAATTCCAAGTGACAAGACAGTTAAACCATATCTTAAAAGAGGAGAAACTTTCTGCCAAGCTACCTAGTTTAGGATACAAAGGCAGAAGAAATGGCATGTGCAAAGGCAAGGAAACAAAAATTAACATAATATAACTTTTTGTGAAATGCAAATAGTTTGCAGGATCATAGATTAGAAAAGGTGGGGAAGATAGCGAAGAGGGAAACAAAGGTCTAAATATGGATAGTTTGGATAGAACACGAAAAAGTTTGTTTTATCCCACAGGAGGAGACAAGGTCTTTAAAGAGAACAATGTCATCAAATTTGTAAAGAGTACCTTAGAGCTCTTTCCCTGTCGCTGTGGAGTCACGGGAGGCAGAGGTTTAGGTGCATTCAAAATTCGGCTCCAACCACCGCCATGGCACCATGGCTATAGCCCACCGCACCGTGGTGGAGGAAGGCATTTCTGCTGGAGGTGTAATGGACATGAACGCTGCTTTACAAGAGGTGCTAAAGACTACCCTTACCCAGGATAGCCTAGCAAGGGGAATTTCAAAGCTACCAAACCCCATCTTTTTGTGTTTGCATCTAATTCTGATGAGCTTATCTCAAGTTGGTGAAGGCCCTTGTGATGAATGATAAATCAACCTAATTAAGGACAATGATAACAAAAAAACCAGAAGAAAGGGCAGGCCTCTGTAAAACTGACAAGAGAGGGGAAAAATCCTGTAAAACAGATAGTTGCAGTTGTGCGGTGGTTATGGACTATAGCAGAGAGTCTCAAGCAAAGGATGTCATTGAGGGGTACTTCTAATATTAATAGAAGAAATGATTTAATTAAAAACTTGGCTCTTGTTACTCAAAAAAAGAGAGAGAGAGAGTACCATGGTATCACTGTATAGGATTTTCATGAATGTGACTGAAGAGATAATGTTTAATAGGAAACTCAATGTTATAAAAGTCCAGATGAGAAATAATGAAACAGAGAGGAAAAGGAAGAGTGAAAAACTCTTAAAAGGTAGAATCCACAAAACTGGGCAAACAAATGGTTACTTTTGGCAAAGGAAGAATTACTATCTGGAGGGAAAATAAGTGTCCCAGATACCACCATCCCCTACCCCACATCCTGCAGAAACTCCCTCAGAACCCTTCGCAGCACACGCCTTTAGGAAGGCGTGGAGGTGATGAACAGACAAATTATTTGACATCCCTGTCCTGGAATGATACTGCCTTTGAGATAATACGAGAAATAAAATATTATCATTATTATTTATATTTTCAGTATTATTGGTTTGCTTCTGCAATAAAGCCAGTAACTGGAGTATACGGCAAAGGAATTGTCCAAGACGAACAAAAAAATCACTTTTTGCAAAAACAACTAGCTGGTCTCTCCACATCGCTCTCCACAGATTTCTAATCTGGGTCCCTAAAAGGTAGCCATACGATCTTTCCAAACATGTTTATCTTATTCTACCAAGTAATACCCTACAATGGCTTCACAAAGTTCTCATGATAAGACCAACATAAAACCAAAATTTGTAACAAAGTCCTGCATAATCTGGCCTCAAATTACTTACAGTGCCTCATCCTAGAAGCAAGATAGCACAGGCTCTCAAGTCTGACACCTGGATTTGAATTCAGTTTTTGCCATTTAGGAGCTATGATCTGTGGTAAACTGCTGTGTACTTTGGTTTCCTCACCTCAAAAATGAGGATGATGATAAGGCTGTAAGAGTGGTGCTCATCACAGTCTAAGCACATGCAAGTTTTAACAAGTCAGTATTTCTAATGTCATGTTATGATGTACTCTACATATTGATATATCAATACCACTGTCAGTACTGTCATTATGATCACCATTATCATCGTCACCACCATTTTCAGTTTTTATGTTCTAGGCCCACTGGTCTTGCAGTTCTTCAAAAGAACAATGCATCTTTCCAGATCAGAGCTTTCCTATATGCAGATCACTCTGTCTGGAACACTATCCTCCATGCCTTTGCCTAGTCAATTCATTCTGCAAAATTCAGCTTACAAATCCTCCAAGCCCGCACCCGCCAATCAAAACTAGGCCAGATTTCCCATTTTAGGCCTTTTTTCCACAGCATTTGTCATAGTTTGTAATTATATGTATTTATACAATGTGATCAATTACTTGTGTAATGTCCATTTCCTCTACTAACCTGCAAGTTCTATGAGGGAAGAGATTAAACTGACCTTGCTCACTGCTGGATTTCCAAAGCCTGGCATAGAGTAGACCACAAATACTTACAGAATAAAAGAAAACTACTATCAGATACATGAGAACTCCTTGTAAAGGTACCAAATAATGGGAAAAGGGTAATACACATTAGTTTCCTCTCACAAAAAGAAAGAGTTATCAAGATCTTTTTTCATTCAAGGAACATAAGAGGTAATTTACCCATCTAACGGGGGGGAAATCAATTTGGGTTACAAGTCAGAAACTTTACTAAAAATTTGAATTCAACAGATACAAGAAAAGAAATTAAAAAACAATTTTTTTAATTAAAGCGGAAATGCTTACTTGAGCATTGTCAGGTTCTTCTTTCATTTTGTCCAGAAGGGCTTGCTGTGGTGCCAGTGCTTTGCCACATTCACCATCCAAAGGTTCTTTCATCCTAATTTTTTACGTAAAGGGATTCCTCAGTCTAAATAGATTTCTTCTTGGTGGTAGACAGCTGGATTCCTAAAACACAACATAAAAGATTGATAGTCAAGCTTCTTTTTTTTTTTTTCCTCCTTCATGTGTATCAAAAGCTCTGTGTTGAGCACAAGATTTTAGGGCTAAGCATTTAAAAAAAACAACTCTTCTGAGGCCATGACTATACTTCCTGACTTCTGTTCCTTCAGTAGCTGCCTTCACACTCAAAAAAAAAAAAAGTCTTAGAACAATAGTTCCCACTTCCCTTATATCTTTAAAGACAAACACTCTTGATTTTTTGTACGTTGAAAGTTACTGTGGGATTGAGCCTTGAAGACCAAGACGGGAGAGGAAATTACCAAACTCTTGGAAGAAAGGACCTAGAAATACAGTTTCTGAGACCATGAGAATCAGTACTTGAAGCACACCTCGAGCTTATATGTCTCAAAGTGGGGCACACCAAGCTCCCCAGCCCCACCTCTAACTCAGCCTTCACTGGAGGTCTCCATAGGGGCCCCATCTTTGGCCTTACGACAAGCTCTAAGCTCAAGATGCCACCAAATGAACTGGTATGCCCTTAAAGTGGTCCACTTGCACCTTTCAGGGTCTCATGGGGTCCATGCCCAGGAAGGAGCCCCTCTGAGCTCCACTGCCCAATCGCCTTCTTGTAAACAAGATTAGTCATTCAGACTTCCCTTCCCCTAGGAGACAACATATTAAATTGGACGTAGTACACCTAAAGCAAACGAAAACCCTGCCAAGTTGTCTTGATCCAGTCAAGCCAGGCATGGAAATGGTCAACGCCAGGCTTAAAAGCCAGTGCGAGAGATGAGAACTTATATGCCCACTTGCCACAGTTGTTAATCTATGAGCGCTCATGTCTTATTCGCTTCCCAAATCTTGTCCCCCACCAGTAAGTCCCACGCCTGTCAGTGGGTACAAACACGGCAACGCTGCATCTGATAGAGGTAACGCGACCCGCATATGCGTGTCAGCCCATCTCTGCGGCGAAAACCCCAACGTTTCAGCTACCCAGCTAGACTGCGCTTCTTCCGCCCTGCGCCCGCCTCATCACGTGGCGCGGCCACCGCCCCGCCCCATACGGCCCCTCCCGCTCCAATCGACAGCGCTCACCGTCTGCTGCCCTCGTCGCTCCTGGGAAGCCGTCGTCGCTCCGGGAAGCGGGGATAGAACCTGGGGACCCCACGCCGGGACAATGAATACGTTCTCTTACTGAAATTTTTCTCAACGGTCCATCGCAACGCAACAACCATACAACTGCGCGTGCGCAGCCCCGGTTGCCGCCCCGCCCCCTTCGCCCTTTCCCATCATGCTTCAGATCTGAGCTGAGCTGATTTCCCAGCATCCTCGCTCCTCATATATGGCTGACTTCTTAAAGAGACAGAGATCCAATAGTGAGAAGCTAGAGGAAGGGATTTGGGGGGAGAACCTAAGGGATACTGTAAGTGCTCTGCACCATTCTTATTTCCAGAAAGGTGACCTACTAAGAGAAGTTGAATAAGTGATAGCTAATATTTATTAAGCCAAGTGTTTGGTATGAATCTTTCCACTTATTCCTGACCACAACTCCAGTGGTACAAATGTTTTTCTGGGAGCTGTAAATGAAGAGATTAATGAACTTGTTCAAAGTCAAGATTTGGTACATTTGCATTAAACATTGTTTTGGAGATACAGCTATGATTTGTGAGGCTGTCATTTATTCATTTTGACTGCTATATAATATTCCATTTTATGAATGTGATACAATTTATTTACTAGTGATAGACATTTGAGTTATTTCCAATTTTTGGCTATTAGAAATAATATTGCTGTGAACATTCTTGCCTCTTGTGACACATATGCTAGGTTTATACATAGCAGTGAAATTGCTGGTTTTGTTTATATGAAAGTTAAGCAAATAGTTTCAATTTTTTTTTATTTTTATTTTTACTTTATTTTACTTTACAGTACTGTATTGGTTTTGCCATACATTGACATGAATCCACCACGGGTGTACATGCGTTCCCAAACATGAACCCCCCTCCCACCTCCCTCCCCATAACATCTCTCTGGGTCATCCCCATGCACCAGCCCCAAGCATGCTGTATCCTGCGTGGGACATAGACTGGCGATTCGATTCTTACATGATAGTATACATGTTACAATGCCATTCTCTCAAATCATCCCACCCTCTCCCTCTCCCTCTGAGTCCAAAAGTCCGTTATACACCTCTGTGTTAAGATTTAATTTATTTATTCGATTGCCCTAGGTCTTGGTGGGCTACAGTATATGAGGTCACAAAGAGTTGGACACACATATTAGTTATACCACATGAAATCTTCCTTAAGATGTGCAAGATCTTCTAAATGGGGCATGAAGCATCTTAAGCTGTGACAGTCAAGATCTACTTTCCATTGAACCAGGACACCCTGCATTGGGAGGTCCTCAAACAACAACTTAGCTGAACAAACAACTTTAGAAAATGGTTGTTTCGATCTGTACTCCCACCAGCCATTTATAAGAATTCCAGTTGCCCCACATCCCTGCAGATAATTACTGTTATTGTTGTAGTTCAGTCACCAAATCATCTCTGACTCTTTGCAACCCCATGGACTGCAGCATGCCAGACTTCCCTGTCCCTACTGTACACCTTTTAAATTTTAAACATTCTGGTGGGGGTATAGTCATATCTTACTGTGATTTTCATTTGGATTTCCCAGGCTTCTAATGAGACTGAACCCATTTTCCTGTTTTTTGATATCTGGATAGCCTCTTTTATGAATTGCCTATTCAAGTGTCTTACTCATTTTTGTATTGGATTGTCTGCTATTTTCTTATGCATATGAGTTCTTTGTTGAATACATGTGTTGCAACTATCTTCTCCCGCTCTGTTGCCAGCCTTTCCACTTTATTATTGGTGTCCTTTGATGAACATGGGCTTCCCTTGTGCCTCAGCTTGTAAAGAATCCGCCTGCAAGGTGGGAGACTTGGGTTCAATCCCTGGGTTGGGAAGATCGCCTGGAGAAGGGAAAGGCTACCCACTCCAGTATTCTGGCCTGGAGAATTCCATGGACTGTATAGTCCATGGGGTCACAAAGAGTCAGACGCAACTGAGCGACTTTCACTTCACTTTGATATATATAAAAGACATTTAAGTGTTTCTTGTGTCCTGTCAAAAAAAATTTTTCCTACCAAAGGTTCTGATTAATTTATAGAATTATCATTAATTTGCCTTCCTCATTAGATCTACAGTCCATCTTCAGTTGAGTTTTGTGTATGGGTGTAAGATAAGTCAGGTTTCATTTTTTCGATGTGAATATTAAACTGATTAAGTGCTATTTTTTAAAGGTCTGTCCTTTCCCCCACTGTTCTTTATCATCACCTTTACATATATAAGTTGTCTATAAATGTGTTAGCTTATTTGAAGACTATGTAATCTATTCTTTTTGTCTTTTTTGTAGAAATATGACTCTGTCTTAATTTCTATAATAACTATATAACAAATCTTGATGTATGTGCTCCTTTATGTCCAACTCTTTGCAGCCCCATGAACTATAGCTCACTAGGCTCCTCTGTCCGTGGAATTTTCTAAGGCAAGAATACTGGACTAGGTGGCTATTTCCTACTCCAGGGCATTGTCCCAACCCAGGGATCGAACCCGACTCTCTTGCATCTCCTGCATTGGCAGGCAGATTCTTTACCGCTTGAGCCACCTGGGAAGATCCACTGAATGTTGATATCTAGCAGAAAAGGTCCTTCATCTCATTATGTTTTCAAGAATGTTTTGGCTCTTCTTGGTCCTTTGCATCCCATTATATTCTTCAAGACTGTCTTGACTCTTCTTGATCCTTTGCATATCTATATGCATTTTAAAATCAGTTAGGATTTTGTTTAGGATTACAGTAAAGCTGTAGGCCTATTTTGGAGAATTGGCATTTGTTATTCACTGTGTTGGATTGTTTCCCCAAAAAAGGTATGTTGAAGTCCTAACCCTCAGATATGACCTTATTTGGAAATAGGGTTATTGCAGATATAATTATTTAAGAAGGGTCATATTGGAGTAGAGTTGGCCCTTAATCCAATATAACTATTGTCCTTATATGAAAAGGAGATGTAGAGACAGACACATGGGGGAAGACCACCAGGTGACAACTGAGGCAGAGATTAAAGTGCTGTAGCTTCAAGCTGAGGAAAATCAAGGATTGGTGGTAAACACCAGAAGCTGTTAGAGGCAAGGAAAGATTCTCCCATACAGATTTCAGAGAGAGAATGACTCCACTGATACCTTGATTTTGGATATTAAGCTTCCAGAACTGTGAGACAATAAATTTCTATTGTAGCACTTTATAACAGGAGGACCAGGAGACTAAGATAGCGCTATATAGGGTTGACTCTTCCAGTCCATGAAAATGGTATATCTCTCCATTTATTTAAATGTGTATAACTTCAATTAATAATGTTTTATACTTTTTAAGTGTAGCAAGCTCACATCTTTTTAAGATTTTTTTCAGGACTTCCTTGGTGGTCCAGTGGTTAAGACTTCACCTTCCAATGCAAGGGGTGCAGGTTCAATCCCCAGTTGGGGAGCTAGGATCCCACATGCCTCATGGCCAAAAATACAAAGCATAAAACAAAAGCAATATTGTAACAAATTCAATAAAGACTTTAAAAATGGTCCACATTAAAAAGGACTATATTTCTAAAAAAAAAAAAGAAGATTTTTTTCTATGTCTTTGATATTTTATTTTAAATGGTAAAATTTCATTTTCTAATAGTTTATTTCTAACAGTATATTTATAAAGAAAGGGAGAGAGATCTCTACAATTGACTTTTGTATGTTGATCTTGAAGCCAGCACCATTGCTAAATTTATTTATTTATTCTAATAGTTTATCTATATATTTAAACTTTTTAAACTCCAACTATGTAGAGAATAGAGAAAAGTTATCTCTTCCTTTTCAAGCATATGATATTTATTTATTTAATTTATTGCCTTATTGCACTGGCGAAAACCTCTAATAATGTGTTAAATAGAAATAGTGACATTGGGCATGTGTATCTTCTTCCTGCTGTGTTGCTTTCAACATAAAATCATTATGTACTATATTTGCTTTAGAATTTTTGCAGTCACTTGTGGGAGATTAAATATGCTAAATTCTTTGCAACTCTTCCCATCAGGAAAAGGATCTGTCTCCCTACCCCTTGTTTCTGAGCTGGGCCTTGTGGATTATACTGAATTGATAGAATATTGCAGGACTGATATTATGTGAATTTCTAAGTGTATGCTTTAGAGTCCTTTCAGCTTCTGTTTTACTTTCTCAGAACGTTCCCACAATATATCAAAGTTAGATAAGTTAAACTACTGAATGATAAAAAGAAAAAAATCATGCAGAGTGGCCCAAGAGTCAGCACCAATGCCCCATACTTGTGTGTGGAGCCATTTTAGATCCTGCACCTTGCTAGATGACTGCTCAGCCTCATAGGTGAGCCCAGACAGCACTGCCCAACTAAGCCAAAACTTGTAGAATCACAAATCAGTAAATGATTCTTGTTTTAAGTAAATAAGTTTTGGGGAGCTTTGTTATCTAGCAATAGATAGCTGTTTCAAAATTAATATCTAAAAATGGAGTACTGCCAAAACTAAAACCTAGAGGCTAAGAAAAGATTAACCCATATCATGTAGTGGCAAAATTTTTGGCAGCACTGCCACTTGTACTAACATAGAAGACAGAAAATGTGCTTAATGAACTTATGGATCTATAAGATTAGGAGATTTCCAGAAAGAATATTAAAGGTGCCTATTGATTTATTTCAACCATCTTTGATAAAGTATTGGAAAAGAGAAATAAGCTAAAGAAAGAGCAATTTTGTTTTCAAGCAGAAATTGCGCAATATATAAAGGATCCAGGACAGTCTCTCCAGCTAGTAAAATATCACCAAAATAAGAAATTGTGGGGCTTCCCTGGTGGCTCAGTGGTACCGAATCCACCTGCAGGGGACATGGGTTCGATCCCTGATCTGGGAAGATCCCACATGACTTGAAGCAACTATGCCCATATGCCACAACTATTGAGCTTGTGCTCTAGAGCCCAGGAGCCACAACTACTGAAGTCCACATGTCTTAGAGCCCATGCTCCACAAGAAGAGAAGCCACTGCACTGAGAAGCCCGCTCACTGCAGCCAGAGAGTAGCCCCTGCTCTCTGTAACTAGAGAAACGCCTGCACAGCAAGGAAGACTCAGCACAGCCAAAAAATAATAAATAAATATTTTTTTTTTTTTTTAAGAAACAGCCTCAGAAGAAAGACTGAATAAGGACATCACAGGTAGAATGTGGCCTCAAGGTCAAGATCAATTCAAGAATGCAGCTGTAAGAACTCATAAAGGGTTAAATATTATCTCATTGACCCTCTCACTCATTTGACAAAAGAGCTTCTAAGAAGTGTAAGGATGTTGTCTCAAGGCACTCTGACACACCAAAGTGTGGTCAAAGCAACTGTCACAGGCCAGCTTTAGGAATGTTCTGCCTCAGAAAGAAGTATGGGTGTGGGGTGGGGATGAGAGGCTCAGTGACTCAAGCCTGGGGCCGCATGGACACTGTAAGGCTCGGAGAACCGCACTCTGAAAAGGACATTCAGGGACAGCCTCTAGTGGACTGACAAAGTTTATTATCTAATTGTGTAGTTTTATAATTTTCAGGGAATAGAGCATAAGGCAGACTTGCACGTAGCCATTTCAGATAAACATCAAAGCATTTAAGCATAAAATACAGTTCCCACCGCCCAAGCCATAACATAGCTTTGGTGAAACTCTAAAAGGAGTCTTATCATGAAACAACAGTCCTTGCTCTCAGAAACAGGTGATCAGAAGGAAGCCTTTGAACGCCTCAAAGCCGGACGTATAACCCTTGGTTATCCGTTCCCAGCCTCAGGCACTCGGTGAACGCTCATAACCCTTTGCTATGCTCGTTCCAGCTTCCAACCTTCGTCATGAGTGGAGCAAATACATTTTCAGTATTTGCTCAAAACCTTCCAGCTCCTCCACAGATACCCTGGCTCTGGGCAGATGGCAATAGCAGAGGCCAGAGGAGCTGCAGGTTCCAGGTGATACAGTCATGGGCAAGCCTGAGCTTCAAGAGAGGGCAGGTTCCTAAGGATGGTGGAAGAAACTGGGCCCAGCCTGGCCGGAGATGCATGGTGGGGGAGTCTGTAGGTGTGTTCACCTTTTTGCTGTGATGTAAAAGATAGACCTGTCCTTAAATATTAGATCCATAAAACAAAGTTCATAAAAGCGGCAATTACATTTCTAAGGAATGAGGGATGTAAATAAAAAGGTGCAAATTGATTTAAACTTTTCTTAGCATTCTACCCCGCTGAAAATTAATTTGTTTCCAGTTTCTTATTGGAAATAGAAGTTGAATACACATTTTAAATTCTTTCCAAAAACAAGGTTCAGGGAAGAGAACAGGTCCTGGATGTGGTTAAAATAGAGATTATTTGAGGACATCTTAGAGAAAAGCCCTAACCTCATTCACTGATCCAAATAGGAATCAACATTTTTTTCTTTTCCCTCTTCAAGCTTTTCTTTCACGTTTGCATAAACTTCACATAAACCACGGATTTCAGAAGGAGAGACACAGTATTCACACCATTAATTCAAAGTGAAGGGAGGTTTTAACGTTGCCAGAGTCAGAGTCTCAGTCTCCTGTGTTGGGCAGAAAATTGTAAAATGTGCCTTAGCATCATGATACCGTCATTACTAATTCTGAACTTGTTCTGAAAAAACAAGTTAATAGGTTTGAAACCTCTGTAATTCTTGGGTTTTTTAAATATTAAATTTGAACCATTCATATTGCAATAAAATAGAATTGTGTTTAATACCCACATAGAAGCCGGGAGTGTCTGTGTCTGTATATGTGTATCTGTGTATTTTCCAGATCGCCCCCTAAAGATCTTTGGAGAAACACAGCGCTGCTTTTGATAAGCAAAGTCGTTAAATTACAGAATCTTCACTTGACACATTGCAGGTGACTGTTTTATAGTGAGAAGCGCTGATTTTGTTTTAAATCAAATCCTAGAACTGTGTTACTTACCACACATGGGAACCTCTCATTACCTGAAGTCATTAGACAAATATGAAGACAAAGACTGGTGGCAGATCCATCCATGAAGATGCGCATTTCTACTTTTGACCTCTATCTTCAGAAAAATTTCTGCATATTATGTTACATTTTGTGGTGAACAATGGTGAAATCAAAGATCCAACAACTTGAACACACTATATTTCGGTGGAAATATAGAAATCTGGAAATACAGAAATAGGGGAAACATGCCCTGGATTTCTAATAAATAATATGACTCCCCCCCCAAAAAAAAAGAAGTATGGAAATGCTTTGAGGGGGTGCATGGAATGAATCCAGTAAAACCTCATAAAGCACCCATAGAGACTTCCCTGGTGGTCCAGTGGCTAAGACTCCATGTCCCAATGAGCCTGGGTTCAATCTAGTTCAGGGAACTAGATCCCACATACTACAGCTAAAAGATTCGATGTGCACAGTGGAGATGGAATATCCCTCGTGCCTTAGCTCCCTGTGCTAAGACCTAGCACAGCCAAATAAATAAACAAATATTAGACTATAAGGGGTAATGACAATTTGAAATGAAAAAGATCTCTGGGCTCCAACTTTCAATGGACAGAGAAATTGAAAAGTCTATTAACCTGCCAAAATGGACCATTTCTTATGGAAAATGAAATTTTCTCAGGGGGCAAAGCCACAAACCCTGGGAGGAGGAGCAAACACATCTGAAAAATGGATTATGAAGCCAGTCCCAGAAAACAGAATAATCAAAGAACATTCCCTGTCCTTAGAGTAGGAGAATCTAACAACGGGTGCCCAGGTTGTGAATTATTATGAATCAATGACTGTTACGTGCTTTCTGTTCTTCCTTCTTTTGTACAGGAGTGTTGCTGGAGTCGTTATGTCTCTGTAGCATCTGATGTATTGAGTGTGTAGGGTGAGAAATAGGGGAAACAGATAGCTGGTCGTTTTAGTTCATAGGTCTCTGGGCTGAAAAGGTTGCATATGAGCAGCTGCGCTAAATGAACCACACCAGAGGAGTTTCATCTTCATAGGCTTGATTTATGTAGCAGGTTGTTGGAGGGTGGAGGGAATGAAAAGTACCCCTCGAAGTGAGACGGTATCTTGAGTTATTTTCCTCAAAGGTAAAATGATAATTTTTTAATTTTGAACATTTTTATATTTTATTTTTGGCTGTGCTGGGTCTTCATTGCTGAGCAGACTTTTCTCCAGTTGCAGCCAGCAGAGGCTACTCTCTAGCTGTAGTGTGCAGGCTTCCCCTTGCAGGGGCTTCTCTTGTTGCAGGGCATGGCTTGTGGGTTTCAGTAGCTGCAGGGCTCAGAAGTTGGGGCTCCCAGGCTCTAGAGCACAGGCTCCATAGTTGTGGCACACAGGCTTGGTAGCTCCACGGCATGTGGGATCTTTCTAGATCAGGGAGAGAGCCCATGTCTCCTGCACTGACAAATGGATTCTTTACCTCTGAGCCACCAGGGAAGCCCAAAGATAAGTTTTTTGACTCTGTGTGTTAAGGACTAAATTTCTACAACAAAGAAACTCTAAAATGTAATTGGTCAAATAAAACTGAAGTTTATCCTTCTCTCATGGCACAGTTCAGTGCATGTGTTCCAGGTCATTAGCAGTAGTGATTCCACACAGTCATTTATAGAAGGAGCATTCCTTCAAATTGTTTCTCCATCATTGAATCTGGGTATAGGTACATCTTCCTAAGAGTGTGGAGTAGGCACATATGGGTCTTAAGTTGCTGGGCTCAGAAATGGCACGTAACATCTGAGTACATTCTGGCCGTGTAAAGCTGCACTGAGGGTGGAGGGAGGGAATAGTGTCATGTTCCACACTGCAATTAAAATCCCAAAGTAAAGGAGACTGAACTTGATTAGAAGGCTTGCTATCTCCACCGTACCTTGTATAGTATTTCCGAAATGTCATCAATTGGCCTTGATGAATCATGCCTTGACTGTGTCTAACACTCTTGGATTTTAGTTTCTGTCTTAGTAATGCAGATGAGAAGTTCAATGCTAGTCTAATATTTTTATTTTGTAAGTAAATATTTTTTTCATGCCTGGAATTATTTTATTTAGAGTTTTTCCCACTTACACCTCCTGCACTATGCTTATGAACTGGGAAGTTGCCTATCAGTTACAACTTTTTTTTAAACATACTTCTACTTCATTAAAGCTGAAATGTAGTCAATAGTATTGAAATTTACATATTTACTATTTATTATAAATTACTCCTTTTTTATTTTTATACCAGGAAGTCCATTTGAAATCTGGGTGACTTTTTTTGAGGTACAGTCTTATATAAGTTTCAGGTGTACAACATAGTGACTCAAAATTTTAATTTTTTTGGCTGTACCCAGCATCATGTGGAATCTTAGTTCCCCCAACCAGGGATCAGAACCTGCACTCCCCGCAGTGGAAGCTAAGAGTCTTAACCACCCGACTGCCAGGGAAATCCCCTCAATATTTAAAGTTTATATTCGTTTCATAGTTATAATAAAATATTGACTATATTCCCTGTATTGTACAATATATCCTGTAGCATACTTATTTTGCAATTTTTTTAAATTTGGCAGCACCTCATAACCAAATACATTATTACTTTTTCAGTAAAAACTTCATGACTTCATACTAAATAGGATAAATAAAAACTAAAAGGAACTGGTGGCTCAGACAGTAAAGAATCTTCCTGCAATGCAGGAGACCCAGTTTCAATCCCTGGGTCAGGAAGATGCCCTGGAGAAGGGAATGGCAACCCACTCAAGTATTCTTGCCTGAAGAATTCCATGGACAGAAGAACCTGGTGGAGTCGGACACGACTGAGCCACTTTTACTTTCGTAACCAAGTACATTATTATTTTTTGGTAAAAAATAAATGACTTCATACTAAATGGGATAAATAAAAACTAAAATGAGCTTCACATTAGTTCTAGTCAGATTTTGTTGCTAAAAGAGTTCAGGTTAAGTAATTATGCCACTAACTGAATTGTGAAAAAAGTTTCAATTTTTGGAGCCTTTTGTATTTCAGAATTGTAAGTGAAGGATTGTGGACCTTTAGATTTAAACTTTTCTTACTTTCTTGTGAAGTTTTTGTTTATAATGGTAAGAATCAGGGGCAAGGGTTTTGTTAATATGCAGTCTATATCCCCTCTTTTCTGGAAATTTGGGAACACTGACTTGAATCCGAAAGTGAAAGTGTTAGTCACTCAGTTGTATCTGATTCTATATGACCCCTTGGGCTGTAGGCCACCAGGCTCCTCTGCCATGGGGTTCTCCAGGCAAGAATACTGGAGTGGGTTACCATTTCCTTCTCCAGGGGTATTCCCAACCCAAGGATCGAACACAGGTCTCCTGCATTGTGGGCAGATTCTTCACCATCTGAGCCACCAGGGAAGGCTACAAGTGACTTAAACAAAATGCGAGTTTATTTCTCTCATGTAGACGTTCATAGGATGTTGGCATGGCAGATTGATAGTAATCAGAAATGTCCATGAATCATGAGTTCATTATAATATATAGGTAATATAGATAATCATAAATTATTATAGAGTGAACATAGCTTGCAAACATCAACCAGATCTAGATGTAGGACATTAGTAGTCCCTTGGTGTCACCACTTCTAGGGAAATAAACTTCAGCATCCCCTCTTCTGTGAGCACTGCATTTTAAATTGGGAAGATAAATTGTCTTTTGGCAGCCAGATGAGGGAGTGGACTTGAGGGGAAAATTGAGGAGATAGTGGTGCCAACACAGAAGTCACATGGTTCATAGCAAGAGACCAGACTGATAGGAGCCCAGCTTTGCATCATGATAAAACCATCTCCAGCTCCAATACCAAACTCCGGGTTTAAGACAGAAAAACAGGTCTTTACAAGGGCTGTATTCAGAGACATCTCAAGAAGAGTAATACAGTAAATGTGTCACACCCCAAAATACTTGCGACACCTGCTGGGTAGCCGCCCTCTGACCTGTGTTGGGCTCCTCTGACCTCCTGCAATGTCAGCAATGCCCAATCACTGTCCTCACCTACGAACACTCCGGTCATGCACTAAGGCTGTGGAGCCAGAGCTGGTTCAGGGTTTAATCCAGAAACTTCAGGATCCTAGAAATGGCAACCCACTCCAGTACTCTTGCCTGGAAAATCCCATGGACGGAGGAGCATGGTAGGCTACACTCCATGGCGACGCAAAGAGTCGGACACGACTGAGCAACTTCCTTTCCTTTGTAGCGACAATAGAGATAGTCCCCCTCTCTCACTCTCTCTCAGGCTCAACCTTAGGTCTTCCACCGATGACCAGGTCTGGCCCAGGTCCCCAGCTGTGCACACACCAGCCTTGCAGCCTTTCTGTCTCTGCCTGCTCTTGCCAGGATCTCCACCCTCACCTCCGGCTGTGCCCCCACTTGGCTCCACAGGCGTCAGAGTGAAGTCGCTTTCATTTCTCCCCCTTGATTTTAGACCTCAAAGCACTTTCCTTGCAGGTACTTCTCTGCCCTTGGCATCTTCTTTTTTGGTACCAGGAAGAAGAGGCAATTTTCCCTATGGGTCCTAGAGACCCTTTGTGGCATTAAGTTGAACTTGTCTTGACTCAGAAGCCATTAGACTGCTTGTTATCTGACCTCTAGGAACACAGCTTCTTTTCTGTAACTAGCGGCCGGAAGGGATGGCTTAAGATTCCTTCTGGGATTTCCTTTTCTTCTGGGATTCTCTAGACCTTTTTCTCTCCTCTAGAGTGAGCATATCCTGTAAGTAGCTCTCACAGAATGGCTTTCTTTTAAAAATTCTTAGTAATTTTATTGAGATATAATTCACATACCATACAATATACCCATTTAAAGTATACAATTGGATGGATTTTGTGTATACACAGAATTGCGCAACCATTACAACATTATCAGAAGATTTTCACCACCCCAAAAAGAAACCCTGTATCTATTAGCCATCACTCCATACTTCCTCCCAACTCCTAAGCAACTACTTTATTTCTCTACAGATATGCACATTCTAAACATTTTTTTATAGCTAGAATCATACAATAAGTGGTCCTTTGTGACTGGCTTCTTTCATTTAGCATGTTTTCAAGGTTCATCTGTGTTATAACATGTAACAGTATTTTATTACTGTCTTTTATTACAAATAATATGGTGGACAGATTACCATATTTTATTTATCCATTTATCACTTGAGGTATTTTCGATTATAACAAAATAATGCTGCTATGGACAGTCAGATACAGGTTCTTTTGTGAATATAGGTTTTTATTTCTCTTGGGTATATACCTAAGACTTACATTGCTAAATTATATGAAAGGTCTATGTTTAACAACTTGAGATTGTCTTCCAAAGCGGTGGTATCATTTTTATATTCCCTCTAGCAGTGTATGAAAGTTTCATATTCTTCTCATCCATCCTTTATACATTTATTATTATCTCTCTTTTTAATGATAGCTGTCTTAGTGAGTGTGGAATTGTATCTCATTGTGGTTTTAATGTGCATTTTCCTGATGACTAATGATGTTGAGCATATTTTCATGTGCTTATTGGTTAACTGTTTATTTTCTTTGGCGAACTGTCCATTCAGATCAATTGTCCATTAACTGGCTTGTCTTTTTGTTATTGTGATGTAAAAATTATTTATATATTCTAGTTACAAGTGCCCCTATCAGATACATGATTTGTAAGAGTTTGAATCCATTCTATGGATTGCATTTTTACATTCTTGATGGAATTTTTAACTTTGCTGATATCAGATTTCTTTTGTTGCTTATGCGTTTTATCTAAGAAACCATTCCCTAGTCCAGTGTAATAAAGATTTATGGCAATGTTTTCTTCAAGGATTTTATAGTTTTAGTTCTTACTTGTAGGTGCTTGATCTATTTTGAGTTAATTTTGTATATAAAGTGAAGTGGGGGGAGGGGCGTCCAACTTCATTGTTTTGTATGTGGATACCAGTTGTCCCATTGCCATTTACTGAAAAGACTATCCTTTCTCTCCATTGAATTGTCTTGGCATCTTTGTCAAAATGAATATACTGTAAACGTGAAGGTTTACTTCTGGACTTACAATTTGTTTTCGGTTGATCTATATGTCAATACTTATGCCAGTACCATGTTGTATTGATTGCTACATATTTGTGCTAAATTTTGAAATCAGATAGTATGAGTCCTCCAATTTCATTTTTACTTTTGATATGGTTTCAACTGTTCTGAGTCCCTTGCGTTTCCATATGAATTTTAGGGTCAACTTTCCCATCTCTGCAAAGAAGCTTGCTAAAGTTTTGATTAGGGTCTATTTCTTCTTAATATAGCCTTCCTCATTTCTCAGGGAGAAGGTTCAGCTGCTGTGATATAACTTTTTATCCTACTTTCATAGTTGCTTCCTAAACTTTCTTTTCTGTTGAATTTCTAATATTAGCTATTATGGTTTTTTTTTAATTTCTGAGTTCCTTCTTGTTCTCTTATTGTTCAATTTCTTCAAAGCATTGTGGTCTTGTTTTGCAAATGTAAAAATTTTCTTAACTATCAGTTCAGTTCAGTTCAGTCATTCTGTCGTGTCTGACTCTTTGTGACCCCATGGACTGCAGCACACCAGGTTTCCCTGCCCATCATCAACTCCCAGAGCTTGCTCAAACTCATGTCCATCAAGTCGGTGATGCCATCCAACCGTCTCATCCTCTGTCATCCCCTTCTCTTCCTACCCTCAATCTTACCCAGCATCAGGGTCTTCTTCCAATGAGTCAGTTCTTCACAACAGGTGGCCAGAGTATTGGAGTTTCAGCTTCAACATCAGTCCTTCCAATGAATATTCAGGACTGATTTCCTTTAGGATGAACTGGTTTGATCTCCTTGCAGTTCAAGGGACTCTCAAGAGTCTTCTCCAACACCACAGTTTAAAAGCATCAGTTCTTCGGTGCTCAGCTTTCTTTATAGTCCAACTCTCACATCCATACATGACTACTGGAAAAACCATAGCTCTGACTAGATGGACCTTTGTCGGCAAAGTAATGTCTCTGCTTTTTAATATGCTGTCTAAGTTGGTCATAACTTTTCTTTCAAGGAGCAAGCATCTTTTAATTTAATGGCTGTAGTCACTATCTGCAGTGATTTTGGAGCCCCAAAAAATAAAGTCTGACACTGTTTCCCCATCTATTTCCCATGAAGTGATAGGACCATATGCCATGATCTTCGTTTTCTGAATGCTAAGTTTTAAGCCAACTTTTTCACTCTCTTCTTTCACTTTCATCAAGAGGCCCTCTTGTTCTTCTTCACTTTCTGCCATAAGGGTGGTGTCATCTGCATATCTGAGGTTATTGATATTCTCCCAGCAATCCTGATTCCAGCTTGTGCTTCATCCAGTCCAGCATTTCTTATGATGTACTCTGCATGGAAGTTAAATGGGCAGGGTGACAATATACAGCCTTGATGTACTCCTTTCCCAATTGGAACCAGTCCATTGTTCCATGTCTCGTTCTAACTGTTGCTTCTTGACCTGCATACAGATTTCTCAGGAGGCAGGTCAGGTCTGGTATTCCCATTTCTTTGAGAATTTCCCACAGTTTGTTGTGATCCACACAGTCAAAGGCTTTGGCATAGTCAATAAAGCAGAAATAGATGTTTCTCTGGAACTCTCTTGATTTTTGATGATCCAACAGATGTTGGCAATTTAATCTCTGGTTCCTCTGCCTTTTCTAAAACCAGCTTGAACATCAGGGAGGTCACGGTTCACGTATTGCTGAAGCCTGGCTTGGAGAATTTTGAGCATTACTTTACTAGCATGTGAGATAAGTGCAATTGTGCAGTAATTTGAGCATTCTTTGGCATTGCCTTTCTTTGGGATTGGAATGAAAACTGACCTTTTCCAGTGCTGTGGCCACTGCTGAGCTTTCCAAATTTGCTGGCATATTGAGTGTAGCACTTCCACAGCATCATCTTTCAGGATTTGAAATAGCTCAACTGGAATTCCATCACCTCCACTAGCTTTGTTTGTAGTGATGCTTCCTAAGGCCCAGTTGACTTCACATTCCAGGATGTCTGGCTCTAAGTCAGTGATCACACCATGTGGTTATCTGGGTCATGAAGATCTTTTTTGTATAGTTCTTCTGTGTATTCTTGCCCCCTCTTCTTAATCTCTTCTGCTTCTGTAAGGTCCGTACCATTTCTGCCCTTTATTGTGCCCATCTTTGCATGAAATGTTCCCTTGGTGTCTCTAATTTCCTTGAAGAAATCTCTAGTCTTTCTCATTCTATTGTTTTCTTCTATTTCTTTGCATTGATTGCTGAGGAAGGCTTTCTTATCTCTCCTTGCTATTCTTTGGCACTCTGCATTCAAATGGGTACATCTTTCCTTTTCTCCTCTGCCTTCCAAGTATTTTCTTTCTCAGTTAGGCCTCCTTGGACAACCATTTTGCCTTTTTGCATTTCTTTTTCTTGCAGATGGTCTTGATCACTGCCTCCTGTACAATGTCATGAACCTCTGTCCATAGTTCTTCAGGCACTCTGTTTATCAGATCTAATCCCTTGAATCTATTTGTCACTTCCACTGTATAATCCTAAGGGATTTGATTTAGGTCATACCTGAATGGTATTGTGGTTTTCTCTACTTTCTTCAATTTAAATTTGAATTTAGGAATAAGGAGTTCATGATCTGAGCCACAGTCAGCCCTAGGTCATAACTCTCTGGGGATATTAATTAAAGTTGATGAATTTTTAAGTCATTTTCTTCTGTTTCCTATATTATGTCTATTTATTCCAGGTTTCTTTTTCCTACTTCTTAGTTTTTGGTTTCTCCTTTTTACATTAAAACTTTCCTCATGTGTCTGCTGACCCTTGCTGCTCTATTAATTTTTTAGTGAAGCTCATGGAGGAGTAGATTTCACTGGATTTTTCACTGGGAGATCTCCAAATGGCTCATCTAAATATTTCTCAAGGGTTCTGTTTCTCTGGGGAAGAATTCTTCAGTTCTTCAAGTTCTCACCTGATGATCAATGTGACCTGGGCACAACATGGGGGGAAAAGACTTCAAGTCTCATCCTTCTGTTTGCAGACTTTCATTGTTTTCATACCCTATTTTAATCTCCACTCACCATCCCACCCTCCATTGTAACTGATGTCTCCAACCCTAAAGGCTCTCTGATTCAATTTCTACAAAAAGGAGTTGGGAGTGGGTAATTGCCTGGCTGTAATAGATGCTGGTGAGAGTGCTGAGGGATCTAAATGTTTTAAGTTTAGAGTGTCTATCAATTCCTACTTTTCCTCCTTATGCCAACACTCACCATATGCGATGCCTGGTACTTCTGTGTGTGCATGCTAAGTTATTTTAGTCATGTCCAACTTTGTGCCACCCTAGGGATCATAGCCCACCAGGCTCCTCTGTCCAAGGGATTCTCCAGGCAAGAATACTGCAGTGGGTTGCCATGCCCTCCTCCAAGGGATCTTCCCAACCTAGGGATCAAACCCACTTCTCTTAAGTCTCCTGCCCTAGCAGGTGGGTTCTTTACCACTAGCGCCACCTGGGAAGCCCCGGTGCTTCTGTGTCCTGAGCCTTTGTGGGCTTCTGTGGAGGGGATTGACTTCCTTCTAGAGATACTTTGCCTCTGCAGCTATACAGGTTTGCTTGTGTAAGTTTTGCCACTCTACCACAAGCTTTCAGTCTTCCAAACTGTGTTGAACTCTTCTGTTCTTTAGTATCTCCTTTCCCATATTTTTTGCCCTTTTAAAGTATGGATCTTTTCTGTATTCCTTTTAATGTCAGTTTAGTTGAATTGCAGGAAGAAGCATTTTTAACTAGAATTTAGTCCAGTCAATTCTACTCCCAAATATTTTTCACTGTTTTACTTTCTGAGGGAAGCAAAGAAACCTATGTAAAGGTTTGTCTCCTGCCATTCTACCCCATGCCAGGAAATGGGCCTGCCATGCGTGGGAAGTCATGGCGATGGCTTGACTAACTCAGTGAAGTAATGAGCCATGCCATGCAAGGCCACCCACGATGGATGGGTCATAGTGAAGAGTTCTGACAAAACATGGTCCGCTGGAGGAAGAAATGGCAAATACCTCCAGTATTCTTGCTGAGAGAACCCCATCAACAGTATGAAAAGGCAAAAAGATATGATACTGGAATATGAGTTCCCCAGGTTGGAAAGTGTCCAATATGCTACTGGGAAAAAGCAGACAGCAATTAATAATAGCTCCAGAAAGAGTGAAGCAAATGCACCAAAGCAGAAATGACGCTAGTTGTAGATACGTCTCGTGGTGAAAGTAAAGTCTGACGCTGTGAAGAACAAAACTGCACAGGAACCTGGGATGTTAGTTCCATGAATCAAGGTAAATTAGACATTGTCAAGCAGAAAATGGCAAGAATGAATATCAGCATCTTAGGAATCAGTGAACTAAAATGGACAGGAATGGGTGAATTTAATTCAGGTAACCATTATATCTACAGTTGTGAGCGAGAATCCCTCAGAAGAAAGGGAGTGGCCCTCATAGCCAACAAAGAGTCCAAAATATAGTACTGGCATGTGTAAGGAATACGCTGTGCACAGGCTTGTACTATAATTAGCAGGGCTTCTTTCAAAAATAAGAATGACTTTCTCATCACTCCCCAGGTGAAGGGCTGGGAGCAGGAGAAAGTACATCGTGGAGAAACATGTTGAAAACAAGATGTTGAAGTACTGATGTGACTGATGGAAAACCATTAGAGACTGTTCTCGAAACCAGAGCCTTGAGGGAGTTGCTGAGAAAGGTCATCCCTAGCTGAAGGGCTAAACAGAGTCATGAAAGGCCTGAAGGTTTGACATTGAGGACTGTGCATTGTACAACTTTATCCCCGATCTGAGATTATAAACAACAGATATCTCTAGAGCATGTACAAGGAAGTAGATGTTAGCAATAAAAAGCATGCAAGGATTAGGATCTGGGCTTTTGCCTGTGAGCAGCATCAGCCCTCTGATCCCCACCTTATTTCTGAGTCTTATTTTTCCTTATTCTTCGGTGGCACCGCTCCCTCAGGTCAGTTCACTGTTGGGCTGGTCCCAACAGGGTGCAATCTCAAAACAGCAGAATGACCTCAATTTGTTTCCAAGATAAACCACTCACTATCCCAGTAACCCAAGTCTATGCCCCAGCCACTAATGCCAAAGAAGTTGAAGTTGACCAGTTCAATGAAGACCTACAAACAATCTAGAACTAACACACGCACACACACACACACACACACACACACAAAGATGTCATTTTCATCATAGGGGACTGGAATGCAAAAGTAGGACGTCAAGAGATACATGGAGTAACAGGCAAGTTTGGCTTTGGAATACAAAATGAAGCAGGGCAAAGGTTAACAAAGTTTTGTGAAGAAAACACACTGGTCATAGTAAACACCTTCTTCCAACTACACAAGACGACTCTACACATATCACCAGATGGTCAACACTGAAATCAGTTTGACTATACTCTTTGCAGCTACTGATGGAAAGGCTCTATACAGTCAACAAAAATAAGACCTGGAGCTGACTGTGGTTCAGATCATGAGCTCCTTATTGAAAAATTCAGGCTTAAACTGAAGAAAGTAGGGAAAACCACTAGGCCATTCAGATATGAACTAAATCAAATCCCTTATGATTATTCAGTGGGGGTGATGAATAGATTCAAAGAATTAAATCTGGTAGGTAGAGTGCCTGAAGAACTATGGAAAGTTCTTCTATGGAACTATAAGAAAATTCTTATAGAGATGAGAATATCAGACCACCTTACCTGTTTCCTGAGAAAGCTGCATATGCGTCAAGAAGCAACAGTTAGAACTGAACATGGAACAAACGACTGGTTCAAAATTGGGAAAGGAGTATGACACAGATGTATATTGTTACCTTGCTTAACAGGCTAACTGTTTATGCAGAGTACATCAAATGCCAGGCTGGATGAATCCCAAACTGGAATCAAGCTTGCTGGGAGAAATATCAACAACCTCAGAAAGAGGAACTAAAGAGCCTTTTGATAAGGGTGAAAGAGAAGAGTGAAAAAGTTGGCTTAAAACTCAACATTCAGAAAACTAAGATCATGGCATCCAGTCCCATCACTTCATGACAAATCGAAGAGAACCAGTGGAAGCAGTGACAGATTTTATTTTCCTGGGCTCCAAAATCACTGCAGATGGTGACTGCAGCCATGAAAGTAAAAGACACTTGCTCCTTGGAAGGAAAGCTATGACAAACCTAGATAGCATGATAAAAAGCAGAGATCACTTTGCCAACAAAGGTCCATCTATTCAAAGCTATGGTTTTTCTGGTAGTCATGTATGGATGTGAGAGTTGGACCATAAAAAAAGCTGAGTGCTGAAGAATTGATGCTTTCAATTTGTGGTGCTGGAGAAGACTCTTGAGAGTCCCCTGTCTAGCAAGGAGATCAAACCAGACAATCCTAAAGGAAATCAACCCTGACTGAAACTGAAGCTCCAATATATTGGCCACCTGATGTGAAGAGCTGACTCATTAGAAAAGACTCTGATGCTGGAAAAGATTGACGGCAGGAAGAGAAGATGGTGATAGAGGATGAGATGGTTAGATAGCAAACTCTGGAAAATAGTGAAGGACGGGGGAGCCTGGTGTACTGTAGTCCATGGGGTTGCTACTAGTTGGACGTGCTCTGTCCATGCCTCCCTTCACAAGCACCCCACCCCTGCCGCTGCTGCTGCTAAGTCACTTCAGTCATGTCCGCCTCTGTGCAACCCCATAGATGGCAGCCTACCAGGCTCCCCCGTCCCTGGGATTCTCCAGTCAAGAACACTGGAGTGGGTTGCCATTTCCTTCTCCAGAGCATAAAAGTGAAAAGTGAAAGTGAAGTTGCTCAGTCGTGTCCGACTCCTAGCGACCCCATGGACTGCAGCCTACCAGGCTCCTCCGTCCATGGGATTTGCCAGGCAAGAGTACTGGAGTGGGGTGCCATTGCCTTCTCTAGTAAATAAGAGAACCAGAATTTACACATAGGCTGTCTGACCCCAAAGATAGTATTGCAATAAAGTGACTCCTTGCCTACTCTTATGTTAAGTACTAGGACATGAGCTGTAAGAGCAAAGATACCCAGTTTCAGAAACAGAGAAAGTAGATGTCAGGCAGAGATGCAGAGCAAGAGTTACAGAGCGAGTTTCATTTGAGTTTGTGTGATAACCAGCAAAGAAAATCCAATATATCTTTCAAACAGTTCCCCTGAGACACATAGTTAGGGTGCTTTTATTTTAATTACTTATTTATTTTTGGTTGTGCTGGGCTTTCGCTGTATGCACTGGCTTTCTCTAGTTGCAGGGAGCAGGGGTGACTCTTCGTGACAGCGCGCAGGTTCCTCACTGCACTCGCTTCTCTTGCTGTGGAGCACAAGCTCTAGCTAGACACGTAGGCTTCAGTAGGTGTGGCTCACAATCTTGATTGTTCTAGGGCATGTGGGATCTTCCCAAAGCAGGGCTTGAACCCATGTCCCCTGCATTTGCAAGTGGACCCCTATCCACTGTACCACCAGTGGTACAGTGGATAAAAATGCTCTTTTTTAGTATAAAGAACACTGAGGAGGGAGAAGGGCTCTTTAAGGAGACAAACAGAATTACGACTCATTCTTACTCTCCCTGGGGCACATTGTTCCACTTATCGCCTGATAGCTGGCTACGAACAAGCTGTTGAAATCTCACACTACTATTTGCATCATTCTTTGACTCTTGATTTTTTTTCCCCAACAAATTTATGAGACTTTTCCCCCATTATAAAAGTGATACAAGGTTATATTTGGAGAGGTAGGGAGGTAAATCGGAGAAGGCAATGGCAGCCCACTCCAGTACTCTTGCCTGGAAAATCCCATGGATGGAGGAGCCTGGTGGGCTGCAGTCCATGGAGTCGCGAAGAGTTGGACACGACTGAGAGACTTCACTTTCACTTTTCACTTTCATGCATTGGAGAAGGAAATGGCAACCCACTCCAGTGTTCTTGCCTGGAGAATCCCAGGGACGGGTAGCCTGGTGGGCTGCCGTCTATGGGGTCACACAGAGTCGGACATGACTGAAGTGACTTAGCAGCAGCAGCAGCAGGGAGGTAAATAAGTAAACAAACAAATATTTTAAGCTGGAAGGCAAAAAGAAATCAACCCTCAGTCTCATTGTCTCAAAGGCAACTATTCTTCACATTTAGCATATTTTTCTGTATCTTCTGTGAGTTATTTTTTCAAATGTATTTGAAATCGTACTACTTATGCAATCCTCCTCACTGTGCGGTAGCCAAGTGATTTGAATGGGACTGATACTACCTCCCAAGTCCAAGAGTGGTCCCTGATTGGTATAATTTAATAGTATCCTAGACTCCTTACCCGGAGAAGGCAATGGCACCCCACTCCAGTACTCTTGCCTGGAAAATCCCATGGATGGAGGAGCCTCGTAGGCTGCAGTCCATGGGGTCGCTAAGAGTCGCACACGACTGAGTGACTTCACTTTCACTTTTCACTTTCATGCATTGGAGAAGGAAATGGCAACCCACTCCAGTGTTCTTGCCTGGAGAATCGCAGGGACGGGGGAGCCTGGTGGGCTGCAGTCCATGGGGTCGCTAAGAGTCGGACACGACTGAGCAACTTCACTTTCACACATTGGAGAAGGAAATGGCAACCCACTCCAGTGTTCTTGCCTCAAGAATCCCAGGAACGCCAGAGCCTGGTGGGCTGCCGTCTATGGGGTCGCACAGAGTCGGACACGACTGAAGTGACTTAGCAGCAGACTCCTTACCACAGTAATTGGCTTCAGAAGCATCACAAGATCCCAGATAGGCCTGCTGATGTGAATGAGGAAGTAGATTCTGTGGTGATGACCTTGCTACCATGAAGGAGACCACCTTGAAAATAAAGTCAATCGAAGAGGGCAGAGCTTCATTATGTAATACACCTGAAATTAGCATACTGTTGTAAGTCAACTATATTTCAACTTGGAAACAAAAGAGGAGAACGGAGAACGGAGAGAATTATACAACCTAGTCCAGACAAGTATCAAACTTATCCCCTTTCCATCAGAAGCAGAAGCGTGCATTCACTGCTCCAGTTCTCTTAAAGTTGTTACACAAAAAGTAAGGCTTGTCTCACAGATTCTGATATTTTTCACTTCTAAGAGTCATTCATTAGAAACAGGAGCCTACACATCTTATATTTTATCAAGACAAACTTTATTAACCTAGAAACTAAAACACATTTATTGTTAGGAATTGCTCGTGAGTTCTCCAGGGGATCTTCCCAACCCAAGGATCAAACCCGGGTCTCCCGCATTGTAGACAGATGCTTTACCATCTGAGCCACCAGGGAAGTCCTCACATTTACGAAAAGATAAGACTTTGGGCTGCAAGTGACAGAAAACCAGAGCAACGTAGGTTAAGTACAAAAGAAAACCGATTGGCTCACATAATTTGAAAGTTCAAGAGTTGGATATCACAAATGGGGATGACTGGGGAGAAAAGGTGTCAAAATTGTCATTTTATGACCTAGACTGGAATCTGAGTACTCAGTCTCCTGGGCACTGTGATTAGGTCAGTGATGTTCATTTGATGGAATCAGCACTTTGCCAGGATTTTTTTTCCTAACTTATCAAGAAATATACTTCCATATCCAGTGAAAATATCCTTCAGGCATGGGTATAAAATAAAGACATTACTAGAAAAGGAAAACCAAAAGAATTTGTTACCAACAGACCTGCTAAAGGAAGTTCATCAGCTAGAAGGAAGCTGGAATATCCAAGAATGCAGAACAGAAATGGTAAATATTTGGGTAAACTTAATAGACTATTCTTCTCCTTTTGAGTTCTTTAAAAATAGCTGATATTCGACAGAGAAATTTTAACACTGTCTGATGGGGTTTATAATTCTAATACATGAAACAACTATAACATAAGTAGTGGGAAGGCGACAAAGGGATTTATATGGTAATAATATTTCTACATTCCACTTGAAGTGGTAAAACATTGGTTCTAAGTAGGCTATGAAAAGTTACTTATGTTTACTGTAAACACAAAGTGATCTTTGAAGAGATACATAAAAGAGATGTCATAAATGCAATTGATAAATTAAAATGCAATACTAAAAAAATGTTTGAATTAGTCAAAAAAGGCAGGAAAGGGGAACAAAGGGAACAGAGTAAGTAATAAAGTGGTATACCTGATTACTATGTAACTGCATCAGGAAGGCAAGAATAACTGTTGGAGAAACTTTAGTTACCAGTCTAGTATTCTAGTGAGTGTAACTGTAGAGTATATATTTATGGACCAAAGAAGCAGAGGAGTCCCTTTTGACCTGGACATCACATTTGCAAAGGGCCTCATATTTAGCCGTTTGATATCATCTCAGGAAGTATGTTCAAAGACAGAATTGTAGTAAATTCACCACGGAACTTTATAAATCTTGTATAATCCTATTATGACTTGAGGAATAGCACAAATGTTTGATTCTATTTTAGTGTTGAAATTTAATTTTTTAAGTAGCATTTAAAATAGCCATGATTTTTGCCACACCGTTTTGAGATTATTTTAATGCTAACATAGTATTGGCTCCTCAAAACGGGAGAAACCTGAACACCTTCTCTTACTTCTGGGGCTAATTCCTTTTACCGGGAATTTACTCTGTACCTGGTATTTTTACTAAGTACCACTGCCTTGCTAATCTTCACAGGTTTACGATGCAAACACTAAAATTTTCCCCGCTTCTAGGACGAAAGTGAAAGTCGCGTCCGACTCTTTGCGACCATGGAATTCTCTAGGCCAGAATACTGGAGTTGGTATCCTTTCCCTTCGCCAGGGGATCTTCCCGACCCAAGAATCGAACCGGGGTCTCCTGCATTGCAAGCAGATGTCTAGGACGAAGACACTGGGATTTACACAAATTGCCTATAGAGCCATCACTCAAACTCACGGAACCTAAACGCCCCGCCTGCCGCTCCCACTCCCACCCACTTTCCAATCCCAAGGTCGCCTTTTCAAGGGGGTGAGCCTGGCCGGATGCACTGCGCAAGCTCGGCCGCAGCGCACGACGGGAAAGGGGCGGGGGCCTACGCGACCGTTTTGCGTCGAAACTGCTTTTAGAAACATCGCGCGGCGGGCGTTCCTGAAAGAAGTTAGTAAGTCTGCTTAAGCGGTTGTGGCGTCGATCTTTATTCCTGTGCTTTACCAGAGGCGAGCGGAGAGTTTCACCAGTCAGAGGGAGGGCGAAGTGTTTTGCAGAGCCGGAGTTCTAGGAGCCCAGCCTTGCCTGTGGATGCCGCCCGGTGGGCGTCGAGAATTCAGGGTCAGTCCCCCCGCTAGTGTTTGTCGTCGTCTTTAACTTTGTCCTCAGAGTCGGGGCGTCTCAGCCCCCACTTTCCGCGTTTCTCTCCGCCTTCTACCCCGGCGCCGTAACTGCTTCTCAGCCTTGGATGTCTCTCTGCGGCCTCCGTTTCTGAAACATTTCATTAGATCACACCTGTGGCTCTGCCTCGTTAAGGCAGTTTATTTTTTTAAACTTAAAAAATCTTGACACTCCTTTTGCAAATAGAATTGTACACGGGATGTTTGCTAAGAGAGATTTTCAAATTATAAGAATTTCGTCATTAATTCGGATTTGAAATTGGAATTAGATGAAGGTGCAGTCTTCATCATTTTATTTCAGTATTTTGCTCTAGTGTACAAGATTGAAAGTAACTTGGTTTCATGGATGGTTACGTTTTGAACTTTCTCAGGTTTCAGCCTGATACTTTTCAATTAAACTGAACCGAAAGCTCAAAAGTAGCTAAGTGGAGAGTTCTCGAAGGGTTGAATCATTAATAACATCTGACGATAGCTTGTATTTCTCATCACAAATATATGACAAGACGCCCCCAAAATATATAACACGAGTTATATTACAGTTAGTCCTGATGGGATCAGGACTCACCACTTTGCCCATCTAAAATCTTAGTCTTAAATCAAGAGTACTACTCAGAGGAGTAGATTCCTTTGCTAAATAGTGAATTTACTTCTAGGATTTTCTGTAAGTGGACATATACTGTTCAGAACCCAAAAAGGATAGGTCCAAAGCTGTAATCTTCCTTACTAGTGATAATATCAACTGTGTTCACCTGGATGGAAAAGTTATTTTCTATGGGTCTCTGTAATTTAGCAAATTAATGCTTTGGGAGGTCTCCAAAATACCTAACATTTGATGTGTAACACAGCTGAGTGTCTCTTAGGATTTTATTAGGTTTTTGGTTTTTTTTTAAGTAAATCTTTACTTAAGAAAAGAACTATGAATGAAATGGTTGCTGAACCCCAGAAGCTTTAAGTGCAAGGTTTTTATATTCAAAGTACTTTCCTGATATGACTCCCATCTGCTCTTCTAACCTTATTTCCTTCCTCTAGCACTCTTGCATTTTATCTCCAACAATATCTTCTTATAGCATAGTGAGTTAAGAAGACAGGAATTTTGGGTTGCCTAAGTAGTTGAAACTCAAGTGGTACAATCTTGGAGGAAAGAACCTCTGAGACATAAGCCCCCCAAATTTGCAGACAAATATTCCCCTCCTCCACTCTTTGGGCTTCCCTGGTAGCTCAGATGGTAAAGAATCTGCCTGCAGTGCCGGAGACATGGGTTCAGTCCCTGAGTCAGGAAGATCCCCTGGAGAAACGAATGGCTACCCACTCCACTACTCTTGCCTGGAGAATTCCATGGACAGAGCATGGGGTCGCAAAGAGTTGGACAGGACTGAGCAACTAACACTTTCACTTTGCACTTTTTAGCTAACTCCTGAACTGCGCATCTACAAAGCAAGACTCAAAAAAACCTAGCAGAAAACAGCAGTTGGGAGGATAAACACCTTAAAATAGATTATAGTAGCTTCGCAAAGTTAGGGGCAGTTGAAATTTAAGCCCAGCTAAGGTAGAGGGGACTTGGTAAACATGTAGACTTTCAGTTGAGATTCCCCGGGCAGGGGGAGGGTGGGTGGGATGCAAACCTAGAAGTAAAGGTCACAGTTCCTAAGAGATAAGACTGCTTTATCCTGGAAAGTGTCCTCAGGGGTAGTCTTAATTTTATAATTATTGCCAGTGGCTGGGTTTTAGCATGCTAGAAGCTATTCTGATAGGCCTCGATTTATCTTGTCTAGGCATATCTTATTTTTAGTTCTCTCCGATAATGGCAACCCACTCCAGTACTCTTACCTGACAAATCCCATGGACGGAGGAGCCTGGTAGGCTGCAGTCCGTGGGGGCGCTAGGAGTCAGACACAACTGAGCAACTTCACTTTCACTTTTCTCTTTTATGCACTGGAGAAGGAAATGGCAACCCACTCCAGTGTTCTTGCCTGGGGAATCCCAGGGGTGGCGGAGCCTGGTGGGCTGCCGTCTGTGGGGTCGCACAGAGTTGGACATGACTGAATCGACTTAGCAGCAGCAGTAGCAGAGCTGAGTGGGTTTAGAAGCTGAGTGGAATTTGAATAGGCAAAAATGACTTTGCAAGGAGAAGAGTAAGAGCAGAAGTATAGTGGGGAGGAATGAAAAGATTAAAGTGACTCAGTTTGAAGCATCAGGTTTTATGAAGTTTATATCTTAAGGAAAGAAAAAAATTTAAGCATAGAATTATCTTCTGTGTCCCTTTGGGCCTCCTCTCTCCCCCTTTAGTGTGTAGTGTTCATCTGCATTATACATTAACCAGACCTCCCCCAAAATGGGAATGCCTTCTGGCATTTATTATTATAATGCCAATATATATAATGGCCAATAGTATTATTATGCCAATTATTTTTCCTCCCTCTAGCAATGGATTCTTTCCAAGCTCAGTGAGGAGTCATGGTGACTTCCTGCTCACTTTCTACATGCTTATCTAGACTTTGTATCTTTGATGACCTTTATGTAAATTATCAGTGTGTTATTTTTTTTTAAACAAACGTAAAGACAGCTTTTATTTTTTTTAATTTTCATTTTTACTTTATTTTACTTTACAATACTGTATTCAGTGTGTTATTTTGACATATGATCCTTTGTCTTGAAAATGAATGTGATAGTCCCTTCATCTCCTAACAGATGAAACAGTCCTCGGCACTTTCTGAAAGTCTTTGCGCTTTATAATCCTCAGGTTGGCTCAAATAAAATCCTCTCTTTTAGACTGACAATTGTTCAATTTTTAATCAACAGGTTTTATATATGCAGTATTGTCATTTGCAGGAGGGAAGTGTATACATTCCCTCAGGAGGTCTGTTTATCTATCTGGAAGTAACTTCTAATAGCTTGCAAATTCTTTGCAGTCTCATGGGTTTTTGTTTGTTTCATTGAAGTTGACACAGTATTGGTTAATTTCAGGTGTATACCAGAGTGACTCAGTTATATATTTATAATATATATATATACACACACATGTATATTTCCATGCTGCTGCTGCTACTAAGTCGCTTCAGTTGTGTCCGACTCTGTGCGACCCCAGAGACTCCAGCCCACTAGGATCCCCATCCCTGGGATTCTCCAGGCAAGAACACTAGAGTGGGTTGCCATTTCCTTCTCCATATATTTCCATAACTTATATATTTTCCATTATAGATTATTATATTGGCTGTATGTATTATTACTGTGCTATATATAAAGTAAATCCTTGTTTTATGTATGAAAGAAAGTGTTAGTCACTCAGTTGTGTCCAGCTCTTTGTAACCCCATGGACTGTAACCTGCCAGGCTCCTCTGTTCATGGGATTCTCCAGGCAAGAATACTGGAGTGGATTGCCATTTCCTTTTCCAGGGGATCTTCCCAGCCCATGAATCAAACCCAGGTCTCCTGCACTGCAGGCAGATTATTTACTATTCTAGCCACCAGGGAAGTCTGTTTTATGTATAGCGGTTTGTATTTGTTAATCTTATCCTCTTAATGTATCCCTCCTTCCCCGCTTTCCCTTTTAGGAACCTGTTAAGCTTATTTTCTGTGTCTGTGAGTTTCTTTCTGTTTTGTGTCTAGACTATTTGTATTATTTCTTAGATTCCACTTTAAGTAATATATTTGTCTTTGTCTAACTAGATCACACCATCGTGATTATCTTGGTCATGAAGATCTTTTTTGTACAGTTCTTCTGTGCGTTCTTGCCACCTCTTAATATCTTCTGCTTCTGTTAGGTCCATACCATTTCTGTCCTTTATTGACTCCATCTTTGCATGAAATGTTCCCTTAGTATCTCTAATTTTCTGGAAGAGATCTCTAGTCTTTCCTATTCTGTTGTTTTCCTCTGTTTCTTTGCATTGATCGCTGAAGAAGGCTTTCTTATCTCTTGTTATTCTCTGGAACTCAGCAGTCAGATGCTTATGTCTTTCCTTTTCTCCTTTGTGTTTCACTTCTCTTCTTTTCACAGCTATTAGCAAGGCCTCCCCAGACAGCCATTTTGCTTTTTTGCATTTCTTTTCCATGGGGATGGTCTTGATCCCTGTCTCCTGTACAATGTCACGAACCTCTGTCCATAGTTCATCAGGCACTCTTATCTATCAGATCTAGTCTCTTAAATCTATTTCTCACTTCTACTGTATAATCATCAGGGATTTGATTTAGGTCATACATGAGTGGTGTGGTGGTTTCCCCCACTTTCTTCAATTTAAGTCTGAATTTGGCAGTAAGAAGTTCATGATCTGAGCCACAGTCAGCTCCTGGTCTTGTTTTTGCTGATTTATAGAGCTTCTCCATCTTTGGCTGCAAAGAATATAATCAGTGTTGACCATCTGGTGATGTCCTTGTGTAGAGTTTTCCTTTGTGTTGTTGGAAGAGGGTGTTTGCTATGACCAGTGCGTTCTCTTGGCAAAACTCTATTAGCCTTTGTCCTGCTTCATTCCGTATTCCAAGGCCAAATTTGCCTGTTACCCCAGGTGTTTCTTGACTTCCTACTTTTGCATTCCAGTCCCCTATAATGAAAAGGACATCTTTTTTGGGTGTTAATTCTAAAAGGTCTTGTAGGTCTTCATCGAGCTATTTCAAATCCTGAAAGATGATGCTGTGAAAGTGCTGCACTCAATATGCCAGCAAATTTGGAAAACTCAGCCGAGGCCACAGGACTGGAAAAGGTCAGTTTTCATTCCAATCCCAAAGAAAGGCAATGCCAAAGAATGCTCAAACTGCCGCACAGTTGCACTCATCTCACACACTAGTAAAGTAATGCTCAAAATTCTCCAAGCCAGACTTCAACAATACGTGAACCATGAACTTCCAGATGTTCAAGCTGGTTTTAGAAAAGGCACAGGAACCAGAGATCAAATTGCCAACATCCGCTGGATCATGGAAAAAACAAGAGAGTTCCAGAAAAACACCTATTTCTGCTTTATTGACTATGCCAAAGCCTTTGACTGTGTGGATCACAAGAAACTGTGGAAAATTCTGAAAGATGGGAATACCAGACCACCTGACCTGCCTCTTGAGAAATCTGTATGCAGGTCAGGAAGTAACAGTTAGAACTGGATATGGAACAACAGACTGGTTCCAAATAGGAAAAAGAGTACGTCAAGGCTGTATGTTGTCACCCTGCTTATTTAACTTCTATGCAGAGTACATCATGAGAAACGCTGGGCTGGAAGAAGCACAAGCTGGAATCAAGATAGCTGGGAGAAATATCAATAACCTCAGATATGCAGATGACACCACCCTTATGGCAGAAAGTGAAGAAGATCTAAAAAGCCTCTTGATGAAAGTGAAAGAGCAGAGTGAAAAAGTCGGCTTAAAGCTCAACATTCAGAAAATGAAGATCATGGCATCTGGTCCCATCACTTCATGGGAAATAGATGGGGAAACAGTGGAAACAGTGTCAGACTTTATTTTGGGGGGCTCCAAAATCACAGATGGTGATTGCAGCCATGAAATTAAAAGACACTTACTCCTTGGAAGGAAAGTTATGACCAACCTAGATAGCATATTAAAAAGCAGAGATATTACTTTGCCAACAAAGGTCCACCTAGTCAAGGCTATAGGTTTTCCAGTGGTCATGTATGGATGTGAGAGTTGGACTCTGAAAAAGGTTGAACGCCAAAGAATTGATGCTTTTGAGCTGTGATGTTGGAGAAGACTCTTGAGAGTCCCTTGAACTGCAAGGAGATCCAACCAGTCCATCCTAAAGGAGATCAGTCCTGGGTGTTTTTTGGAAGGAATGATGCTAAAGCTGAAACTCCAGTACTTTGGCCACCTCGTGAAAAGTTGACTTATTGGAAAGGACTCTGATGCTGGGAGGGATCGGGGGCAGGAGGAGAAGGGGACGACCGAGGATGAGATGGCTGGATGGCATCACCGACTCAATGGACGTGAGTTTGGATAAACTCCGGGAATTGATGATGGACAGGGAGGCCTGGCATGCTGCGATTAATGGGATCGCAAAGAGTCAGACACGACTGAGCGACCGAACTGAACTGAATTAACATTAAGCATTAACTGAATTAACATTAAGCATCTTTTCATGTGCCTACAGACCACCTGACCTGCCTCTTGAGAAACCTATATGCAGGTCAGGAAGCAACAGTTAGAACTGGACATGGAACAACAGACTGGCTCCAAATAGGAAAAGGAGTATGTCAAGGCTGTATATTGTCATCCTACCTATTTAACTTATATGCAGAGTACATCATGAGAAACGCTGGGCTGGAAGAAGCACAAGCTGGTCAAGATTGCCAGGAGAAATATCAATAACGTCAGATATGCAGATGACGGCACCCTTATGGCAGAAAGTGAAGAAAAACTAAAAAGCTACTTGATGAAAGTGAAAGAGGAGAGTGAAAAAGTTGGCTTAAAGCTCAACATTTAGAAAACAAAGATCATGGCATCTGATCCCATCACTTCATGGGAAATAGGTGGGGAAATACTGGAAGCAGTGTCAGAGTTTATTTTGGAGGGCTCCAAAATCACTGCGGATGATGATTGCAGCCATGAAATTAAAAGACCCTTACTCCTTGGAAGGAAAATTACGACCAACCTAAATAGCATATTAAAAAGCAGAGACACTATTTTGCCAACAAAGGTCCGTCTAGTCAAGGCTATGGTTTTTCCAGTATTCATGTATGGTTGTGAGAGTGGGACTGTGAAGAAAGCTGAGCGCTGAAGAATTGATGCTTTTAAACTGTGGTGTTGGAGAAGACTCTTGAGAGTCCCTTGGAGTGCAAGGAGATCCAATCAGTCCATTTTAAAGGAGATCAGTCCTGGGTGTTCTTTGGAAGAAATGATGCTAAAGCCAAAACTTCAGTACCTTGGCCACTTCATGTGAAGAGTTGACTCATTGGAAAAGACTCTGATGCTGGGAGTGATTGAGGGCAGGAGGAGAAGGGGATGACAGAGGATGAGATGGCTGGATGGCATTGCTGACTCAACGGACGTGAGTTTGAGTGAACTCCGAGAGTTGGTGATGGACAGGGAGGCCTGGCGTGCTGCAATTCATGGGGTCGCAAAGAGTCGGACACAACTAAGTGACTGACTTGACCTGATTGTCCATCTGTATGACTTCTTCAGAGAAATGGCTGTGTTCTGCCCATTTTTTAATTGGGTTATTTGGTGTTTTTTGATAGTGAATTGTATGAGCTGTTTGTATATTTTGGAAATTAAGCCATCATTTGCAAATATTTGCTGTCATTCTGTATGTTGGTTTTTGTTTTATTGATTATTCCCTCTGCTGTTCAAAAATTCTTTAATTTGATAAGGTCTCATTTGTTTATTTTTGCCTTTTTTTGGCCTTGGGAGACTGATCTAAGAAAATATTGCTATGATTTATGTCCAAGATGTTTTGCTTGTGTTCCCTTCTAGGAGTTTTATGGCATCTTATAATTGGGTCTTTAAACCATTTTGAGTTTACTTTTGTACATGGAGTGAGGGAGTGTTCTAATTTCACTTATTAACATATAGCCGTCTAGCTTTCCTAACACCACTCGCTGAAAAGACTGTCTTTCTCCACTGTGTTTTCCCACCTCCTTTGTCATAGATTAGTTGACCATATGTGAGTGGGGTTATTCTGTTCCACTGAGCTATGTGTATGTTTTTTGTGCCAGTACCATGCTGTTTTGATCTCTGTAGCTTTGTAATGTAGTCCAAAGTCTGGAAGTATTACGATTCCAACGTTGTTCTTTGTGTTTATGGTTCTGTATAAATTTTAAGATTATTTGTTCTAGTTCTGTGAAAATTGTCATGGGTATTTTCATAAGAATTACATTAAATTTTTAGTTTGCTTTAGGTAGTATGGACAGTGTAACAGTATTCTTCAAATCTAAGGTCATGAGATATCCTTCCATTTCTTTGAATCATATTTTGTTTCTTTTATCAATGTTATGTAGTTTTCAGTGTATAGGTCTTTCACTTCCTTGGTTAAATTTATTTCTTAGAGTTTTGTGAAGGGGTTGCCATCATATCAAATGGGATTTTTTTTAATGTAATTTTATTTATTTATTTTTAACTTTGGGCATCACTGAGTTTGGTTGCTTCACCCAGAGTTTCTCTGGTTGTGGTGAGTGGGGTCTGCTCTTTTGTTGTGGTGCGCAGCCTTCTCTTGCAGTGGCTTCTCCTTTTGCAGCACACAGGCACAGTAGCTGCAGCTCATGTGCCCCATTGCTCCTTGGCATGTGGGATCTTCCCATACCAGGAATTGAACCCATGTCCCCTGCATTGGCAGGCGGATTCTTATCTGTTACACCATCAGGGAAGTCCTGTTTACTCTCTTTCTGATACTCATGTTTTCTTTTAAAAATAATGTGAGTTTTCTGCTTCATAATCTATCCCTCTTTGGTTTAAATTAAAATTTGTTTAATTAACTAGCAAGAAGATGTTCCACATTTATTCTGTGACTACTAATAGTCTCCAGTGTATATGTGGTTTAGCTCCAGTTTGGGAAGATGGATGGGATGTGTTAAAAAGAGGTCTCTAGGGCTTGTTACTCCTTTGTTCATCTTATTGAGAAAGGAGGTAATGAATTTGTTGTTCATATGTCTTCTGCTCTTTTTGTTTTTTGTAGTAGGTAAAGAAGTGTTATGTACCATTTTCTTCTGTCTCAAATATATTAGATTAGTTACATTTTCAAGGTACTTTCTATTCTTTGCCTGTATAATGACTGACATGTTTGAAGGAATCCCTCAATATTCTATTTTTAATTGATCTTTAAAGTTAATATAGCACATTTACTTTCAAGTGAAGGGGGATCTACAATCTAGTAGTTAGTTTCCAGCGAGTTTTACTCTACTGATTGTATATAATGCTCAAATGGACTGAGCAGAGGCTGTATGAGTTTTTATTGCACTTCACCATGAGGCCTTATTTAATTTTCTGCCTAGAGATAGGAGATTACAGTAAAAGCTGAGTTGAAGATCAGGGTGAGGTTGGTGGTTGGGTTCCAACCTCAAAAATAAAAGACAGTGTCAGAACTTGGGAATTTTCAACATACTAACTCAGTATAAAACCATAGACCTGGAATTATTCCAGGAGGAACTTTGACTTAACCTTATCTGTTTTACTTTTCTCTTGCTCTCCATAATCATTATTTGTAAAGCAAAGAGTTTCGTTTTGTCATGGAGGTGGTATAAGAAAAGGAATCCAGGAGACTTGTTCTCTGCAGTGAAGATTAGGAAGGGAAAGAGTTCCAGAGGAGTTAGAATTGGAGGTGGCAGCTGCAAGAAAAATGAAAAATAGGCCAAGAACCGCCTGCCAACACAGGAGATGTAGGAGATGCAGGTTCAAAAAGAGAGAGACACAGGTTTGATGCCTGGGTCAGGAAGATTCCCTGGCAGAGGGCCTGGCTACCCACTCCAGTATTCTTGCCTGGAGAATCCCATGGACAGGGGAGCCTGGCAGGCTACAGTCTATAGAGCGGCAAAGAGTTGGACATGACTGAAGCTACTTAGCATACAAGGAAACAAGGAGAATGCAAGGAATCAGTCTGTCCTTGAAAATAGAGGCCTTGGGACTGAACAATTGTTGCCTGAGAACTGGGTTTACGTCTTCGTGGTTGTCAAGCCAATAAACACAATCATGGCAAATACTGGGAGAAGGAAATATTTGTTATTACTTACTT
Organism: Ovis canadensis; assembly: GCF_042477335.2. Classification (NCBI taxonomy): domain Eukaryota; kingdom Metazoa; phylum Chordata; class Mammalia; order Artiodactyla; family Bovidae; genus Ovis; species Ovis canadensis. The sequence goes on from NC_091245.1 coordinate 10,783,369, forward strand.
CCCTGGTGGCTCAGTGGTAAAGAATCTACCTGCTAGGGCAGGAGATGGAAGTTTGATCCCTGGGTTGGGAAGATCCCCTGGAGAAGGAAATGGCAACCCACTCCAGTATTCTTGCCTGGGAAACCCCATGGACAGAAAAGCCCAGCGGGCTACAGTCCACGGGATAGCAAAGAATCGGATGAGACTGAGCACATATACACGCAGCAAGTAAGGAGAACACTGGGGAGCTCACCCAAAGCATTGTCTCCCCAACAGCAAAACTGGGAAAGTGTTAAGCTAAAGTGGAAGAAAGAAAGCGAAGTCACTCAGTCATGACCGACTCTTTGCAACCCCATGGACTGTAGCCTACCAGCCGCCTCCATCCATGGAATTTTCCAGGCAAGAATACCGAAGTAGGTTGCCATTTCCTTCTTCTTTAAACTAAGGGTACTTGCATATTCACGAAGGGGCTTGAACAGAGAAGAATTCAGCATAGAACTGGAACAAAGGTCGACAGAGCCCAAGGTTTAGTTGATTGAAGTCTGGAGGGTCAACATCATCTTCCCACCCTCCAGCTGGAAGGGAGCCTTAGTTCCTGTGGACCTCAAAGGTATTATTCCCTTGAGGAACCAGGACCCTGACCCCACGGCGGCAGTGTTGTTTTCTTGACTGCTCCTCCCTTGTTTCAGCATTGCCTCACGTGGCGCTTGTGGTAAAGAACCCGCCTGCCAGTGCAGGAGACATGAGAGATGTGGGTTTGATCCTTGGGTTGGGAAGATCCCCTGGAGAAGGGCATGGCAACCCACTCCAGTATCCTTTCCTGGGAAATCCCATGGACAGAGAAGCCTGCCAGGATACAGTCCATAGGGTCACAGAGTAATACACAACTGAAGTGACTTAGCACACACGCACTGGTGTTAGATTATCTAGTTCAACTCATTAATTTTGGACTTCCCTGGTGGCTCAAACGGTAAAGAATCTGGGGACCTGGGTTCAATCCCTGGGTCGGGAAGCTACCCTGAAGGAGGGAATGGGTACCACTCCAGTGTTCTTCCCTAGAGAATTCCACAGACAGAGGAGCCTGGCAAGCCACAGTCCGTGGAGTTGCAGAGAGTCAGACATGACTGAGCAGCTGCCACCACCATGAGCAAGATCATTAATTACTAAGACCTGCTGAAGGGCAAGCATTGAAGCCAGGCTTAGATCACAAATGGTTTAGGCCAAAATGGTTCTCTTACATCAAGAAAGCCATATGTGGTTCTCTTTCTCCAGGGACTCTAATCTGTCTGCTTTGCACGATCAAAAGGCTCCTCAAAAGTTATAAAATGGGAGTTCTTTTTTAAGCTAAATGCACACAGTCTTTTATATTTTGATTTTGGATATTAGCTACTGTTAAAAAAAAATTCAACCCAATAAATTTGAAGATCTAATTAGTTTCATTCAGAAATCTGTCAATATGCCATCTAGTGAATAGCAGGATATGCCGTCTAGTGAATAGCAGGATATTCAAGGAGCTGTACAAGATGGAAGGTTTTATAGGCAGAAAGAAGGTAGGATAAGGAAGCTAAGAGAGTAGACTATTTCAGACAATGTTTTGGGCAGATTACCTCATTAGTGCTGACCAAGAAATTAACTGACTGGCTTAAAATTTCACTGTTTGGAGAGTCTGAAACTGCAGTTCAGTTAGGTATTAAGTCTTGATGGGACTTAGCACAAATAAGTCCATCTTGGGCTTGTTGTTTCTTCTTAATACTATTTACCAAAAAGGAATTGATGGGAGGTGGAGGAGGCATTAAGTATAATGAGAAAATAGATTCAAGACAATCATTTGATCCAATTTGGTGATTAGTTGTGAGACTTTGGGAGAGGAGGAATTTATGGCTCTACCTAGATTTCTGGCCTGGAAAATTGGGTATATACCATAAAGCCATTTCCCAAGAAAGACGACATATATAAAGCAGGCTTATGGGGGTAATACGAGAATTAAGTTTTTTGGTTTTTTTTGGCTGCGGTAGGTCTTCATTGCTTCATGCAGGCTTTCTCCAGTAGAGAAGAAGGGGCGCTACTCTTTGTTGTGCGTGCAAGGGCTTCTGATTTCATTTTGGTGGCTGCTCCTGTTGCAGCATGCAGGCTTCCGTAGTTGCTGCTCATGGGCTTAGTAGTTGTGGCTCACAGCAGACTGAGTTGCTCCTTAGCATGTGGAATCTTCCTGGACCAGGGATCAAACTGGTGTCCCTTGCATTGCAAGGCACATTTCTTAACCACTGATCCACCAGGGAAGCCCAGGAATATAGTTTTAAGTCTCTTGAATTTGAGGAATGCCTGGAACATTGAAGTGGAGATATTTAATAGGTAGTTGGTTACCTGGGCTAGAGCTGAGGTATATAGGGGGAAAAGAGCATATAGATGATACTTGAATCCCAGATTGTGCCCATGAGCAAGTGAAAAGAGTCCTGAGGAATTGTGCTTAGAGGAACACATATTTAGAAGGAGATGACGTAAATGAGAAAAAGACTGGCAAAGAGGTTGGAGGAGAAATAGGTCTTGGACTTATGAGTCAAGGAGGGACAGAATTTCAAAGACAAGAGAAGAGTTGGTTAGAGGGAAGGCAGTAGCTTTAGAAATTGGATTTTTGTTTGTTTGTTTTTAATGTATTTAAATGCTTCTGTGAAAGGAACCGGGAGACGCAGGTTTGATCCCTAGGTCGGGGAGATCCCCTGGAGGAGGAAATGGCAACCCACTCCAGTATTCTTGCCTGGGAAATACTATGGACAGAGGAGCCTAGTGGGCTGCAGTCCACGGGGTCACAAAAAGTCGGACATGACTGAGTGACTGAGCATGAGAGGAACCAATAATCAGGGGAAGGGGCGCTTGAGGGAATAGCAGTAGAGAAGGCTAGTCTTTATGCCAGAAGAAGGCATAGAAGTTTATTTACTGGAGAAGTGTAAAAAGCAAAGCTATATTGCAGAGTAATGGATGAAGGAAGGGTACTGTGAAAGAACCTTTTGTGCCTCCAGAAAATTACTATATTTGAGGGAACTTTTAAAAATCAGACTCTTCATCAGTTCCTAATTTATTTTAGGAAACTGTTTCCCAAGGAAAAAACCCATTAGTTTGGAACTAGAGGATTTCTTTGCATCAGATACTGAGATGAAAGAATCACCAACAAATGGTGAATGTGACAAGGCAGTGGCAACGCAAGTGAAGAGGCTAGATGAAGTTAAGGTAGAACCCGACAATACTCAGGTAAATATTTCACCTTATTTTCTATTTTCCAGGGTAGCATTTAATTAAAATTTTAGTTATGCAGATGCTAGTTTATTGGTTGAAAATCTTAATTTCTTCCCCAAAGCAGTTGACCAAGTAACGGAGAATGTGTGGTTAAGTGCCAGAATAAGCATGTGCAGGAATGAGAGAGATGGACTGTTTGGATGTGGGTATTGGGTTTAATAAAAAAAAGATTGCTTAAGGTATTATGGGTCTGTCTGAGGTTAGCACATATTTGTTTTCATTTTTCTTAACTTGAAACAATATAAATAACTAGTTATATATGCTTTGTGCTACTATCTCTATTAAGTAATAGAATTATTTAGTACATTTTAAGTACTTAGAATTTTTCTTTGTTTATCCAAATTAGATTCATTTTTATCCTTAAACTTTTTTAGACTTATCAAATGCTAAAGAACCTATAAAGGATAAATTAGATCAAGCTATAACCAGGGCTAAATTTCCTTAGATTGTCTGTACATGAACCTGTTGAAATTTACAATGAAAAGCAATTTCATTTTAAATTTACTTCTAGTATTCTGTTTGCTACTGCTAAGTCACTTCAGTCGTGTCCGACTCTGTGCAACCCCATAGACAGCAGCCCACCAGGCTCCCCTGTCCCTGGGACTCTCCAGGCAAGAACACGAATGGGTTGCCATTTCCCTCTCCAGTGCGTGAAAGTGAAGTCGCTCAGTCATATCCGACTCTCAGCGACCCCATGGACTGCAGCCTTCCAGCCTCCTCTATCCGTGGGATTTTCCAGGCAAGAGTACTGGAGTGGGGTGCCATTGCCTTCTCCGAGTATTCTGTTTAGAAATAACATAAAGTAAATTAGTACCAAGTAAAGGGTATGACTCCCGTTGGATGACAATGGGCAGTAATATTGTCCATCTAGGAAATACCTGTTACTTCTTCAATTCTTGAACATTCAAAGACATAGAGCAAGTTTAGGTTGATTGCCTGATGCTCTGAAAAAAGTCCTGCTTTGTAAGACTCATTCAGCCCAGTCTAAGAATTTTTGTGTTTAAGGTCCTTATGAAGACAATTAGCTGTTAGTGATCAGAACAAGAAGGGGAAATAAGTACCATTATTGAGTATGTCTACCCTCTTTTTGTAGTAGCTGCTGAGGGACTATGTTAACAAAAATTTATAAAGTTGTATCTAGGTACAGTAGAAAATACTGTAATAATTAGTGGGTGTTACCAGCCAGAAGTCACCAGAAAGGGAATATTTACTTAGATACCATGGTTCAATGCAATAATACAATTCACTGAACAGACTTCAGTGTAATATATAATTTTCTATTGATTGATTGATGGTTTTCATTATTTTCAACTTTTTTTTTTTAGGAGTACTGTCAAGCCCAGCAGCCCAAAACTCAGGAGAATGACCTGAAAGTCAACTCTGCGTTTTCAGACGGTAGTACTAGAATTACTTAAGTTAATCATATTTATTCTGACGAATATGATGGCCAGTTTATTCTACATTTTTAGAATCCCCTTGAATAGTGCATTGATTGTTTTGGGTTTCAAGTCCAGAAGAAGTAACCTCTAAAAGATAGTGAAAGAATACATACTTAATTTTATATAAATACTAATTTTTTTTCCTTCCTGTTTTGTATTTATAGCTCCTCAGATCACTACAGGCATTCAGCTTTCTCTGGCATCATCTGGCATGAATAAGATGCTTCCTTCAATTTCAACCACAGCTGTTCAGGTTTCCTGTTCTGGTTGTAAAAAAGTTTTTCAAAAGGGACAAACTGCTTATCAGAGGAAAGGTTCTACTGAGCTTTTCTGCTCCACACCATGCATCACTGAATACATTTCATCTGTCAGTTCACCAGCTCTTCCGAAGAGAACTTGTTCAAACTGCTCAAAGTATATAATTCTAAATTATGCCCTCTTTTACTTCCCTACATAGATCTTGATCAGAATGTTGGTTGTAATTTTCTTTGTTTTTTCCTGAAGTAATCACCTTGGTTTAGGGTAAAGAAGTTGCTTCCGCTTTTGGTTCCTGTAATAGATTGTTCAGAAGTAGTGTTTGTGTGTGTGTTTATTAAGAGAATTGCAGAAATTAAAACGATAGGAATTGTGTTTCTCTTTACCTTTAAATAATGTGACTTCCAAAACTTATTTTCCTCTTCTTTACATTGGAAATTCTCTACAATTGGGGTTACTGTGTGCCCATTCTGTTTTATCATTTAACTGTATAGAGAGTAACTTACTAAAAAATTAATCATAATAAGTTACTTTTTGACCTTCCAAGGAGTAAAGTTTTATAATGCTTCTCTTGTAGTGGCAAGTGAAGTTGTTTCATAATTTTCCTTTAAAAAATTTAATGGCCTTCAGTAAACATAGGTGTATGTATGTAGTCTTAAGGTTTCTGTGAACTATTATTGGGGTCTCTTTTGCTAACTTTTTTACTTATGTGAGACAATTTAGGTAAGGAGAAAAGAAGTAATAGTGATTCATAACATCCAGAATTTTGAACTCTACACTGAGAGATATAAAGGTTCAGTGCTTTGAGAGTCATATGGTATTATAAATCTGGTTTGTTATTTCTCATTAAATGCTAGTGGTAAACATTTTAAATGTTCTTTGTTTCAGAACAAGAGAATATATGAGCCACCAGTTTTGCCACCAAATATGACTAAATGCCTTTCAAATAGTACCTTGTTTTGGAATCAAATTGCCATGATCTGAATCTTGCTTCCTTAGTTCACATTTTGATACTATATGTGGTCCCTGAGTGGCTTTATCAACATCATCTGGGAGCCTGTTAGAAATGTAGAGTCTCAGGTTTCCCCAGGCCTATTAATCAGAACTGCGTTTATCCCCAAGTGATTCATATACATGCCAAAGTTCAAACAACATTGAGAACTTCTTTGTATTCCCATCTGTCTTGTTAAATGTACATAAGAATTATGATCATTCAGTAATATATTTAAGCAGTCAGAACAATACTGGCATGTAATAAGAACCCAGGAAATGTTGACTATGGGTGGTATTTTCTGAACAAACTCAAACTCTTCACATTGGTTGCTTTAGCTCCTCATTTGGCTGCTGCTTCAGAAGTTAGCCCTGGCTTCATCTTCCTCCCCAGAATTCTACTACGTTTTCTCTTGTGCTCTGTAAACCTTTTAACGCTGTACTTTGTTCTTTCTCTTTTTTGCTGTGGGCTGTATGGCATTCTCTTCAGCATGCTTTCTTTCTCTGCAGAATCATAAAACTGGAAGGGACTTTAGAGATCATCCTGTTCAAACATTTTCTTTTGGTTTTGAGGAAACTGAGGCCCTAAGAAGTTAAGGTATCATGTTCCTGTGTTTGGAGTTTATCCGTTACACATCTTCAGCAGAGCTCCCAGGCAGATTGAAAAGGCTGAAGCAGGAAAGATTTAGTGTGTAAGTTGTTCTTTAAGGCAAAGAAATCCACTATGAACAAAAAAACAAGTTTTAACTTTATTTGGAGTAAAAATGTTTTGATACAAAATACTTAATAGGTTTGGTGGAAAGGTAGTGATGCTTAGGCTAGGAGAGGCCAATCCATTGTTCAGAATAACATGTACTTTTTTCAGAACTTTTTATTCTGCATTCATCTGTGTTCATTATTATCTTATATTGATATGTACTTCTCAGAATTTTTAGCTGATTACCAGTTACCAATGAGGTTTTTTTAATAGCAGTGATTTAAAATCTATTTTGAGTCAGTGTAGGGTTTCTTTTGTTTTTTGAAGATCAGTTGATTTACAATGTTGTGTTAGAGTCAATGTAGTTTTTATTCTGTTTCATGAGCCAATTGAAAGATAGCTTTGAAAATGACATTTTAAATCATGTTAGAAAGATAAGACCCTTTATTTATTTGGCCATACCTAAGGATCACAAGAAACTGTGGAAAATTCTGAAAGAGATGGGAATACCAGACCACCGGACCTGCCTCTTGAAAAACCTACATGCAGGTCAGGAAGCAACAGTTAGAACTGGACATGGAACAACAGACTGGTTCCAAATAGGAAAAGGATACATCAAGGCTGTATATTGTCACCCTGCTTATTTAACTTATATGCAGAGTACATCATGAGAAACTCTGGGCTGGAAGACACACAAGCTGGAATCAAGATTGCCGGGAGAAATATCAATAATGTCAGATATGCAGATGACAGCACCCTTATGGCAGAAAGTAAAGAGGAACTAAAAAGCCTCTTGATGAAAGTGAAAGAGGAGAGTGAAAAAGTTGGCTTAAAGCTCAACTTTCAGAAAAGTAAGATCATGGCATCCGGTCCCATCACTTCATGGGAAATAGATGGAGAAACAGTGTCAGACTTTATTTTTGGGGGCTCCAAAATCACTGCAGATGGTGATTGCAGCCATGAAATTAAGGGACGCTTACTCCTTGGAAGAAAAGTTATGACCAACCTAGATAGCATGTTGAAAAGCAGAGACATTACTTTGCCGACTAAGGTCCATCTAGTCAGAGCTATGGTTTTTCCAGTACTCATGTATGGATGTGAGAGTTGGACTGTGAAGAAGGCTGAGTGCCGAAGAATTGATGCTTTTGAACTGTGGTGTTGAAGAAGACTCTTGAGAGTCCCTTGGACTGCAAGGACGTCCAACCAGTCCATTCTGAAGGAGATCAGCCCTGGGATTTCTTTGGAAGGAATGATGCTAAAGCTGAAACTCCAGTACTTTGGCCACCTGATGCGAAGAGTTGACTCGTTGGAAAGACTCTGATGCTGGGAGGGATTGTGGGCAGGAGGAGAAGGGGACCACAGAGGATGAGATGGCTGGATGGCATCACTGACTTGATGGATGTGAGTCTGAGTGAACTCCGAGAGTTGTTGATGGACAGGGAGGCCTGGCGTGCTGTGATTCATGGGATCGCAAAGAGTCGGACACGACTGAGTGACTGAACTGAACTGAAAGGAGATAAGTCCTAGGTGTTCATTGAGAGGACTGATGTTGAAGCTGAAACTCCAGTACTTAAGTCACCTGATGCGAGGAGCTGACTCATTTGAGAAGACCCTGATGCTGGGAAAGATTGAGGGCAGGAGGGAAGGGGAGGGCAGGATAAGGTGATTGGATGGCATCACCAACTCAATGGACATGAGTTTGGGTAAACTCCAGGAGTTGGTGATGGGCAGGGAGGCTGGCGTGCTGCAGTTCATGGGGTCGCAAAGAGTTGGACACGACTGAGCAACTGAACTGAACCACATGTCTTGAAGGATCTTAGTTTCCTGACCAAGGATTGAACTGTCACCCTTGGCAGTGAAATCACAGAGTCCTAACCACTGGACTGCCAGGAAATTCCCATTTTTTTTTTAATAAGGCCGTAGTATATTAGAAGCCATCAGTCTAGTATGCCATTAGCAGAAAAAGCCAGTCAGCATTGTGGACTTCCATGCTTCTGCCAGTGTGGTTTCTTCTGCCTTCTTTCCCCTCTGGTTAATCTCTTACTCTCTGAAAAATCTTCCTCAGATATCTGTACCCTTGATCTGTTCCCATACCACTCCTTCCTCTCCTCTCTCCCACCTGCCACCCAAATAATTGTTCCATGGTCTGTGTCTTCCTAGTGTCCGTAACTCCCAAAACATTTTTCATAAAATAATGTTCTTAAAGAATTGATATTGCTCCAGTTAGACTATGAACCTCTGGACATTAGGGACTAGATTATATTCATCTTTGTATTCCCAAATCCTAAACACTGTTAGGAACACAGTGAATCCTAGAAAAAAATTTTGTCACAACTCAGATACTGCATTTAGAGCTACAGCTTAAACCAGTAAAATGACTGGTGTTAGGATAATGAAAACTGACGTATTATTTTGGTGCTGTTTAAGGAGGCAGAAAGCTTATAGTACAGATAGTCCCCAACTTCCAGTGGTTCTCCATGATGATTTTTTGACTTTACAGTGGTGCTAAAGTAATACACATTCAGCAGAAACTTACTTCAAAATAGAAACTAACTTCAAATTTTGAATTTTGATCTTTCCCTGGGCTAGTACAATAATATGCAGTATGATATTCTCACAATGGGAGGCAGCGGCAGTGGGCCCCAGCTCCCAATCAGTCACATGATCACAAGGATAAACAACTCATAAACTTAAAATCATTATGTACCCCTACAGCCATTCTTTCACGTTTGGTACCATGTTCATTAAGTTATATGATATATTCATCACTTTATAATACTTTTTGTAGGATGATTTTACCCATCAGTAGGTTGTTAAGGTAAGTGTTCTAAACACATTTAAAGTAGACTAGGCTAAGCTATGATGTTCTATAGGTTAGATGTACATTTTCAACTCATGATATTTTCAGTTTAAAATGGGTTTATCTGGACATAACCCCGTCATAAGATTTGTACCTAAAAATTTGTTAATATTGGGGTATTAAAGTAGTGTTGATTTCAGGAGTATTATTTCATTTGGAAAACTGTTATCTTGAAAGATTGATATCCTGAAGGATCTAGGTAGCCAGATATTTTGTTTTTTCCTGTAGTAGCAGTTCTCAGATTTTCTGGTTTCTGGATCCCTTTACACGCAACAAATTTTGAAGACCCAAAGATCTTTATTTTATGTAGATTACATCTAGCTATATATATATTGTGTTAGAAATGTAAACTGAAGAATTTTTAACTAGTTATTAACTCAATAAATAGTGCATGTTGATATAAGTATTTTTTATGAAAACAGCTTTTTAAAAACTTTAGTGAGCATTGTTTTATTAGTATTGCTAACTGCTTTACTGTCTGGCTGGGTTTTCATATCTGCTTCTGCATTCAGTTTGTTACAAAATGTTGTTTTGGTTGAAGTCTAAAGAAAATCTGACCTTACAAATAAATATTTGAAAGAGAGGAGTGTTTAGCGTTTGAGATAGTTGTAAATTTTTTTTGATACTACTTGAATGGTAGTTTGTTAAATGTTAGTTGTAATGTGGAATCTGAAACCGCATCAGTGAATTTTTTGTACTGTCACCTGAAAATTTAGTGGTCTGTTTGTACTTAGAATGGTTCTTTTACCCGCCAATGATTTTTTCTGCATATTATCATCATTTGGAAAATACTGATTCCCTGAGGTATGCAGACTTCCAGATGTTGTCATTTCATTATGCAGTATTTTTAAATCACATTTGCTTTTGTTTTTTTGTAATTTATTTAGTTCTTACTCCTTTTTTTTATTCTATTTTGACTTTTTTTTTTTTTTGGCCCTGCCCTGTGGCATGTGGGATCTTATTAGTTCCCCAACCAGGGATCAAACCAAATTCGGATTTTCTTATTTCAAGGTTTATGTTTCTACTGTTTCACAGTTCTTCAGGTATATGAAACAAGAGGAGAGAGTTATTTAAGGGAGTGGTTTAGGTTATGAAGAGAAAAAATAATTGTGGTAAAGTTTAATGGTGCCCTTGTTGTTTATTTTTTAGAGACATTTTAAATCTAAAGGATGTGATCAGTATTCAGCTGGAAGATACTACCAATAGCAAAACTTTTTGCAGTCAGTCTTGTCTTTCATCATATGAAGAAAAAAGAAAGCCAGTTGTTACCATATGTACTAATAGTGTTCCAGCCAAGTGCAGCGTGTGTCAGAAGACTACTGCTGTAAGTTGCAATATTTCTCAACCTTTAGGGATTCTGAATATTCTGCTTAAATATCAGAGTTTTTACTGGATCTTTTTTTTTTTAATCCTAGATTCAGTACGAAGTGAAATACCAGAGTGTGAGTCATAGTCTTTGCTGTAATGCCTGTTTTTCAAAATTTCACTCCGCTAACAACCTCATCATGAACTGTTGTGAGAATTGTGGAGCTTACTGTTCCACTAGCTCTAGTATGTTTCATATACTTCAAATGGAAGGACAGTCTCATTACTTTAATAGTTCAAAGAGTATTACAGCACATAAGCAGGTATGAATAAAGATCACTTCATTTTGAATTTGATTGTACAAGACTCAAGTGAGAAATGGGACAGTTGACTCCCATTAGTTGGCTTGTGACTGTTTCCACCTTAGGAAACTGGGGGTATAGATTTTAGTACCATTGTACTTATTTTTAGTTGGTAAGATAATGAAAGAGGTGAAAGAATAGTTCTTTTTTACACAATAATTCATTATAAAAGATGCATGGAGATTTTCCTGAAGAATCTCAGGGTGATCACCTTACCTTGAAGAAAAGGCAAGCAGAAGGAAGCTTATTTATAAACTAGATAGCAACAATAACAATAGCCTATTGGTCAGTAGGACTCAACCACAAAAATGTTTTTTACTTTTAATTCCATATATTTAATTCTTACACCTCATAAAGCAAGGCTGAAAGATGACTCAAGAATGTCACATGCTTTTCTGAAGGAATCCTAGTAGGCAGTAAACCAATGAGAAATAATCCTCTACTTCTGATAGGAGAGCCTTGGATGTGTGGCTCTGAGAGCAGAGAAGCTGGCCCTGCTCTACTGGCTTGAGATAACACAGTTAGTGTTCTGAGTGCCTTTCATGAGGTGGACTGTCACACGTCTTGCATATTCAGATACTGTTTTGAAATACAACTCTATCCCTGTAAGTGCTTCCTTAAAAACAAGCAATTGAAGATGGGAGTCTCAACAAGCCACAATTCAAATAGGTCATTTGGGAGCCACAGCTTTTCTGTGGCAGAATTCCCACACCATGAAAGTATCCTACCTTGGGACCAGAAATGGGAGAACAAAGGGCATAGAACTCTTTGTCTGAAAGCAGTTAATGCCATTCCTTCTTTTCTTTCTTTACCCCTCACAGTCAGTAAATAGACCTCCCATTTTAAGAACCTGTATTTGAGTATTCAGTTATTCAGCATGTGTGATAGGGTACAACCGATTTGGCTAGATGAGTTAAAAGGCATGTCCGACACAATGCCATGCTCCATTTAAGGTATTGTATGATTTTGATACTGGAGAAAACCCATACTGTTAGTGAACTGTAGTCAGGAATTAGATTAAGTCTTGGCTTTCCCACATGAGTAATATGTTAATTATATCACTATTTGTTGGTTAATATTAAATATTGGTAAGTTGTTACATTTCTCAAAATATGAAAACTCATACAATAAGGGACAAAAATAGTAATTTTCAAAATTACACTGTTTTTTTGTTACATTGTTCATTTGCCAACATTCTTTCACAGAAAATCTATTATTTGTATTTGTCTTTGCATTTTGTATGCCTAAAAGCTGTTTGATTTCATTACTGTTAGTGTTAACTAACCATTTCACCAGAAAGAGTAGGTGGTGAACCTCTCAATTTCTATCCTTTTCCTTTGCACACTTAACTGCTTACAGAAGGCGCTATGTTCTGTACCTCTCACTGCTTGCATGTAACTTTCTTAGAATATGCTTGCAATTTTTACCGTGAAGTTACGCTAGAAAACAGTGATTCCCACGGCATTTTGTAATGTGTGTTAGGCACTTTTTTCTGACTCCTCCTTAGCACCAGTGGAAGGCTTTCCTTGGTTGATGCCCAAGTTGGCATTGGGGAAGGATCTGTAATTATTAAGACTTGTGTTCATTTATGAAGTTGGTTTTGATTTCTTGGAATGAAGAACATCTTTCATGACCACTTCATTGCTTGCATATGTGTTGTTATTGCTATTAATATGCCTAACAAATAATACAAATAATTATCTAATAGATTAATCCGTTTCCTTTCATTTTAGTCATTTCAACCTATAAGGGCCTTTTTTCTGGTTTTTAAGAAAGTGCAAAAATGTGACTTTGTTGTTATTATATTTCAATTAAGCAATGGTAGTGGGTATATGTCATAGAGCAGGAATCTGAATGTTATTTTACTCTCTTAACAGAAACCAGCCAAATCACTTCCATCTGTTCTTTGCAAATCATTAAAGCCCACAGATGAAATGATTGAGACTACCAATGACTTGGGGAAGACAGAGCTTTTCTGCTCTATTAATTGTTTCTCTGCTTATAGTAAAGCTAAGATGGAATCTTCTACAGGTATTATTTGCTTAATAGTTATCAGAGATTTAGTAACTGTTGAACAATATTACTGCTTTCCCTTAATTTATAACTTTAATTCATTGCCAAATTAAGCTGACTTAAAACAGGTAGTGGCTGGAGTTGAGGCCTGGGTGGGTGGGGAAGAAGCAGGGGGGAAAAAAAATCTCAAACTTGTTTCAAAGAAAGATTTTCCAGTGTTTTTGCATGAAAGGAAGGCCACTTCATCACAAGATTTAATATTTACTTGTAAAGATTGTTGTATTAGAATACAGAATCTTCTACTTAGCCCTGCTTTACAAAAACAAGACTCTGAGTTACATTTTTCACATGAAGCAGAGCTAGTTGAAAATACTTTGATGTTCACTGATAGAAAGGGATAGATAATCCAGAGCCAACTATGCATTCTACCAAAGAGTCTCATATGGGACCAATAGTGTTAATTTCATAGACAGTGGAATGAATAATTCCCCTGGGGCTTATGCATCATGCAGGTGGACTTATAGAAATTTCTGCAATACTTAAGATACCAACCTAGCTCCTTCATATTGAAGTTGATGCATCCTGGAATGGTTAGAAATGATACCGTTAGGAGATCCTATAGGAATCTTTTTTGTGTTCTTCATGGGTAATTTCACAGTACAGATTTACTTGAAACTCCAAGCAAATAATACAAAAGGACTAAGAAACTGCAAACGTAAAAGATATGAAAAATGTAAATTATCAGTTTAATGTTGGTATTAATGTTATCCTAAAGAACCTGGCTATCCGTAAGCCCTAATAAAAAGTACTCCAATATTCATCAATACTTAAAGCTATTAGATACTTACGTTATTCATTGAGATAGTTGTTATTAAACAGTGCTTTCTGATTGGTTGATTCTGCCTGGTTTATAAGAAATCTTTTCATTTTTATCAATAAATGTTTCAGTGGTATACGATACTTCAACGAATCTCCCTTCTCCAAAGAAAGATGCAACTCCAGTTATAAGCAATATAGTGTCATTGGCAGATACTCATGATGCCCTGCCCATTGTGAACTCTGATGTATTACAAGGTAAAAATCGATGTGAAGATATTTGACATATACACTCTTTTGCCATACTTGATTATAGAATCTGTCTTTTAAGTTTCCTTTCAGTTGTCTTGTATGAAATAAGTAATTGTAGTTAATGATACTATTTTATAGATTATGGTGTAAGATCTTGAATTTATGCTTTAACAGGTACAGTTTCTTCAGTAACAGCAAATGTCATTGAGGATGTAAGTTTTATTTTTAATTGTTTTTGCTGCTGCCTTTTTTTTTAATTGCATATTTTTGGCTGCGCTGGGTCTTTGTTGCATGGGCTCTTCTTTAGTTGCTGTGAGTGGGGGCTGCTCTCTAGTTGCAGTGTGTGGGCCTTTCACTGTGATGCCTTCTCTTGTTGAGCACAGGCTCTAAGCACGTGCGGTTCAGTAGTTGTGGTTCCCAGGCCCTAGAGCTCCGGCTCAGTAGTTGTGGCACACAGGCTTAATTGCTCTGGAGCCTGTGGGATCTTCCTGGACCAGGGATTGAACCTATGTCTCCTACATTGGCAAGCAGATTTTTCACCACTGAGCTACCTGGGAAGCCTACTAACTGCCTTCTTTTTTAAGCTTTCCTTTTTTAAACATATTATATGTGTATTTGAACATATTCATTCCTGTTTTGATCCTGGAGCTCAAAAACAGAGCAATAAACACCGTTTGGTATTCACATTCAGGTTCTTAGATCTCAAGTCTGACTTGAAATTATTAATAAGAATACTGAGTTATAATAATTGTTAATGTTTCCCTCTTTAATTAACTGTTTGAAAACTGTTCAAACAAATGTTGTCTTTTTCTCCCAAGGTTTCACCCAGTGAATCAAGTAATAGTGTGCAACAGCCAAGCCTCTCACCACCGTCATCTGTAGTCAGTCAGCATACGGTTGCCTTAAATACAGAAGAACAAAAAGATCATATGTTAAACCAAGATGCTACAAACAATATGAAATCCGTGAAAAAAAGTGACAGGCTACGCCACCCAAAATTTACATCCAAAATACAAAAAGTTAAAGGTAAATCACGAAGTATTAAAAAATCTTATTTTCAACGATTAGAAAACAGTATTAAAAAGGATGTAATGTTCTGTTACTCATGCCAGTTGTTCTGCCAGAAAAAATTTAACTATGGAAGAGAGTCACTTAGAGCGCAAGGAATTTCCCATTGGAAAAAAACTCTGGAAAAATTCAGAAAGCATGAAAAAAGTGAAATGCATTTGAAGTCATTGCAGTTTTGGAGAGAATACCAATTTTGTGATGAAGCTGTTAATGACAGTTTATCTAGTCATTCAAAGCAGATTGAAGGAAATAAAAAGTACCTAAAGCTTATAATTGAAAATATTTTATTTCTTGGAAAGCAATGTTTATTCTTAAGAGGAAATGACCAGTCTATTTCATCTGTGAATAAAGGCAATTTTTTAGAATTGTTAGAAATCCGAGCAAAGGATAAAGGAGAAGAAATATTTCAACTTATGAATTCACAAGTTGACTTCTACAATAGTACACAGATTCAAAATGATATTATTGAAATAATAAAGACTGAAATATTGCAAGATATTGTAAATGAGATCAATGTCTCCTCAGCTTTTTCAGTAATATGTGATGAGACAACTGATGGTGCCACTAAAGGACAGTTCTCAGTTTGTGTAAGATACCCACAGAAAACATCAAAGGCTGTATTAATTAAAGAAAGATTTTTGGGTTTCGTAGATGTTGAAGAGATGACTGGGACCAACTTACACAGGAATATCAAAGCTTACCTGCAGCAGATTGGAGTTGATTTGAGTAAACTACGAGGCCAGGCCTATGATAGCACCAGTAATTGGAAGGGAAAATTTAAAAAAATTGCAGCAGAATTTAAGAAGGAAGAGCCAAGAGCTTTATACCTGCATTGTTACACACATTGTTTGGATTTAGCAGTGATTAGATTTTGTAAAGAAGTAAAAGAGCTCCGAAGTGCTCTAAATACTCTCAGTTCTTTGTTCAACACTATTCATGGAGAAATGTCAGTAAATTTTCAAAACATTTATAAGCTGAGTCAAAGCAAAACATGCAAGAAACACACATCACAACCATGTTGGACAGTCCGTGATAATACATTACTCTCTCTGATTGAGGGTCTTCCAGAAATCATTGAAACGCTAGAAGTTCTGTCAAACCATTCTTCAAACACGAGTTTAGCTGATGAATTGAGTGATTTGTTGGCATTGGTTTCTAAATTTGAATTTATCTTTTGTTTGAAATTTCTTTATCGAATACTAAGTGTTATAGGAATTCTTTCCAAAGAGTTTCAAAGTGAAACAATAGACATTTTTTCTTTGTCTTCAAAAATAGAAGCAATTTTGGAGTGTTTATCATCTGAAAGAAATGATACTTATTTCAAAACTATCTGGGATGGAGCAGAGGAAATATGTCAAAAAATAACCTGTAAAGGTTTTGAAGTTGAAAGACCTTCATTTCAAAAGAGAAGAAAAATTCAGAAAACTATAGATCCTGGCAATTCAGACAGTATGTTTTTTCCTACCTCCGCAGAAGAACAATACAAAGTTAATATTTATTACCAAGGCTTGGATACTGTATTGCAAAATTTAAAATTATGTTTTTTAGAGTTTGATTATTGTAAAATGAAGCAAATTTCAGAACTGTTACTTAAATGGAATGAACCCTTAAATGAAGCAACAGCCAAAGAGGTCCAAGAATTTTATAAATTTGATGCAGACATCATCCCAGAACTTAGATTTTATCGGCACTATGCAAAGCTCAACTTTGTGCTGGAATATGATTTTATCAACTTCAGCAATCTTGGCCATTTATTTATTCAGCATGGTCTTCACAATAATATTCCTTGCATATCAAAGCTATTATATGTTGCTTTGTCTTGGCCAGTTACTTCAGCAAGTGTTGAAAACTCATTTTCTACACTGTCGCGTCTTAAAACATATTTATGTCGTACCAAGGGACAAGAAAAGCTTAGTGGCTTAGCCCTAATGGCTGTTGAGCAGGAATTGGTAGATAAACTGTTGGAACCTGAAAGGCTCAATGGAATTGTGGAAAAGTTTATCCTTCAGGTGAAAGAAATATAGTACTTGCTAGCTTGAATTCACCTGAAAGAATTTTTTTTTCTGTTGTATATTACAGTTTTTATTTCAAATGTTTGTCTTTTTAAGAAAAAAGGTTTTTCATCAGAACATGTAGCATTTACTTGGTTTAAAATTCATGACATAGAATGCTACATAGTGAAAAGGCTCCATCCCTTTTTAAATACTCTTTTCCCCCTCCCACAAGTATTCTCTGTTTCTCTTAAATATCCTTCTGGAAATACTTAGTCATAAATGTACTGTGCAATACACAGTGTTCTTCAGCTTGCCTTTTTCATTTAATATGACATTTTTGTCATGTTCCATGTATCAGTACATAGAGTTTCTGAGTCTTTGTTTAATAACCACGTAAGATTTAATTGTATGGAGGTACCATAATATATTGGAGCAGTCCCTACTGATAAACATTTTCTTTCCAGTCTATGTCAATTGCAGATATTGCTGCATTTAATAACCTTGTACATAGGTCATGTTGCACATGAGTTGCTATAAAATAAAATTTTAAACTGAAACTATTAGGTCAGAAGATTTACACATTTTTATTTTTCATATATATTGGCAAATTGCTTTCTGTAAGGATTGTATCATTTTATAGTCCCACCAACAATGTGAGAGTGCCTATTTCCTCAAATCTTTATTAACTATTAATAAACATTTTGATCGTTGCAAAGTGTTATTTGAATAATGATATATTGACCACCTGTTGCAAAGAACTAACTTTGGAAAAGACCATGATGCTGGCAAAGACTGAAGGCAGGAGAAGGGGACGACAGAGAATGAGGTGGTTGGGTGGTATCACCGACTCAATGGACATGAGTTTGAGTAAACTCTGCACGTTGGTGATGAACAGGGAAGCCTGGTGTGCTGTAGTCCATGGAGTCACAAAGAATCAGACACGACTGAACTAAACTGACTGATACTAATCTCTGGAGATGAAATCTCAGTGGAGTTTTTTGTTTTCACTTAAGAGAGTTTTATAGTTTCTGGTCTGACATTTATGTCTTTAATCCATTTTGAGTTTATCATTGTGTGTGGTGTTAGGAAGTGTTCTGATTTCATTCTTTTACACATACCTGTTCAGCTTTCCCAGACCATTTATTGAAGAGGCGAAGAGGCTGTCTTTGCCCCATTGTGTATTCTTGCCTTCTTTGTCAAAAATAAGGTACCCATAGGTGCATGGGTTTATTTCTGGACTTTCTATCTTGTTGCATTGGTCTATCTTTCTGTTTTTGTGCCAGTACCATAATGTTTTGATGACTGTAGCTTTATAGTATAATCTGAAGTCAGGAAGGTTGATTCCTCCAGCTCCACTCTTCTTTCTCAAGACTGCTTTGGCTATTCAAGGTCTTTTGTGTTTCCAAATGAACTGTGAAATTTTTTGTTCTAGTTCTGTGAAAAATGCTATTGGTAATTTGATAGGGATCATATTAAATCTCATTTGAATTTCCTTTTCTGTGAAATCTCACATTTAAACATTAAAACTAAATTTTGTTGTGGTTTTGGTTGACACATAGCTGGAGGACACTAGGAATTCCTTATCTACTTTATAAGAATGTGACTATTTTTTGGAATAATTCTGATAGAACTCTTTTTCTCTCTTTACACTTGGTGTGCATCATCCCATGCATATATAATTTTATACTTAATACATAGCCTTGTTCCACCTGATTGTAAACGTTATATAAAACTTTAAGTTACATTCTACTTATCTTTCTGGAGTTTGCCTTTTTCACTTTGAGATTTATACGTGGATTTCTAGTTGATACATTCTAACTGCTGAATTTGGTTTTGTCTAGTGGCTCAGTCCTGTCCGACTGCAGTCCATGCACTGCAGCAGGCCAGGTTTCCGTGTCCTTCACCATCTCCTAGAGTTTGCTCAAACTCATGTCCATGGAAATTTGATGCCATCAAACCAATGGATGATGCCAATCTCATCCTCTGTTGTCCCCTTCCCCATTCGATTATATGAATATACATGTTCATCCTTTATTTAAATAGGCATTTTATGTCATCTGATTCTGTATTTGTATAATGCTGCAATGATCCTTTGTGTATGTGGTATACACTTGTACATCCAGCAAATATTTTTTCAGCATATATGATACACCAGACACTATTCTAGGCGGCAGAGATCCAGCAGAGAATAAAATAAGGCCTTGACTCCCATGAAACTTAATGTTAGAGGAGGTTGCTTAGCAACTCATATAGATAGATAATAATACAGAAAAGAATATTTTTATGCTGCATAAGATAAAAGATGAGGCTTTGAAAGAGCTGAGGCCACTTAGGTTGTTCAGTTGCCAAGTCGTGTCTGCATCTTCAGTGAGTCAGCTGTTCGCATCAGGTGGCCAAAGTGTTGGAGCTTCAGCATCAGTCTTTCCAGTGAGTATTCAGGGCTGATTTCCTGTAAGATTGACTAGGTTTGATCTCCTTGCTGTCCAAGAGATTCTCAAGAGTCTTCTCCAGCACCATAGTTCTAAAGCATCAATTCTTGGGCACTCTGCCTTTGTGGTCCAACTCTCTCTTCAGTGGCCCACAAGTTGGGAAGGTCTGTTCTAAGGTACTTAACTTTGAAGTGGACTTGATGGGTCAAGACTGTGCATTAGACTCCTAGTTGAACCATTTTTCTGCTCCGTAATATCTTTATCTGTTCCACATCCTTGCCAACATTTAATATTGTCACTTTACTCTTAAAAAAAAAAAATCCATTGATTTCTACTTTAAAAGAAGGGAGTTAGTCTTTAGTATTCCGTGCTTATTGCATACATTTTCATTTCTTTCTGTTTTTTATAAATGTGCTTAACTGACCTTTCCTCTGAAGTCTCCTTTGCCTACCATGCGTTTGTCTCATTTTCATTATTTTCTAACAGTTTGCGTTTGTGATTTCAAGAGCTTGGGTGTTTTTTTCCAAATGTTATATTACTTTTTAGTAGTGTAAAGTCAGTAATACAAAATTTAGAACTAAAAAAGAGGAAAATGAGAACTACAGTAATTAAAATGGGATTCTTGGTAATTCCCTGGTGGTTCAGTAGTTAGCACTATGCACTTTTGCTGCTGCGGGTCCAGGTTCAATCCCTGGTTGGGTAACTAAAATCCCATAGTCTGTAGTGCAGCCAAGGCAAAAAAAAAAACCAAGCACTTTCTTTGTTGAATATTTATTATATAACCTTAGTACTCTTCTCAGTGCTTATTGTTATTTCACTTTTCACAACCAGTCGTTTTATGGAAGAAACTTAACTCATAGAAGTTAATGATCACATAATTAGTAAATGTTGGGTGAATCTAGGATTTGTACCAAGACAATGTGACTCCAAAACTCATGTTTCTAATCCCTGTGTTTACTACCTTTTATATAAGTTATTATCACAGATGTTCTAAATAAAAAGTTCACTACCCGGAGTACATTGAAGAATAGAAGATGGCAGAAATAGCTGCATACTCTTAATCTCCCAGATTCCTTCATAAAAGCAAAAATCTATGTATGGCATCTGTAGCAAGTCTTGGTGACACGGTATCCCCACAATCCCAAAATAAGAGCAGATAGTGACAAACTCAAAAGCAGCTGTAAAACCTGAGTAGTGCCAGCTATCTGTGTGGAAGGTCATGGACAAAAAGCAATGGGACATCTGATGGCCTTGAGAAAAGGGGATCTCCCAAAACATTGCCGCAGGAAAGTGTGGCAGGCCAGTGTCAGTGTGCAGCCGCACAAAGTGAAGGTTCCTGCAGCGGCTAAAATGCAGGTGTTTAAGAGAATTGCTAAACTCCAAACTTGTGTTGAAACTAACATATGTAAGTTTTCTTCCAAAACAACCTTTTCAAGGAGAAACTGCCGGCTCTAGACACCGGTTTCAGCAGGAATGGACAATAGGGGCAAAGGAAAGAACAGAGTGAAGTGGGGGAGAAACGAAGCAGCTGTCAGAACTAGGACATTTATTTTAGTCACTTTGAGAAAATAATATATTTCATGAACCTCAAGGATAGGAAAGTTATTCTGTCCCTTTTAAAAAAGTATTTAAAACTGATCAGTAGAATTGTGGAATATGATAGAAAATTATAAGAATATAAAACTAAATCCTTACAAAACAACCTACTGTTTCAAACGAAGGTTAAGTGGTAAAATTGTAAAAGAACAATGTAAACCAGAATTAGAAATGCTCGGATGAGTGGATAAAAGGTATAAAAACAAATGCAAAGAATTCAGGAAAGTATTAGAAGTTGAGTAAAAAAGTGAAAATGAGAAGGAACTCAAAAGTGAATAAGCAATTGATAATTCCTAAGAGAAATAGATGAAAAGAAGGAAAATGTTTTAAATCGAGAAGAGTGATACCTCATTGAAAACCTGATATCCATTAAAAAATAAGTCTGCGAAGAAATCCAAAGCAATGGACAAGAGCAGATACTAAAACCTTGGTGCAGGTTGTTATGCTGTTGTCTATACAGCCACCCTTCTATCTTCAGTCTTGTGGTGATGAAGCTAGAACACTGCCCGTCTCTGCTCTAAGTAAGTGCATGCTCAGTCATTTCAGTCGTATCCGAAATAGGGGACTCTCTAACCCCATTTCTGTTCTAGCTGTATTAGCCTCTGCCAGTAGGGGGTCACTAGAGGGAGAATGCAGGTCTGAAGGAAACAGCATTATGTTCCATCCTGTCTGCTTTCTGTGGGCTTTATATCTGCTTGTGATTCTTGTGAGCATTATTCCAGCCAGTGCTGTTACATCCAGCACTTCCTTCCCTAGCCTCAGCTGAATCAGGTTGCAGTTTTTATAGCACTTGAAGCACTTTCATCATGCCTACTGTCAGAGATACAAGCGGCCCCTTTTCAGGGATCTTGATCTTAGGTCCAGGCTCAGAGACCAGCACAAGCATCATCCCTCCTCATTGTCTTAACTTTCAGCTCCACGAGGCTCTTCTAATTCTTCTCATTTCTTTATTCTCTCATTGCAGCATATTAGCTGCTCTCTCCTTGGGTTTCCCTGGTAGCTCAGTGGTAAAGAATCTGCCTGCCAAGCAGGGGACACAGATTTGGTCCTTGTGTTGGGAAAATCCCCTGGAAAAGGAAATGGCAACCCACTCCAGTATTCTTACCTGGAGAATTCCATGGACAGAGGAGCCTGGTGGGCTACAGTCCACAGGGTTGCAAAAGAATCAGACACAACTTAGCTACTAAAACACCACCACCATGACATCTTGATGTTCTCTTTTTATCCCTTCAGTAACCTATTTATACTTAGTATGTTTTTATATTCTGTTCAGATAACTAGTATGGCTTCTGTTCTGAATGAACTCTGGCTGATACACTGAATCAAGAGAACTTGCTTGAAATTAGAAATACTTTATATATTGGAAAGACACACTGTACACCTAGGAACATTGACCCAGAATAGCCAGTACTGAGTCATGGCCTAAAAAAAAGAATGAAACAACTTTGAAAGGGTTTTTTTAAAAGAAAAAGTCCCTGGGAGCCCGGGCCCTCAAACAAAAGCAAGAGGAGGTCACTTACAGGGAAGATAAATCTGATCATTTTCATACTTTTTGATAGTGACACTGTTAAAAGATGATGAAGTAACATGAACTTAGGATTTTTCTCTTTTTGCGGGGGGTGGGGTCACACCATGCGAGATCTTCGTTTCCTGACGAGGGATCAGCCACGCACCACATTAGAAGCACAGAATCTTAACCATGGGACAACCAGGAAGTCCCCAAACAGGATTTTACATCCAACCAAATGGACTTTCAAGCATAGAAAGCCACAGACTACCATCAATAGTTAGAACAATAGCATTCTAACTCATAGAACATTATTTCCATGAATCCTACATGAGGAATCTATTAGAATAAGGTTCAGATAACCGGATTAATAGAGGCATTAAAGTAAGGGGTGATAAAGCTTTGCGAGTATTGAATGAGTAAGAATACTACCTTAATGATTATGCTAATATCAGTATTACAGTCAGACATTGTGTACTTCCTAATATTAGCACTAGCTAAGAAAGGCATCCTCAGATATCTGAATTTCCGTTCTATAGGACTCTATCAGGCTGCTAAGTATTAATTTCAACTCTTCTTTTTTTTTTTCCTCTCCCAGTCCTAGCAGCCTGTAATACCTCCTTGGTGCTCTTGAGCCTTTCTAGTCCTATAGTTCAGATAACTCATGTGGTTCCAGTCTCCTGACTGGATGTTGCCTGATACAACACTCGCTATGAATCTTGCCAAATAATTCAATCTGGAGTCTTTTGTCAAAACCCTAGATCTAGCTGCTTGTTTACTGGAAATGTAGGGGGTCAGAGGAACTTACTAACATCCATGGGATTAACCAGCAAAGTCCAAATCCTGGGAAACTGCACAGGATAAACACTTCTAACAAAAACTAACATGGAAAAAATGGCAGAGGATCCTCTAAAAGAGCAATAGGATGATACATGTATAAGTATATCTGAAAAAATTTATTACAGTCCTGGGGGTAATGTCACTGATTGGTACACTTTAAAATGAGGGAATTTAGGGACTTCCCTGGTGGTCCAGTGGTTAAAAAGGGGACAAAATTAAATTTCTGGCCTGGGAAGATCCCACATGCTGTGGGGCAACTAAGCCCAAGCACCGCAACTACTGAGCCTGCACTCCAGAGCCCATGAGCCACAACTGCTAAAGCCATGCGCCTCTGCAACAAGAGAAGCCACCACAGTTAAGAAGCCCACACCCACTGCAACTGGAGAAAGCCCAAGTGCAGCAACGAAGACCTAGTGTGGCCAAAGAGAAAATAGTTTTTCAAAAGAGAATTTTATGATACATGAATTATATTTCAATAAAGCTGTTATTTTAGAAGTAGGAGTCATATAGCAACAAATCGTGTAGACCATGTTTAGACCTTTAAGCAACTGGGGAAAAAATGGATATTTGTAATGACGTTGTGGTTATCTGTTTTTTAAAAAGTCACTTTTAGAGAAAAGCTTAGTGACTACTTAAGCTGTTAGTCATGAAATTACCAACATGTAATCTGGGGCTTCAAAATAATCATAGAAGAGAGGGAATATGTGAGGATCAAGATGAAAAATTTGCCATGATTTATAGTTGTTGAGTCTAGGTGATGGGTACTTTAGGGATTCATTGTATTGTTAACTCAGTTTTTACATGTGACATTTTCTATTGTAAGAATGTTACTAAATGATTAACTATTTCCCATTGGAATTCATGCCAGGAATGTAAAGGTGTTTTAATACTAGGAAATTTATTTATGAAATGCAACAGAATAATATATCAAATTAAGAAAATGATATCAAATACTATAGCATTGCTAAAGCTTTAACTTTTGTGCCTGATTTTTAAAACTTTGATAAAATTAGAACAAAAGATATTTTCTGTTAACAATAAATTGTTGGTAATATATTTATTAGTAGGTACGTAAAGACCTAGACAATAGTATGTATAACATTATCAGTTCAGTGGCTCAGTCATATCCTACTCTGTGACCCCATGAACTGCAGTATGCCAGGCTTCCCTGTCCATCACCAACTCCCAGAGCTTGCCCAAACTCATGTCCACCGAGTTGATGATGCCATCCTACCATCTCATCCTCTGTCATCCTTTTCTCCTCTTGCCTTCAATCTTTCCAAGCATCAGGGTCTTTTCAAATGAGTCAGTTCTTCACATCAGGTGGCCAAAGGATTGGAGTCTCAGCTTCAGCATCAGTCCTTCCAATGAATATTCAGGTCTGATCTCCTTTAGGATGGACTGGTTGGATGTCCTTGCAGTCCAAGGGAGTCTCAAGAACCTTCTCCAACACCACAGTTCAAAAGCATCAATTCTTCAGTGCTCAGCTTTCTTTATGGCCCAACTCACATTCATATATGACTACTGGAAAAGCAATAGCTTTGACTAGATGGACCTTTGTCAGCAAAGTTATGTCTCTGCTTTTTAATATGCTCTCCAGGTTGGTCATAGCTTTTCTTCCAAGGAGCAAGCGTCTTTTAATTTCATGGCTGCAGTCACTATCTGCAATGATTCTGGAGTCCAAAAAAATAAAGTCTCTCACTGTTTCCATTGTTTCCCTGTCTATTTGCCATGAAGTGACGGGACCAGATGCCATGATTTTAGTTTTCTGAATGTTGAGTTTTAAACCGACTTTTTCACTCTCCTCTTTCACTTTCATCAAGAGGCTCTTTAGTTCATTTTCTGCCATAAGGGTGGTGTCATCTGCATATCTGAGGTTATTGGTATTTCTGCTGGCAGTCTTGATTCCAGCTTGTGCTTCATCCAGTCCAGCATTTCTCATGATGTACTCTGCATATAAGTTAAATATGCAATATGAAATTTAAATTATCAGTATGAATTGTGTACCATTTTACTGAGTGCTTACCATCTACTAAAAACATTAAAAAGTAAGAAAGTAAAAAGTAAGCATCTTACCTCATCCATTTTTATACCTAGGAAATGATGTTAATGTTATTCTACTTCCTTTCTAGGCAGGCCAAATTTTCTAGGGAGATGGCAAGGGCAATAAGCAAGTTGAAAAATAATTCTAGATTACTACAGCCCCAGGCCAGCTCACGTGGAACACTGTTCAAGTGAGTCTCCCTATGAGCCTCCTTGGCTCTTTTTTTTAGTTCATGGTTTTCTTCATGCAAACTTACAAAATAGCCATTAAACCAAGATGGATAAAAAGTTACCCGATTTATTACTTACAGTGACATTACAAGAATCTTCAGGAGAAGAAGCACCCTGAAAGGTATCCAACATGCATGTTTAAATTTATGTATGTATATAAAACCAAAAAGCCCTCTCTTGTTCTCTTATTTGACTCCACCTGAGTTTCTACCAGTATGTCCCTTGAAGAAGTCTATATCAACTCCATGGACTACCCACTTTCCTGCCTCAAATGGACTTACGCTTTTACATCCATCTTGTTTAATTACCTTGTACTGGTGCCTGCTCAGTTCTTCCTTAATAGCAGTTATAACCATATTTTGTTTTCTTCCAAATATGTGGAAACTTCATTTTCCTTTTTAATCAAAAGTATGCCCCTCTGAAATGTGCCTGTGTATTAGTTCTGTTTCTCTGAAGAACACTAAGATGTATATAACCATTCCATTAAAGAAAATGAGTGCAGGACTTCCCTGGCAGTCCAGCTAAGAATCTGCCTGCCAGTCTGACAGAGGTTCGATCCCTGGTTTGGGAAAATTCCACATGCAATGGAGCAACTAAGCCCACGGACCTCAGCTGCTGAGCCTGTGCTCTAGAACCCATGAACCACAACTACTGAAGCCGGTGTACCACTCAACTAGAGAGGAGCCCCCGCTCACCACAACCAGAGGAAGCCTGTGCACAGTAACGAAGACCCAGTGCAGCCAACTAAGAAATTAAGGATGTTAAAAAAGACGAGTGCGTGGGAAACCAAAGACAGTCTTTTCTTGGAAAAAAAAAAAAAAGACTGCTAGAACTCTAAAGCAATTAAATTTAAAATATGATATTTGTGTATGAATAGATAGTTCACTGGACCAGGTATATAATGAAATTTAGTATATGATAAAGGCAGCTGAGCTAGTAGTGAAGGCTATTTTGGTTATCAAGAGACAGAAGCAACTCAAACTAGCTTAAGGAAATATTACTTTGGTGAATTGTGAAGCTGAATTCAGGTAGAACTGGAAACCATGAAAATAATGTTACCACAGCTGCTCCTCTTTATCATTAAGCTTTACTCTTTGTTCTATATTGGTTTCACTTTCGAGGAGTTCTCTAAGGTAGATAGAAGAAGATGACCAACACCAAGCCTGGGTTTTTGCCTTTCTCCATGGTGCCCATTACCTAGCCAACAGACCTGATAGTCCCAGACAAATAGGAACTCAGCAAAAGATTACATAGTTGGAGAACATAAGAAGAAATACAACAAACTGACTAAATTACAGTACAAGAAGATAAATATACAGAACAAAAAACTTATACATAAGCAGTAGCCTCAAGGAGAGAAGGGATAATATTGAAAACATCTGTGCATTCACGAACAGTTGCTCAGTTGTGTCCAACTCTGCAATTCCATGGACTGGAGCCCAGCAGGTTCCACTAGCCATGGGATTATCCAGGCAAGAATACTGGAGTAGGTTGCCATGCCCTCCTCCAAGGGATCTTTCCAGTGCAGGGATCGAACATGCCCCTCCGGCTTCAGCGTTAGCAGGTAGACTCTTTACCCCTAAGCCACCTGGGAAGTCAATCGAAAGCGTGAAGCAACACTTTCTAACACCATACACAAAATGGATTAAAGATCTAAACGTAAGACCAGAAACTTTATAAAAATCCTAGAGGAGAACATAGGCAAAACACTCTCCGACATAAATCACAGCAGGATCCTCTATGACCCACCTCCGAGAATATTGGAAATAAAAGCAAAAATAAACAAATGGGACCTAGATAAAATTAAAAGCTTCTGCACAGCAAAGGAAACTATAAGCAAGGTGAAAAGACAGCCTTCAGAATGGGAGAAAATAATAGCAAATGAAGCAACTAACAATCTCAAAAATACACAAGCAACCCCTGCAGCTCAATTCCAGAAAAATAAACGACCCAATCCAAAAATGGGCCAAAGAACTAAATGGACATTTCTCCAAAGAAGACATAACAGATGGCTAACAAACACATGAAAAGATGCTCAACATCACTCATTATCAGAGAAATGCAAATCAAGACCGCAATGAGGAACCATTTCACCCCAGTCAGAATGGCTGCTATCCAAAAGTGTACAAACAAAAAAGGCTGGAGAGATTGTGGAGAAAAGGGAACCCTCTTACACTGTTGGTGGAAATGCAAACTAGTACAGCCACTATGGAGAACAGTGTGGAGATTCCTTAAAAAACTGGGAATAGAACTGCCATACGACCCAGCTATCCCACTGCTGGGGATACACACTGAGGAAACCAGAATTGAAAGAGACACATGTACCCCAATGTTCATCACAGCACTGTTTATAATAGCCAGGACATGGAAGCAACCTAGATGTCCATCAGCAGACAAATGGATAAGAAAGCTGTGGTACATATACACAATGGAGTATTACTCAGCCATTAAAAAGAATACGTTTGAATCAGTTCTAATGAGGTGGATGAAACTGGAGTGTATTATACAGAGTGAAGTAAGCCAGAAAGAAAAACACCAGTTAGTGTACTAACGCATATATATGGAATTTAGAAAGATGGTAACGATAACCCTGTATGTGAGACAGCAAAAGAGACATATGTATAGAATAGTCTTTTGGACTCTGTGGGAGAGGGCGAGGGTGGCATGATTTGGGAGAATGGCATTGAAACATGTATAATATGTGAAACGAATCGCCAGTCCAGGTTGGATGCATGAGACA
Source organism: Ovis canadensis (assembly GCF_042477335.2). Lineage (NCBI taxonomy): Eukaryota > Metazoa > Chordata > Mammalia > Artiodactyla > Bovidae > Ovis > Ovis canadensis. Next base: position 10,812,076 of record NC_091245.1, read on the forward strand.
GGATGCTCAGGGCTGGTGCACAGGGATGACCCAGAAGGATAGTATGGAGAGGGAGGAGGGAGCAGGGTTCAAGATGGGGAACATGTGTACACCTGTGGCAGATTCATGTTGATGTATGGCAAAACCAATACAATATTGTAAAGTAAAAAAAAATAATGAACTGAAGGTCCAAAAAAAAAAGGCGTGAAGCAAGAATAAAGAGTTACAAGGGGAAACTTAATACTAGGTACAAAAATGTATAAAATTGAAATAAAGAACAGAAAATGTAGATTGGAGAAAATTAGAGAATATACCCCCCCCCAAAAAAGAAAAGGAATCTAAATGTTTAACTACAAAAAAAAAAAAAAATACAAAAGAAGCCAGTAACGGAGGAAGTAAGGGATGAAGACCTATAAGGCATACAGAAAATAGCAAAATGACAGAAGTAAGTCCCTCTTTACCAGTAATTACTTTAAATGGTTTAAACTCTCAGTCAAAAGACAGAGTAGCCGAAAACAAAAAAAAACACAGTGATGCACCATTTCATACCCACTGCTGCTGCTACTGCTATTAAGTCGCTTCAGTCGTGTCTGACTCTGTGCGACCCCATGGACGGCAGCCCACCAGGCTCCCCCGTTCCTGGGATTCTCCAGGCAAGAACACTGGAGTGGGTTCCATTTCCTTCTGTAATGCATGAAAGTGAAAGTGAAGTCGCTCAGTGGTGTCTGACTCTAAGCGACCCCATGGACGGCACCCACCAGGCTCCTCCACCCAATGGGATTTTCCAGGCACGAGTACTGGAGTGGGGTGCCATTGCCGTCTCCGTCATACCCACTAGAAGGGCCATAATCAAAACATTGAAAACAGCCAAGTGTTGGTGAGAAATTAAAACTGTCATACAACTGCTAGTGGGAAGTGGGCAAGTTATCTTAAAACCCAGGAATCTCACTCCTAGGTAGATATTCAACTGAAAACGCATGTTCACGCAGAAACTTGTTCATGAATGTTCATAGCATCACCATTCACAAAAGCAGAAACAACCCAAGCATCCATCAACTGATAAGTGGATAAACAAATTCTGTTTTATCCATACAGTGGAATATAAGCCTGTGCACCACAACTATTGAACCTGTGCTCTCGAGCCCAGGAGCCTCAGCTACTGAGCCCATGTGTCTAGAGCCCGGCTCTGCAACAAGAGAAGCCACTACAGTGAGAAGCCTGGACACCACGACTAGGGAGTAGCTGCCCCTCGCCACAACTAGAGAAAAGCCCAAGCAGCAACCAAGGTCCAGCAGAGCCAAAAATAAACAAAAAGTTTAAATAAAAATTACCCAAAAAATGTTTAGAAAAAGAGAAATCATATAGGTGAAATAACTTCATAAACTATAAATTTATATTGTATAGTTTACTGAGCTATTTCACTTACAGTATTTCATTCAATCTTTACACTATAATTCTGGGAAATAGCCTCAATAAACAAAGGTACTGAGACTCAGAAAGTTCAAGTGAATTAACCAAGGTCCTTAAGGTCACATAAAATTATTCCTTATAAATTCTTCTGTGGCTTAAAACAATCTATACAAAAGGTTTTAAAAATAACACGTTACAAATGGTTAACCAGCTTTCTAATACACATACCCATGCCCTGCTCTGAAGACATAATTCCAAACGGTGATTTAAAAACTTGTTTGTGTTTGTATTAACGGTTACTTTTTTTTTTTTTAGCTACACCGGGTGGCATGTGGGATCTTAGTTCTCTGACCAGGGACTGAACCCATGTCTCCTGCAGTGGAAGCTCAGTCTAAACTACTGGACCTCTGGGGTAGTCCCCAATGGTTTCATATGAGATATATGAGGAAGGATTTACTAGAACTCTTTCCAGTTCAGACAGTTCAAATCTGGATTCCCTAAAAATAAATTCATTTCTTTGAGACCAATATATGAGGAGTGGGTTGGACTTTTAAGATTACTAAGCATTAAAAAGCAGACATATTACTTTGCCAACAAAGGTCCGTCTAGTCAAGGCTATGGTTTTTCCAGTAGTCATGTACAGATGTGAGAGTTGGACTATAAAGAAAGCTGAGTGCTGAATAATTGATGCTTTCGAACTGTGGTGTTGGAGAAGACTCTTGAGAGTCCCCTGGACACCAAGGAGACCCAACCAGTCCATTCTAAAGGAGATCAGACCTGAATATTCATTGGAAGGACTGATGCTGAAGCTGAGACTCCAATACTTTGGCCACCTGATGTGAAGAACTGACTCATTTGAGAAAGACCCTGATGCTGGAAAAGATTGAAGGTGGGAGGAGTAGGGGATGACAGAGGATGAGATGGTTGGATGGCATCACGACTCAATGGACATGAGTTTGAGGAAGCTCAGGGAGCTGGTGATGGACAGGGAGGCCTGGTGTGCTGCAAGTCCATGGGGTCGCAAAGAGCCAAACACGACTGAGCACCTGAACTGAACTGAATGCTGGGAGACTTACTGAGAAAGAAGAAAAAAATATACAACGTGAAGAAACTCAATTTGGCAGTAAGATGAATTACATTTAAAATGACACTTTTCTTAGAAGTTGCCCCAATGTATTTAAGTCTTAATGTAGATAAATTTGAAGCTCAGTTCAGTTCAGTCACTCAGTAGTGTCCGACTCTTTGCAACCCCATGGACTGCAGCACGCCAGGCCTCCCTGTCGATCGCCAACTCCTGGAGTTTACCCAAATGCATGTCCATTGAGTCGGTGATGCCATCCAACCATCTCATCCTCTGTCATCCCCTTCTCCTCCTGCCTTCAATCTTTCCCAGCATCAGGGTCTTTTAAAATGAGTCAGCTCTTTGCATTAGGTAGCCAAAGTATTGGAGTCTTGAGGGCAAGAGTTAGAAGGGGGTAACTCCTTGGGATAAGACTGCTAGAGATTTTACTGGCCATTTTTGTTCTGAAATAGGCTTCTTTATCAGAGTGTAACTTAAGTTCTAAGTAACATTTCTTAATATAAACATTTTTCTCAGGCTCACCCTTTTTCTAGGGTCAGCCTGTAATCTGCATTTTTAAGATTAGATTTAAATCCTCACTGAACATTCAAATGTTCGCATTTTCCTAATAGGGACCTAACCTCATTCTAGGAACTGAAACACTGTACAGCCCAAATACACACACACTCTTCTTTCTGGTTGAACCAAGATCACCCGAAACGCCCGAATTTTCTCTCAGAATCCAGAAACTGACTGTCCTAGCCAGATTAGCAGCCGCTATGCAACACAACGAACCCTTACCTTCGCATCAGCAGTGAGAGCGTCTTCATCTTCTGTCCCTGTAGGGATGCATTGCTCGTGCAGTGGCAGAGATTCCAATTTATCTACAAGGCAACGAAGGCCTTCAAGCTCAAAATGGGTCAGGTGCACCTGTCTGTCCTTTCGGGGACTACACTGGGAATCCCCCACTTGGCCATTCTGGAAACCCTGGCTAGAGTCAGAGGATGAGTCCCCAGACAAAGTTTTCTTCAGACTTGGAAGACTTCGGCAGGTTTTGCCCAGTCCATCATAATCCAGGCTGACCCCACTGGCCGCAGGGCTGGTGAGGACAGAACGTCTGCTGCTCAAGCGCTGGGGCTCTCGGTCTACTGCTTCCTCGTCCCCGTTTCCAGACTCCAACCCATTTAACTCCAGATCTGCCAGTATGAAGAAAAAGTGTGGTATGAATGTGCCACTTGGCCATGTGGTCAACAAGAGAAATAGGTAGTACGAGAGGGGCCCTGAAGTTATAAATGACAAAGTCACCCCAGTTTAAAAACGGTCTTCCCTATTCCAAGCCATCTGTAACTGAAAATCAGTTACAAGTAAAAACGGGATCCTGACTTAGTAGGACAACTGAGGCAACAGTCAACTGGATTTTTAAAAGATTGGGAAGGGTGCAGTCTTTAATAAACTGTGCTGAAAATCAGTTACCCGTGAAAATAGCTGTAAGTGCGTTTCAAGTTCAAACTTAATTTAAGGGTTATAATCTCATTATCTTTTAAAAGACTAGGACTAATATGAAGCACACTGGCTTCCCTGGTGGCTCAGTGGTAAAGAATCTGCCTGCCAATGCAGGAGACACAGGTTCGATCCCTGGGTCAGGGAAGATCCCCTGGAGAAGGAAGTGGCAACCCACTCTAGTATTCTTGCCTAGAAAATTTCATTGACAGAGGAGCCTGGCAGGCTACAGTCCATGGGGTCGCAAAAGAGTCAGACACGACTTAGTAACTAAACAACAAAAACATGAAGCACATATATTTAAAAACCACCTTTGTTCAAAATTTTGGCCATAAAATTAAGCTTTGGAATCAAAATCTTAGCAATATGGCTAATAAAATAACATGAATATTTTTTAAAAGAAAGATTTTAATAGTCAAAGTTTTGAAAGAAGAATTTTTAAATGTTAAGTAGGCTTTTATTATGAAAGTAATAAATGCTGACTATTAATAATTTAGAAAATACAGGAAGGTGCAAAGAAGTAAGTCATCCTGTTTTTCTCCACCCTTGGAGAAACAACCGTGTGATGGATTGTCTTTCCATCTTTTTCTGTACATATGTGTATAACTACAACTTGACATATTTTTAAACAAAATTAGGATCATGCTGTATATACAATTCCGTATCCTGCTTTCACATATTGTTGAGCATGTTTTATTTTCAAATGACAACATCAGTTATCCTCAGAGGAAATGCTAAGGCACGAAGTATTTTGCTTACATGACCACAGGATATGGCAGTGTTGGCTCCTCTTTATTTTCAAGGCATGGAATAGCTGAAAAATGTATAACTGAAACTACCTTGACATCCAATAAAATGTTTCTCCTGATGTAAGTCAAGGAGACATTAAAACTCAGAAGAATACACATTTTAGAATCTTACCAACATGATTTAAGTTGTAACATTCCCATTTATTAACTCAGATCATGAGCAAGTTTTTTAATTTCCTTGAACCTTGATGTCACCATTTGTAAAATATGGATGATATATACACCTCACAGGTAATAACAATTTATACAGACTGCTTAGTTTGGTGCCTGAAATACAATAAGAGTAACTCTGATGATGCAATCCTAGTTTTTATTGTGCCAAAGACTGTTCTTTACACAATAAAACATGTTAAGACTTCTTTCTGCCCATACAGAGCCGCTTGCAGGATCTTAGTTCCCCAACCAGGAATTGAACCTGGGTTATGGCAGTGAAAGCACAGAATCCTAACCACTGGACCATCAGGGAATTTCCAACTGATTACTTTCTTGAAAAGCAAAGTACTAACACCAGATGAGATCCAGAATATTTCACATCTAATATTTCACGTCTGGGTAGGAGGATCAACTATAGCCGTATTAAACTTCAATGAATGGATTCGGTACTTCTAAGTAGATAAGTAAAAAGATAAACCATAAAAACAAAACAACTGGGGAATAGCCTGTGGAATATCCCTGGCCTTACCCTCAGTCCTGTGGAGTAAGAAAGTTCATGTAGGTGGAACACTTACCCATACTAAGGGACTCTTTCTGAAATTCCTTAGTTGGGTGAGAGCGGTTGGTTATGCAGTACACATAGCGCTCCAACACATACCAACACATCTCATAGTAGAATGGATAGTGGAATTTATTAGGAACTTAACATGGGAACAAAATAATGAGAAAATCAAGCTAATAATTTTTCAGGAAAGAGTAACAAACAATCACTCCAGTAATTAACTCAGGAAAAACTGTAGTTAACATGTAATCCTAGGTTGCCATGTGGAGCAAGAATTTAAGTGAATCTCTCAACTTAAAAAATGTTGGTCTTGGGAAATCATCACTAAAGATAACAGGTACTTGGAAAGACCACTTAGAACTATCAAGAAGCTGTCTGGTTGAGTGGGAAAGCATCAAAAAGAAGTTTTGAGACAGTAAAATGTTATTCAGGCACAATATACTTATTGTATATATCAACCATTCTTGCCTGTACCTGAGTCAGAAGGCCATGAAACACAGAATATAATGGAAAGTGTTTTTATTATGTCCTTACATGCATGAAAGTACAATTAGAGATGCACTCCCAAGCTGTACCTCATCTAGGACACCAGACTGAGTATTTCCTCCCACTGTTAGCTCTGAGCTTGCCCGCTTCATAGTTTGTACTCTACCAAGATGGTATGTCCTCAAATCAGGTTACTATTCTATGTGGCCTCATCAGCTGCTATCTTTAGCTTTCTTTCCATTCTTCCCCAAAATAGTATGAAATTATTCCAGGTGAATTATAATAAAAATAATTGCCCTTTAGATTTATCATGGTCAAGGAACCCGCAAATCAGCATGGATCAATCACGGAGGAAGATCAACCATGGAGATTATCTTGAATACTGGCATACCCCATTTTACTGTGCTTTGCTTTACTGAGTTTCACAGATATTGTGGCCTTTTTTTTTTTTAACAAATTGAAGGTTTGTAGCAACCCTGCGTTTGTCAGATGATGACTAGCACTGTTTAGCAATAAAGTGTTTTCTTTTCCTGTTTTAACTTGTCTTTTTTTGGTGTGTTTTCATAATTAATCATTTTTTAACAGAAGGATAACTGCTTTACAGGATTTTGTTGCAATAAAGTATTTTTCAATTAAAGTACATACTTTTTTTTAAAAGACATAATGCTACTGTACATTAACAGCAACAACTAATGTAAAAATAACTAACAGACTATGTATAATGTGAATATAACTTTTATATGCACTGGAAAAAGAAAAATACTCCAGTGATGCAGTTTGTGGCAATGTTCACTGTATTGCAGCAGTACTGAACCAAACCTGCTGGATCTCTGTTCGTATATTCTGCCTGTCTTCTTTCAGAGAGGGCTTCTTTCCAAAGGATAAGGAAAACAATACTTTTAAGATGGATCTGATATGTAACTCCTGAGAATGTTCCCACCTACTTTTCAAAGCTCCATGTCAGGCAATCTTTCCAAATCGAGGAGACTCAGATGGAATCCCTCTTCAAAAACCTTCACTAGGTCACAGAGCACCACTGGGGAATAAGATCACTTTCCTCATTGCAAGGCAGGAGAGACATGTACTTTTCATTAGCTTTCCAATGCAAAGGCTTTAGGCTCTGAATCTTAGTCTCTGATGCCACTACAGCTTCAACAACTAGAAGAGGTTTCTCCTCCCTTGTTTGAAAATGAAAGTAATTTATTTCTGGTACAGCAGGAGGGAACACAAGAATTAATAGATACTTGATCCCCGCCCAAATTAAACATAATACACTGTGCTTCTGTTTGCCTTTTAAGTTTTAAAAAATAAAGTAAAATATAAAATGGGCATTACACTTTTAATTTTCACTTGGAATTCAAGAGACTGAACTAATCATAGCCAGGACATCATACACCCCAACTACCCCATTATGTTTACCTATGCTGCTAGACACCACAGAGCACATCAATTTCAAAGGCTGGGTTAGAATTTTTGAAAAAAAAAGTTTTTCATATTCATTATAAAATTATTGAACCTTTAAGCACTATCAATAGACTTAGCAATACTCAATTCAAATAGTATATTTCTACACTGGTATGGCAAAAGTAACTAACATATTGCATTAAATTTGTAACATATTCTACATTTCTTTACTAAAGCATTCTCTACACATTCTCTTTTACGTTAAACTTTGTTAAGTTTAAAGAAGGTAACATAATAAATGTATGTCAGGTTGGTACTGGCAATGTAAAAGGCTGGGTGTAGAAAGCAAAAAAAAAAAAAAAAAAAGCCTTTGTGGACATGTGTAGAGGACCCAGTGAAATTTCATGGAAGCACAGAGTTCCTTATTTGGAAGGAAAGAATTAAGTCATATTTAGGAAAAATGGAACAGTATGTCAGTTAGATATTGAAATTTGACATTTTCTGATATAGTCTAGGAAAATGAGATAGACAAACCAAGATTTGTTATTACCAGATTAACAGTCTGCAGGAGACTTTTCCATGCAGACTTAAGGTGCTCATTTTACCTACAGTATTGAATATATATCCTCCCTTTCTTCCCTCAAACTGAACAAACAAGCAATGGGCATAATGGCAATTTTTGGCCAAAAAAAGGAACGCTTTTTAAAAATATTTTCAGATTGAATCTTACAACAAGGTAGATGGTATTATTGCAAAATGATTTTGAGTTAAATAAGAGTATTTTACTATGAAATTATGTGACTTTTCTCTTATAAAACATTTTAACTATTTTTACTATTATTTTAACTTCAAACTCACTAAACTACTATTATATCTTCTGTAGATTCACTACTTTTCAGTTCAGTTCAGTTCAGTCGCTCAGTCGTGTCTGACTCTTTGCGACCCCATGAATCGCAGCACGCCAGGCCTCCCTGTCCATCACCAACTCCCGGAGTTCACTCAGACTCAGATCCATCGAGTCAGTGGTGCCATCCAGCCATCTCATCCTCTGTCGTCCCCTTCTCCTCCTGCCCCCAATCCCTCCCAGCATCAGAGTCTTTTCTAATGGGTCAACTCTTCGCCTGAGGTGGCCAAAGTACTGGAGCTTCAGCTTTAGCATCATTCCTTCCAAAGAAATCCCAGGGTTGATCTCCTTCAGAATCAACTTAACAAGCTCTAAAATTCTATAAAATTCACTTCCATAAAATTTATTTTAAAAGCACTGTATCCTCTCTTAATTCTAACAGGGCAATCTCTATAACTCCAACAGCAACAATCTTGTCTCTTATGTATAGTATTTATATAATAGGTAGCTCTAACCAAAATACATGTTTCAAAATAGGCACCAAAATGATTAACTGATCATTAGTCAGAAACCATTCCTTCTAAAAATAATGAATTATTCATTAATAATTTTTTGATTTTTAATTCTGGAAACTTTCAAATCCACCAAAAAGTTTATAGAGCAGTACCACTAAGACTTTCATAGCTTTTCCAAGATTCATCAATCATTAACATATCACACTTTTAAATGGTGGGGGGGAAAGGCAGAATCTAACTAAAAGAGAATTTTGTGACATAAGAAAATTCTATGAAATCAAATTTCAGTGTCCATAAATACAATTGTATTATATTTGAGCCATCCTCACCTGTCTACAAGTGCTTCATTCTACAAGGAGGAGTAAGTGCTTGTGACAGATACTGTATGGCCCATAACGCCTAAAATATTTACTGTCTAGTTCTTTACAAAAAAGTTTGTCAACTCTTGCCTTAAGGTATCTACTGCATGTAACTTTCCCCCTATATATCCCAGATGACTTATCAGCTATGTAACACCCTGTGGGAAACTGACAAAATAAGACACAGAAATCATTTTCTACAAAGTTTAATTCTCTCATGGAACCCCAGTTGAGAAAGGCAGTGTACACATTTACACTGCCTTAAAGTACAATAGTTTAAGTGTTGGACAGTAAGCAGAGTAAAAACAGATATATGAAACCTCTTCGCATTTAATCCTTACATAGTTACTTACCCGTGTTCGATCTTCAATGTTGTATATTTTTAACTGCATGGGGATATTGAAGCTATGCAAAAAATTGCCTCCAAACACCAATGTGTCTGTAGGAGTATACACAGCGTGAATCCAGCCTAGGAGAAAGGGAACGGAGGGCAGAGGCTGTAAGCACTCACTGTAGTGTGGCTCTCTCAGAGGCTAGAGTAGACAACTCACTTTTTCCATCTTGCTTACCTGAGGGAATGACGAAAGTATAGCCCTGCTTGAGCCCAAGGCATTGGCAATCTGATACCCGGTCACCCAGAAAGATGTCTCCCTGTTTCCCTGACAGCAGCCAGTTCTCATACAGCTCCAGGTTGTGGGCTGAAGGGAGGATGAGCCTGAAGACCTGTGGATTAAAAAACTTCATTCTGTTAACAGCCATTGACATGACCCAGTCATCTCCCTCAACTGATAAAACAGGTACAAATTTAAGACTAACAGGTAGAAGAGAAGCAAGCAATCCTCCCAGCCTACAGAACCTGACCATTTGGGAAATTCTAGAGGTCTCAAGGAAGTAGACCTTTTCTGTCCTCCACTTGATCAAACAGCATTAGGGCTTCCCTGGGGTTTGATTGTAGAACCTGGAACCAATACAGGACTCAGAGTGAAGGAGGGCATTAAGCTTGTCACCTAGGCAGTCCCTTCCTTGCCCCTAGCTGGCTGGCCTGTTAGTTAGGTATACAGTATCTTCAAAAGACAGGCCTGTGTTCTCGATTCCAAGGTGGTAACCAAGATCAAAAGGACAAAACTCAGGACACCATTTAAATAGATTTAAAGTAAACAAAGTGACGCTGGATTTGGAGATAGAGCTGTTCTAATTCAGCCCTCACTTAAAAGCATCATTTGTTTTCATTCCAGTTCTACTTTTCTCCCATAAATGCTTTTACTTACAAGAAAAAATGACCTGGGGAGTTCCTCTTTTGGTATCCTATCATTTTGCCTTTTCATACTGTTCATGGGGTTCTCAAGGCAAGAATACTGAAGTGGCTTGCTGTTCCCTTCTCCAGTGGACCACGCTCTGTCAGACCTCTCCACCATGACCCGCCCGTCCTGGGTTGCCCCGCAGGCATGGCTTGGTTTCCTTGAGTTAGACAAGGCTGTGGTCCTAGTGTGATTAAATTGACTAGCTTTCTGTGAGTATGGTTTCAGTGAGTATGGTCCCAAAAAGAGGAACTCACCAGGTGGGTAGGTGCCCAACACCCTACTGGAGATCAATGGAGAAATAACTCCAGAAAGAATGAAGGGATGAAGCCAAAGCAAAAACAATACCCAGCTGTGGATGTGACTGGTGATAGAAGCAAGATCCGATGCTGTAAAGAGCAATGTTGCATAGGAACCTGGAATGTCAGGTCCATGAATCAAGGCAAATTGGAAGTGGTCAAACAAGAGATGGCAAGTGTAAACGTCGACATTCTAGGAATCAGCAAACTAAAATGGACTGGAATGGGTGAATTTAACTCAGATGACCATTATATCTACTACTGCGGGCAGGAATCCCTCAGAAGAAATGGAGCAGCCATCATGGTCAACAAAAGAGTCCGAAATGCAGTACTTGGATGCAATCTCAAAAATGACAGAATGATCTCTGTTCATCTCCAAGGCAAACCATTCAATATCACAGTTATCCAAGTCTATGCCCCAACCAGTAACGCTGAAGAAGCTGAAGTTGAACGGTTTTGTGAAGACTTACAAGACCTTTTAGAACTAACACCCAAAAAAGATGTCCTTTTCATTATAGGGGACTGGAATGCAAAAGTAGGAAGTCAAGAAACACCTGGAGTAACAGGCAAATTTGGCCTTGGAATGCAGAATGAAGCAGGGCAAAGACTAATAGAGTTTTGCCAAGAAAATGCACTGGTCATAGCAAACACCCTCTTCCAACAACACAAGAGAAGACTCTACACATGGACATCACCAGACAGTCAACACCGAAATCAGATTGATTATATTCTTTGCAGCCAAAGATGGAGAAGCTCTATACAGTCAACAAAAACAAGACCAGGAGCTGACTGTGGCTCAGATCATGAACTCCTTATTACCAAATTCAGACTTAAATTGAAGAAAGTAGGGAAAACTGCTAGACCATTCAGGTATGACCTAAATCAAATCCCTTATGATTATACAGTGGAAGTGAGAAATAGATTTAAGAGCCTAGATCTGATAGATAGAGTGCCTGATGAACTATGGAATGAGGTTCGTGACATTGTACAGGAGACAGGGGTCAAGACCATCCCCATGGAAAAGAAATGCAAATAAGCAAAATGGCTGTCTGGGGAGGCCTTACTAATAGCTGTGAAAAGAAGAGAGGCGAAAAGCAAAGGAGAAAAGGAAAGATATAAGCATCTGAATGCAGAGTTCCAAAGAATAGCAAGAAGAGATAAGAAAGCCTTCTTCAGCGATCAATGCAAAGAAATAGAGGAAAACAACAGAATGGGAAAGACTAGAGATATCTTCAAGAAAATTAGAGATACCAAGGGAACATTTCATGCAAAGATGGGCTCGATAAAGGACAGAAATGTTCTGGACCTAACAGAAGCAGAAGATATTAGGAAGTGGTGGCAAGAATACATGGAAGAACTGTACAAAAAAGATCTTCATGACCCAGATAATCATGATGATGTGATCACTAATCTAGAGCCAGACACCTTGGAATGTGAAGTCAAGTGGGTCTTAGAAAGCATCACTACGAACAAAGCTAGTGGAGGTGATGGAATTCCAGTTGAGCTGTTTCAAATCCTGAAAGATGATGCTGTGAAAGTGCTGCACTCAAAATGCCAGCAAGTTTGGAAAACTCAGCTGAGGCCACAGGACTGGAAAAGGTCAGTTTTCATTCCAATTCCAAAGAAAGGCAATGCAAAAGAATGCTCAAACTACCGCACAATTGCACTCATCTCAGAGGCTAGTAAAGTAATGCTCAAAATTCTCCAAGCCAGGCTTCAGCAATACGTGAACCATGAACTTCCAGATGTTCAAGCTGGTTTTAGAAAAGGCAGAGGAACCAGAGATCAAATTGCCAACATCCGCTGGATCATCGAAAAAGCAAGAGAGTTCCAGAAAAATATCTATTTCTGCTTTATTGACTATGCCAAAGCCTTTGACTGTGTGGATCACAAGAAACTGTGGAAAATTCTGAAAGAGATGGGCATACCAGACCACCTAAACTGCCTCTTGAGAAATCTGTATTCAGGTCAGGAAGCAACAGTTAGAACTGGACATGGAACAACAGACTGGTTCCAAATAGGAAAAGGATACATCAAGGCTGTATATTGTCACCCTACTTATTTAACTTATATGCAGAGTACATCATGAGAAACGCTGAACTGGAAGACACACAAGCTGGAATCAAGATTGCCGGGAGAAATATCAATAACCTCAGATATGCAGATGACACCACCCTTTTGGCAGAAAGTGAAGAGGAGCTAAAAAGCCTCTTGATGAAAGTGAAAGAGGAGAGTGAAAAAGATGGCTTAAAGCTCAACATTCAGAAAACGAAGATCATGGCATCTGGTCCCATCACTTCATGGGAAATAGATGGGGAAACAGTGGAAACAGTGTCAGACTTTAATTTTGGGGGCTCCAAAATCACTGCAGATGGTGATTGCAGCCATGAAATTAAGAGATGCTTACTCCCTGGAAGAAAACTTATGACCAACCTAGATAGTATATTCAAAAGCAGAGACATTGCTTTACCGACTAAGGTCCGTCTAGTCAAGGCTATGGTTTTTCCTGTGGTCATGTATGAATGTGAGAGTTGGACTGTGAAGACTGAGCACCGAAAAACTGTTTTTTGTTGTTTTTTTTTTTCAGCGTTTCATATTTATTACTGAGTCTCAGACTGATAGTTAGGAAATAAGATACATCAGGAGCCAAGCATTACAGTAGTGATGTTCTCACTGTGATTTGGCTGCTTAAAAAAGTGGTCTGAACATGTGTGCCACACATGTTCAGACCACTTCTTATAGACCCAGCTTGGTTCTTCTCCAATGTCTTCTCTTGGAGTTGTACCTGATTTTATTGCCAGTTTTCATTCGAATCCATTGAGGAATGGGATGATTCTGCTTTTGTTTCTTGGCCAGGAATCGCTTGATCCTGAAAGTCTTGTGAGAAGACATGGTGAGTAGAGAACTCAACCGCCGAAGAACTGTTTTTGAACTGTGGTGTTGGAGAAGACTCTTGAGAGTCCCTTGGACTGCAAGGAGATCCAACCAGTCCATTCTGAAGGAGATCAACCCTGGGATTTCTTTGGAAAGAATGATGCTAAAGCTGAAGCTCCAGTACTTTGGCCACCTCATGCAAAGAGTTGACTCATTGGAAAAGACTCTGATGCTGGGAGGGATTGGGGGCAGGAGGAGAAGGGGATGACAGAGGATGAGATGGCTGGATGGCATCACGGACTTGATGGACTTGAGTCTGAGTGAACTCCGGGAGATGGTGATGAACAGGGAGGCCTGGCGTGCTGCAATTCATGGGGTCGCAAAGAGTCAGACACGACTGAGCGACTGAACTGAACTGAACAAGAAGAAAAGGGTAACAATAAGAGTGTAATACTATAAACCTCTGATATTAATTCTACATTTCCATTCTCACACAGCATTCAGAAGCACTCTCAGAAGCTGGAATATAAGGCTTTAAAAATGAGAATAATCTTTCGAAATCTATTTATATCCCCATACAGGACTTAAAGGCTTCCTCTGGCTGCATTTCAGACCAATGCCTCTCTACAGGGAAAAGTGGTCTGGATCCCAAGCGACGGATTTCATTGTCAGTCTAGCCACACTTTGTATTCCCTTCTACTATTTACTATACTTCCATGTCGAGAAGTTATCTTTTCCTCTGAAAACCACTTCCTTGCCTTCACTGGAGAATTCTGCTTGGGGAATCTAGAAACAGGACTGTTGTCGTTTCCTAAGCACTGGCGCCAATACTGGCAAAACAAAAATGGGCTAGATGGATAAAGATTTCTGCTGGATTCTAGCCAAGAAAGTCCGACTCTTCACGACCCCATGGACTGCACCCCGCCAGGCTCCCCTGTCCATGGGATTCTCCGGGCAAGAGTACTGGAGTGGGTTGCCATTGCTTTCTCCGAGCTACAACCTACGGGCCTGCAAAAAGTTAGACACAACTTGTCGACTGAGCACACACGTAGGGCTAGTCGGCATAGAGTAGAGCGGGAGAAAAGAACAGTGATCTATCAGCGGCTAGCAGAAGTGAGTACTAGGCCCAGATCACGATAGAAAGAACCAAGGTAATCAGAAGATGATAAATTCGTATATCTCAACATTTTGGAATTTCAGTTGAAAATGTGAAGCAGAAGTTGAATTCACGCGAAAATATCAAAGTCAGAATGACCCTTGTGGCAAATGAGAATTAGTAAGTAAAGTGACGTGTGAAGCTTCCAGGAAAACACATGCAGAAATGGCCTAGTCACCAGATGGGATAAAAGCAAAAGAAAGGTGTGGAGTCTAATATGAAAAAAGCCTATTTCCTAAAGGTAACAATATATTATTTACTAATGGTTCATTAGTATGAACCATTGAAGGCATATTTTTTTTCTTCTTCCACGACGGTAAAGATAATTCCATATTAAACATTATATATCAAAGGCAAGGGCTGTATCTTTTTTGGAGGAGGGTGTGGGCCAGTGACACCGTGCAGCATGCAGGGTCTTAGTTCCCTAATCAGGGGCTGAATCCACGGTCCCTGCAGTGGAAGCCCAGAGTTTTAACCACAGGCCAGCCAGTGAATTCTGAAGGTCTGTATCTTATTTTGCATTCAGTTCAGTTCAGTCGCTCTTTCATGTCTGACTCTGCGACCCCATGGACTGCAGCACGCCAGGCCTCCCTGCCCATCACCAACTCCCAGAGTCCACCCAAATTCATGTCCATTGAGTCGGTGATGCCATCCAGCCATCTCATCCTCTGTCATCCCCTTCTGCTCCTACCCTCAATCTTTCCCAGCATCAGGGTCTTTTCAAATGAGTCAGCTCTTCGCATCAAGTGGCCAAAGTATTGGAGTTTCAGCTTCAACATCAGTCCTTCCAATGAACACCCAGGACTGATCTCCTTTAGGATGGACTGGTGGGATCTCCTTGCAGTCCAAGGGACTCTCAAGAGTCTTCTCCAACACCACAGTTCAAAAGCATCAATTCTTTTGCACTCAGCTTTCTTTATAGTCCAACTTTCACATCCATACCTGACCACAGGAAAAACCGTAGCCTTGACTAAGCAGACCTTTGTTGGCAAAGTAATATCTCTCCTTTTACTATGCTGTCTAGGTTGATCATAACTTTCTTTCCAAGGAGTAAGCATCTTTTAATTTCATGGCTGCAATCACCATCTGCAATGATTTTGGAGCCCCCCAAAATAAAGTCAGCCACTGTTTCCACTGTTTCCCCATCTATTTGCCATGAAGTGATGGGACCAGATGCCATGATCTTAGTTTTCTAAATGTTGAGCTTTAAGCCAACTTTCTCACTCCTCTCTTTCACTTTCATCAAGAGGCTCTTTAGTTTTTCTTCACTTTAGTAGACCATAAAAAAGTGTTCCTTGACTGAGTAAAATGTAAGATATCATCCATATCTTAGATATAGTGGCATGTGTGCATGTGTGGTAAGTCGCTTCAGTCATGTCCATCTCTTTGCAACCCTGTGGACTGTAGCCCACCAGGCTCTTCTGCCAGTGAGATTCTCCAGGCAAGAATACTTGAGTGGATTGCCATGCCCTCCTCCAGAGGATCCTTCTCACCCAGGGATTGAACCCATGTCTCCTGCAGCTCCTGTATTGCAGGTGGATTCCTTACTGCTGACCCACTAGGGAAGCCCTAGATACAGTGGATAAGACACCAAATCTGGAATAAAAAATTTCATATCTGAGTGTCAGCTCTGCCATTTACTAGTTCAGAGACTTTGGATAAGCCTTGTTCTCTCAGGCTCAGTCTTGGTAAAACAGAAATTATTTCTAATATAATATATAAAATAATTATACAGTTATTTTAAATTTATTTTACACCAGGATTCTCACAGAGGATTTCAAGTCCAGTAAGACATGGTCCCTGCCACTCAGACGTCTAATGGATGAAACAGACTGTATGTAGACAAATAAATCCAATGGTTAACAATAAAGGAACACCAAAGGAATCATCATTTTTCTTTGTGTGTCTGCATGTGTGTGTGTACCTCTGAGTTGTGGAAATTAAAAAAAAAAATCTTTGTTTTATAAGAAAAAGAAAAGAGTATCTTGAAAGTTGATATTTGCTAGTCTTGAAACGGAGCAGGACCCTATGGTCCTTGCAACCACCCCCTCCCCCGTGTCCTCTGCGTGCCTTTTGTCTGTGGATAACTTTAGTTTAATAACAAGTTTAATCAGAGAAGTGAGAAATGCTGCTGAAACAAAGGAAAACAGTCATAGGAGACTAAATAGTTATAGTCATTAAACCTAGTCAAGGGCCTTTAGCTTTTTCCAAGGGCTATAGATAATACTCTGAGCCATATCCTGCGAGCTGTCTTCCAGATACTGAAACACCAAGTGGAGAAGCTAATTACACGATGACCAGAGTCTACCCCGGACATGAGCTGCTACAATTCTGAGAATTGGCTGCAAAGAAATGGGAGCAAATGGACCCTGGAAATGAAAATGAACTGTACCTGAAACAACCTAAATGATGCTAGTCAGGCCACTGATGACCGATTTGAAGGTGGCTGTTAGAGATGACTGCCGTTTCTGCATGTAGCTGCCCCCTCTTCTGTCTAGAAAGGCTCTCACTCCCTACTTGTCAGAGGGGGAGTGAGTTGGCCTTTGGACAGACATCTGCCACCCTCCCCGCCTCCTCAGTTGCTGGCATCTGAAATAAAGCAAACTTTCTTTTCCACCAACCCGGCCTGCTTATTGGCTTTTGACTGGTGAGCAGCCGGATCCACTACACACCATTTGGTAAGTCTGACAAACTGAAGGTCTTTCTTGGAAGCTGGAGCAGTGTGTACAGAGGTAAAGAGGTAGAAAACGCAAGATACACTTGGGGAAGTACAAATAGTGTAGTTTGCATGAACAACTGTTTCACAGGCATAACAAAAGGTGTTAACTAAATAAGGAGCTCTTAAGAGATTTATGTGACCTGGTAAGGAGTTTCAACTTCAGCATCTTGAGTTGGCCAAAAAGTTCATTCAGAGTTTTCCTTTCTGGCCAACACAGCACAAGAGAAAGGGATTCTGAACACAGGATAAATACAATTAGAGTTCTGGGGAAAAAACCTGACAGCAGTCAAGTGCCAGTGAAGGCGGGGAGACGGGTGAAGTGTAGCAGAGCCCAAGTGGAGTGTACTGACACTGAATTAGGATGGTTTGGGCAGATACAAAAAGGGCTTGAATTAGATATTTAGGAAGTATAATCTACAGTACTTAAAGAATGATTGCCTGAGAAAAGGGGAGGGAAATGTAAAATAATACTATTTTAAATTCTACCATAAAGGAAAGTTGTGAGAAAAAAAAATAACATTTGCTTTGGTTTGTTATTTTTTTAATGTCTCATGTAAAATATTAAATCGAATTCCACCAAAAAATTTAAAAACAAGGAGGGACAAGAGTATACAAGTCTATAATACAACCATATATCAGAGAACCCAAAAAGTATAAAAATGAAGGAAAGAAAAATGAGTAACATCTATTTGTTGCTGTTGTTGTTTAGTTGCTAAGCAGTGCTTGACTCTTTGCAACCCCACGGACTGTAGCCCGCCAGGCTCCTCTGTTCAAGGTATTTCCCAGGCAAGAATATTGGAGTGGGTTGCCATTTTCTTCTCCAGGGGATCTTCCTGACCCAGGATTGAACCCTGGTCTCCTGCCTTAGCAGGCAGATTCTTTACCACTGAGCCACCAGAAAAGTCTATAATATCTATTACTTGGTTCCATATAAAAGGGAACCGTATTGTTACTTTCATCTGGTTTGGCCCTGAATAGAAAAATTTGGTTTGACTAATGGAAAAATGACATTATTAGTTATTTCAGTGTGGCATGTGGGATCTCACTTCTCAGACCAGGGATCACACCCATAGCCTTTGCGTTGGAAGCTTGGAGCCTTAGCCACTGGACCCCCAGGGAAGTCCCTATAGTTTAAAGTTTGAAACCAGCAAGAGAACAGGATAAGCTGTCCCGCTGAGCCCTGTTGGGTTC
The DNA here is from genome assembly GCF_042477335.2 of Ovis canadensis. Taxonomy (NCBI): domain Eukaryota; kingdom Metazoa; phylum Chordata; class Mammalia; order Artiodactyla; family Bovidae; genus Ovis; species Ovis canadensis. Next base: position 10,830,694 of record NC_091245.1, read on the forward strand.
ACTCATAATTTTACCCAGCAGTCCTTGTGGAGCTAGCGCATCTTTGTTAAATTCACCATCTTATCTGATGAAAATCAATCCCTGGTTCCAAATCAGTATATAAATGAAGAGCTGGTTTCCCTAAGACACAAAGTAAAATATTAATGAATCCTCACATGCAACACTTTTCCTTTTTGTCTATTACAGCTAAGGGCAAAGTGTTTTTCTACTGCCCAATCCAAAACCCTTTTCTCAGACAGAATGGCTTTCTAGTCTGTTGGAATTGCTACCACAGAATGTCATTTAAATGTCTCTCCACACCACAGGCTTAGAGTTGAACATTCTCTAAAGTCCCTCTTTCTCACTGGCCTCAAAACATACACCAGTCCCTTTTGCTTTTAGGATCTGAGACATATTTATTTTGTGGAAACAAAGAATATAAAGTTCCAACCATCTCAGCTGAGGCACCAGATACGTGAGTGAAATAGCCATCTTGATCCAACAGTCTTCAGAAGACAGAAGCTCCAGTGTCTGTCCACCTTGCTGAGGCCAGTCAGCTCTCAACACCATAATAATTTATTGTCCCAAGTCACTAAATTTAGGGGTGGTTTGTTATGAAGCATTAGATAATAGAACTACTGAAATGGATAACAGTGGGCAAGGGGTCAGACAATTTAGGAGGCAATTTTAATAATCTGGGTCTGAGATCTCAGGGCCTGTTGCTCAAGCTGTTTGTGAAGAACAAAAGAAAAGTGTTGTGATCAAAATCCTTAATAATGGCCTACAAATAATCTTACCTCAGCCTACTGCTCAGGCCTCTTCTTATACAACAGTCTTTTTTTAAAAACCATTTTATTGGGATGTAATTTACATACCATCCAATTCCCTCCAAAGTATGATTTAATAGTTTTTAGTTTATTCACAGATACATGCATCCATTACTAGTTACTTTAGAATATTTTTATTACCACAAAAAGGAATCCTATATCCTTTAGCAATTACATCCTTATTCCCACTTTCCCATTTCTCAACACCTTTCCCCCAGTCCTAAGCAACCACTTACCTACTTTATAGATTTCCCTGTTCTGGCTGCTTTATACAAATAGAATCATATAATACGCAGTCTTTTGTGACGGGCTTCACTTCTGTTGTAGCACATATCACTACTTCATTCTTTTTTATGGCTAATATTCCATAGTATGGATATATCATTATTTATCATCTGTGACTTTTATTTCCACATTTTGGCTGTTATGAATGATCCTATAAACATTCATGTACAAATTTTGTGAGCATGATTTTGTTTCTCTCAGGTTATTAGACTTGCTGGGTCATATGGTAACTGAGGAACTGCTACCGTTTTCCAAGATGGCTACACAATTTTACATTCCCAATACCATATGCTGCTGCTGCTGCTAAGTTGCTTCAGTCGTTTCCGACTCTGTGCGACCCCATAGATGGCAGCCCACCAGGCTCCCTCGTCCCTGGGATTCTCCAGGCAAGAACACTGGAGTGGGTTGCCATTTCCTTCTCCAATGCATGAGACTGAAAAGCAAAAGTGAAGTCGCTCAGTTGTGTCCAACTTTTTGCGACCCCCATGGACTGCAGCGCACCAGGCTCCTCCATCCATGGGATTTTCCAGGCAAGAGTACTGGAGTGGGGTGCTATCGCCTTCTCTGCCCAATAGTGTAAAAGGGCTCTGATTTCTTCACATTTCTGTAGACAATCTAGTAGTTGTGAAGTGGTATCTTTTCCTTCTCCAAGTTTTATTGAGGTATTATTGACAAACATAATTGTATAATAAAGTGTACATTGTGACTGGATACATTATGAAAGCACCTATCAACTGCTGCTTTCTTTGAAAACATTTTAAGTTCTACTCTCTTAGTAAATTTCAATTCTATAACGCAGTGTTTATGAACTAGTCACCATATTACGAAGAATTGATGCTTTTGAACTGTGGTGTTGAAGACTCTTAAGTCCCTTGGACTGCAAGGAGATCCAACCAATCCATCCTAAAGGAGATCAGTCCTGGGTGTTCATTGGAAGGACTGATGCTGAAGCTGAAACTCCAATACTCTGGCCACCTGATGCGAAGAGCTGACTCATTTGAAAAGACCCTGATGCTGGAAAAGATTGAGGGTAGGAAGAGAAGGGGATGACAGAGGATGAGATGGCTGGATAGCATCACCAACTCAACGGACATGAGTTTCGGTGGGCTCTGGGAGTTGGTGATGGGCAGGGAGCCCTGGCGTGCTGCAGTTCATGGGGGTCACAGCGAATGAGCAACTGAATTGAACTGAACACCATATTATCTTCAGACATCCTATAGTTGAACTGTGAAGTGGTATCTCAGCGTATATACATGTATTTTTCATGGCCAAGCTGCACAACCAGGATGGAAGCTGGGCCCCTGCATTGGAAGCATGGAGTCCTAACCACTGGACTTCCAGGGACTACCATATTCCTTTGAAGGAAAGTGATAAACCCAATATGCCCATTTTTTTGTTGAACACCTTTTCGGTGTCATATTTAATAATCTCTTGCCCAACTCAAGGTCACTTACTCATTTTCTAAGTTTAATTTTATTCGTACATGTTCAACAATTTAGTTGGTAAGTAAATTAGTTTGGGGAATACCATGCTGCGTTAAATCTTTAAATTTTTAAAAACAGGATGTTTTCCTATTGGGACTTTAATTTCTTGAGTCTTTCCCCAGACCACACGATTGCACTCATCTCACAAGCTAGCAAAGTAATGCTCAAAATTCTCCAAGCCAGGCTTCAACAGTATGTGAACCGTGAACTTCCAGATGTTCAAGCTGGATTTAGAAAAGGCAGAGGAACCAGAGATCAAATTGCTAACATCCATTGGATCATCAGCAGAGACATTACTTTGCCAACTAAGGTCCCGTCTAGTCAAGGCTATGGTTTTCCCAGTGGTCATGTATGGATGTGAGTTGGACTGTGAAGGCTGAGCGCCGAAGAATTAATGCTTTTGAACTGCGGTGTTGGAGAAGACTCTTGAGTCCCTTGGACTGCAAGGAGATCCAACCAGTCCATTCTAAAGGAGATTAGTTCTGGGATTTCTTTGGAAAGAATGATGCTAAAGCTGAAGCTCCAGTACTTTGGCCACCTTATGTGAAAAGTTGACTCACTGGAAATGACTGATGCTGAGAGGGATTGGGGGCAGAAGGGGACGACAGAGGATGAGATGGCTGGATGGCATCACTGACTCGATGGACATGAGTCTGAGTGAACTCTGAGAGCTGGTGGAGGAAAGGAAGGCCTGGTGTGCTGCGATTCATGGGGTCGCAGAGTTGGACATGACTGAGCGACTGAACTGAACAGATCATCAATGAAGAGTTCCAGAAAAACATCTACTTCTGCTTTATTGACAAAGCATTTGACTGTGGATCAAAACAAACAGGAAAATTCAAGAGATCAGAATACCAGACCACCTGACCTGCCTCCTGAGAAATCTATGCAGGTCAAGAAGCAACAGTTAAAATCGGACATTGAACAGACTGGTTCCAAGTTGAGAAAGGAGTACATCAATGCTGTATATTGTCACCCCTAGTTAACTTATATGCAGAGTACATCATGAGAAATACTGGACTGGATGAAGCACAAGCTGGAATCAAAAGACTGTGGGGAGAAATCAGTAGCCTCAAATATGCAGATACCACCACCCTTATGGAAGAAAGCAGAACTAAAGAGCCTCTTGGTGAAAGAGAGTAAAAAAGCTGGCTTAAAATTCAACATTCAGAAATCTAAGATCATGGCATTCAGTCTCATCACTTTATGGCAAGTAAGAGGGGGAAACAACAGAAACAGTGAGCCTATTTTTCTGGGCTCCAAAATCACTGCATATGTTGACTGCAGCCATAAAATTAAGACCATTGCTCCTCGGAAGAAAAGCTATGACCGACCTAGGCAGCATATTAAAAAGCAGAGACCAGCAAAAGGTCCATCTAGTCAAAGCTATTTCCCAGCAGTCCTGTATGGATGTGAGTTGGACTATAAAGCAAGCTGAGCACCAAATAATTGATGCTTTTGAGCTGTGCTGTTGGAGGACTCTTGGACTGCAAACGGACCCAACCAGTCCATCCTAGAGGTCCATCCTGAGTATTCACTGGAAGGACTGATGCTGAAGCTTAAACTCTCAATACTTTGGCCTCCTTATGCGAAGAACTGATTCATTTGAAAAGATCCTGATGCTGGGAAAGATTGAAGGCAGGAGAAAGGGAAGAGAATGAGATGGTTAGATGGCATCACCAATTCTATGGACATGTGTTTAAGCAGGTTCTGGGAGTTGGTGATGGACAGGGAAACCTGGTGTGCTTAAGTCCATGGGGTCGCAAAGACACAACTGAGCAACTGAACCGAACTGAGTCTTGTCCTCCCCTCATCCTCCTTGACCTCAAGTATGGAACTTCCTAAAATCTGTCTGTGCCAGGTCTCCACTGTGGCACAGGCTTGAGCTTCTCTTGTTGCTCCACATGGGCGCTACAGCTCACAGGCAGTTGCTCATGTGGAATCAAGTTCCAAGATGGATTAAGACTCTGGATCCCTGGGGAAGTCTCCCAACCCATTTTAACATCAAAGATGGAAGGTGTGCAAAACATTATATGCCTCATACACAATTTGTTAAAAACCTTGTAGCTTGTTCTCAACTTAAGCTCCCCTCATTTCCCTACATACACACTTAAAAATAGCAACTAATCAATACACCTTGCAAGGCAGGGATTTTTATTTAATCCTACTATAGCCTAAATTTAAACAACTTGTCAAATAACATATTAAAAAGCAGAGACAAAGGTCCATACAGTCAAAGCTGTTTTTCCAGTAGTCATATGAGTTGAACCGTGCCAATGAATTGATTCTTTCAGACTGTGGTGCTGTAGACTCTTGAGTCTCTTAGACTGCAAGATCAAACCAATCAATCCTAAAGGAAATAAACCCTGAATATTCATTGAAAGGACTGACGCTGAAGCTCTAATATTGTGGCCACCTGATACAAATTGGGAAAGACCCTGATGCTAGGAAGCCAAGAGGGCAAGAAAATGAGAAGGTTGGATGGCATCATCAAATGAATTTTTTGAACAAACTTCAGGAAACCATGAAGGACAGAGAAGCCTGGTGTGCTGCAGCCCATGGGGTTGCAGAGCTGGGGCATAACTTAGCAACTGAATATATAACTTGACCAAGAAAAGTTTAAAAAATTACTTTTGAATATATACCTCACATTAATTTGGTTTGTGAAGAGCTTGTCAGATTGTAATGAGTTTTAAGAATGGATAAGCAGATTTTATAGTAAATTACAACAGTATTTCCCTTATACTTATAGGTAATCTGAGAATTTGCCTGTTACACTGTATATAAAATTCAACTCCAGTTTACAAATTGCTACTCAGGACAACCAAAATATTGTATTTGGCAACATGCAATTCAGTCTTTGAGTGAAATAACACCCAATTATTCATAACCATAATTTGATAATCCTTTTCTAATACACTAAGTGGTATATAAAAACCTACTAAGCGGTTGCTTTGATGCTCAGTCACTGTCACGTTAGAATCTGTTGTGACTTTGCTATCTCATGGACTACACAGCACACCAAGCTCCTGTCTTTACACCATCTCCTGTAGTTTGTTCAAATTCACATCCATCTAAGTCAGTGATGCTAACTATCTCATCCTATGCCACCTCTGAAGCAATTAACAATTGCTGATCACATGGTAACTCCAAGACTAAAACTTATGAAGACTGAAGGCAATTTTTTAAGGCCACACCGGGCAGCACATGAGATCTTAATTCCCCAATCAGGCCTCAAACCTGTACCCCACGCACTGGTCCACTGGACAGCCAGAAGTCCCTGAAGGCAATTTTTAAGATACTGACAGCTAAACCTGTGAATAAATAAGGGCATCAGGTTGATTAGTTATTAAGAAGCTGGGGGGAAAAAAAAAAGGCTGAAACAGCTCTGCCAAAAAGGCCTCAAGAAATATAATATGGAATGACCTCAATGCCACTGAGAAATAAGTTGCTGACACTTATGGAAAATTCTAGAAAATAGAAGAATCCTACTTAAAAACAAAACCAAAACAAATTCCCATCTTGAAACATTTTTATTCAACAACAGGTTGATTCCTCTCTCTGCTCTTTTCCTCACTGGTTTTCAGGACAGTTCACGTAATCCTGCCAATTAAAAGGAAACAATTATTCCAAAAGTCGTAATAATTAGGTATCAAGGTCTCAAATTTATTTATCAGCAACAATCAAATAAACTTTAAACAAAGAATGTGGTAGCATAAGTATTTGATTTTCTTTAGATAAATAAGGGTTAAACAGCACAAATAATTTTAATACCAGACTCACCTAGCGAGTTTATTAAATTTTATTTCCATCTTCTACAACAGCTTTTAGTGACAACCAAACTCTTAAAAGGCAGATCTCTTCAAGACACTCCATTAATTGGCACCCTCTGATGGCTTGGGCAGTAAAGAATCTACCCTCAGTGCAGGAGACCCAAGTTTGATCCCTGGGTCGGGAAGATCTCCTGGAGAAGGCAATAGCAATCCACTCCAGTATTCTTGGCCTGAGAAATCCCATGGACAAAGGAGCCTGGCAGGCTACAGTCCATGGGGTTGCAAGAATCAGACACAACTGAGCAACTAATACTTTCTAAGGTGTAAGACACAGATCTCAATTCTCCCATTTCTGCTTAAAATTCAACTGAATTAAAATGTAATTCAACTGATTAATAGCCCTTTATACCTATGTGATACCATGAACAAATGCAATTTTTATTACATCAGATAGGTAAGCTGTCTACAGCCAATTTTGTGGAAAAAAAAAAACAAAAAACAAAAAACAAACACCTTTACTGGAACACAGTCATTGTCCATTTGTCTACATAATGTCTATGACTACTTTTTAGCCAGAAAAGCAGAGTTGAATTGCCCTTTAAAATTGCCAACCCTCTAGATTTTGTTTTCCATCTATTCTATCAGTGACTCCACCACTTAACTATCTGGATGAAAAATAGGAACTTAAAATCTTCTTCTCTGCATTGTTATATGGATGTAAAGGTAAATAGAGCTATATAAGTTTTTATTAAAAACTGTTTTTTAATAAAGTCCCTGTTTTTCCTGAGACTTTAGCCAAACAAGACTAAAGCCATGGGCTACTACACCTCAGAAGACTTTAAAAAAAAAAGATGATTAAATATTTAAGTAAATGTTATAAAAATATACTTGCTACAAATAAGTTTTAACATAGAAGAAATTAAAATGAGATATCCACATAAGTAGTTATCTTACACCACCCAAGATTCCTTCTGAAGACATTTTTTTTTAAGATGTTCTTTGACGTGGACCATTTTAAAAGTCTTTATTGAATCTGTTACAAGACCGCTTCTGTTTTATGCTTTTGTTTTTTGGCCCCGAGGCATGTGGGAGTCTAACTCCCTGCCAGGGACTGAATCCTCACCCCATGCATTAGAAGGCGAAGTCATAACCACTGGAGTTCCTGAGGACAGTTTAGAGTCAAGAGTCTCAACTTACCTTGATACTTCGTCAGTCTAACAAGTTGTGGCTTTCTTTCTTGATCAGCTCATGCTGTGTGATGTCTTGAAAACTTATATCCACCTATCATTAAAATATAACTTTGTTATGACAACGTATTTGGCATATCTTGAACATTTTTGAACTGATTTTTAACATGTACACTTTATTCTTATATCAAGAGGTATATATTTTAGCATAGGTTTGGATTTCAATAGTGGTTTGGTTTTTTTTTTTGGCTATGGGCTTCCCCCGTGGCTCAGACAGTAAAAAGAATCCACCTGCAAGGGAGAAGACCTGGCCTCGATCCCTGGGTTGGAAAGACGTCCTTCAGTACTCTTGCCTGGATAATTCCATGGACAAAGGAGCCTGGCAGGCTGCTGTCCATGGGGTTGCAAAGAATTAGACACGACTGAGCAACGTTCACTCTCACAGTTACTGTTTAGGTAAGACCTGGCACTGTAGTATGTATTTATTAGAAAAAATCTTGCATCATTAAGTGAACTCCTGAAGCGCAAACCCATGTTGTTCAAAGGTCAAATGTACTTAAGGAATTCTCCCTACCAGTGACGAAACAATTGTTCTTCACAATTTATAATGTAAAAGGAATCTCAAGATTTCTGAATTGGTCCAAAGTTGATTTTAGAGTACCACAAAATACAGTGTTTCTCCACAAATTCAAGCCTTTTCTGATCTAACGCCATCTTTTTCTTCTACTGTTTAACATTTTTGTAGTAAGTATTCCCAGCCTTTTTTCTTTCCAACTCATATACACCCACACACATCTATTCTAAAAAACAAAAATACAGGGGTATCAAGAGGTGAACATCTTAAAAATCAAATGGCTTTCACCCCACAGTTAAATAAAATCATTTAACCATTAAATAGAAACCAAACCCCAAATCCTTAATAGGTAGACTTTCAAGGAAGCTTACTTCAAGTGAATGAGCACTCCAGTTATCAGCCAACATCAATCATTCTTACCTAAAGAATAATAAGAAAAAGTTAATATAAAAGACAAGGGCATGAAGATTTGAAATGCTAGTTAATTTCAAAATTTAAAGAGTAAAATTCGAGAAACAAAGATTGGGGGCAAGTTACAGCATAAAAAATAGGAAGAAACTTCATGGGGGTGGGGTGGAATCTAAAATCATTCTGAAGTAGCAGTAGACACCTGAGTTAGAGTGAGAACTGTATCTTCTTTGTATTTACAAAAGCCTAACTGCATCTTCACCAGTCTGAGCACAATGAAGTTTGACTGCAACCCAAAATATACTATCCCTTATGTGAAGGTATGTGACAACGTTCACCTTACCAAATGAGTTCTAACATCGGCTCTTTTCATATAGAAGCACATACCCTGCTCCCCACCAAGTATGTCTTCCATCCTCAGGTGGACTGACCACCTGAGGCGTGGTCCTCCGAGAGTCCTCCAAGAGTGCCCTCCCCGTGCCACAGTACACAACAATGCAGTTGTTATCCTGCAGTCCTATATATTTGCCTCATTCTTTCCCTCTTAAGTCCTCACTGAGTTTTAAGTTACGGCAGGGAAGCTATGCCTTATCAGGACAGCAAGGAACCTGAGTTTTTCTGAGGGAGAAGACATTCACCTTCACTATGTATGCCTGGCAGAGCCACAGTGCACAAAAACCAGAAAGATCAGCCTTAATCCAAATTCCAGGTTTTTCTTCCTCCCTGACTCAGAGACTGCCAAGGGTATATGAAATAGTTCCCTGTTGCACATGTACCATCCATAAGGGATACTATATCGTTTTGCATTCTTCCTCCATTCTCCAGATTATCCTATTCTGCATCCAGCCCCCTTTTCACCCTCTGAATAAATCTTTTCAGCACTGGTGTTCAAAAGCAACATTTAAGTTTGATGGTTTACCAACAACTGTGTGTTCCACAGTTGAGTCTTAAAAATTGCCAATCATTATCTAGCAGCAATGACAGATGATTAGGAGCAGCCAAATCCTCTGAATTCTTTCCCTGACAGGCAGCCGTTTGAGAACTGCACTAGCTGACAGAGCACTGAAACGTTATCAGCTAAAGCCCAAACCAAATAAAGGCCCAGAACAAACATCCCAGCTCTCTAAAACCTATCCAAAATCATTAATGTTAAGGCAGTAAATGCAGGACTGTGGATCATGTCACTGCAGCTGACAATGATTAACAATAAGAAACATGCAACCCCCATTAAGGTTAAAAGTCCAAAACTAGTCACACGCATCTTTCTCGGGAAAAATGAGACTATTGTGCATTCTTTGTAGGTTTTGCAACCTTATATGAAGAGCACCCATTGCATTTCTTTCATCTTTCATAAAGCACCGGTATCTATTCCCAAGGGCCTAACAGTACGAAAATGCATTCTGGCATCACACCTCTGAACTTGCGACCATTGTCATTAAAAATAATTTTTGTTTGTAGTAAGAAAAGACTATGAAATACAATGCAAGCACCTGGGATATAGTTACTATTGAAACCCGTTTATCCCATTTTTTGACTGATTTTTAAAAAGACCCTCTGCACTAAAATTCACAAATTATAGCTACATACAAATCGAAACTAGTAAGAATCAACTTAAGTCACAGGTTTCTCATTGAAAGTGCAAAAGCCTATCATCTTGAAATAAGCAGAATGAAGCAAAATTACCCCCCAACCCGATGATGTCCATATATTAAGTACATTCTCTCAAAAGTGCTATTGACTGTTAAGAAATAAACCTGATCTTTTATTTCTAAACAATCACTGAGCCACGGTAGCCAAGTGTTGGCTACCAACTTCATGGATTATGCCATAGGAAAACCCCATCAGAATTGCATGCCAATTTCGTGACACTATTGTCACTAATACTGAGCATTATGTTTGATGTACATTGTACTACTAATACAGAGCTAAACTAGTCACCATTTATTCTTTCATCTAGCAGGAGTCACGTCATTTGGTTGAATGGACTGCATATTAAAGTTACAAGTCTGTCCCCACCATGTGAACTGCTTGCCAAAGAGCAAGCCATTTTTCTTGATACAAAAGAAATTCTCATAATCATGAAGAGTTTTGCCAACATTTATGCGAAGTAAACCAAACTTTCCAGTTACAGAGCAGAAAACATTATACATGAAAGCTATTTCTCATGCATGCTAGCTAAAAATCAGTTTCATAGACCAAAGTTCAGTTGAATTGAGGTCTGGAACAACTGTCGAGGAAAAGCTTAAATCCTGAACAACACAGAGGGTGCTTTTGAAGACTTACTATTTTGGTAATCGAACAGTTTGGATTGCAACATCTCATCCCTAAAAAGCTAAGGGAACCAAATTCAAAAAGCTACCCTGAACATTTGCAGTTATCCTACAGAATACGACGAAGTCTTACAGTTGGGAAATGATTCCCAACATGTATTCAATAGGCAAGTCAACATGCCACACCATCTTCCCCCAGGTTTAGAGTATAGACATATTTAGACAAATCACAGTGCTTGAACTATTCATGTTAGATTCCCCTCTATGCCCCCAGTTAATAACAAAGCTGTTCCCATGGAGCCCATTTAAAAAATGTTCAAATCACATTGCAAAAAAAAAAAACTGTACTTTTAGTTTTAATTCACTCAAGTGTGGAGTAATAACCAAGATTACACTCTGAAATTGATATTGCTGACCTATGGGGAGGTCAGTTTGCTACAACAGAAACTAATTGTCACATGCTGTATACAGTCTGTGTCAAGATGCTAAAAGCACTCTACTTTCCAAACATGGTATGGTCCCCTCTCCCCCACACCACTGATGTGTTTCATGTTATCTTCAGTTACGATGCAACTAAAACCCACACAACTGAATCAGATACATACCAAATACTCAAGTTTGCACTTTTTATCTGAGAACTGCAACAGCACTGAATTCTGCCTGACAAATTACAGCTCTAACCCAAACCCACGCAGTTTTGACATAAGCTAGCTTTATCATACACGTGTTAGGTGCTGCACTGTAATTTCATTGTCAGAAGTATGATGTCAGAATGCCCACGGAATAAAAGTACATAGCAAGTCACCAAGTTAGATTATATTGCTTGTTACCTACCTGTATGCAGTCGGCAATGAGAATCTCGGAGCAAGCAGGAATACTACATCCGGGTCCTAATGTCCATTGCCATTTGCGGTACTACGTTCCTCACAGTTACGCACTGCAGAAATGCTGGCTAAATGCAGTTATGTAGCAGGCCACTACTTTAATAGTGCACAATTGCAGTCCAAGAACACCAGAAAATATTCCGCCACAAACTTAGTGGCTTGCCCAAGAAAAGCCAAGTATCTAAATTTTGATCTGCCATGATATGCCACTTACAAAAATTGCACAGGCGTCACATTACAATTTCCCAAATTATTGTCTATTTGTATTAGTGATATAATACATCTGATAAAGAGTGGTGGGGTTTTACAGTACTTCTTAGAAGTTTAATTAGTGTTTTAAGCAAAGAAGATTATGGTTTCACTAAACATGAACCAATGGGTTAAGTTTCTAAAGTCCTATTAAATACACTGGGATCTCTTAGAGAATGCAGTTTTTAAAGATAAGGAGTAATAAGAGGAGCAGTTAGTTTAAAAACAATCAAGCGTTCCTCTTAAAATTATGAGAGAAAGTGGAGAAGAGGAAATGGGGGCAGGTGGTTTCTTTAAATGAGAAGACTGGCCAAAATTTTACCTCTAAACTACTACCTTCCCTTTCCCACCCCAAGTTTCGTAAATCAGCTTTTAGGAATATACTTTTTAAGATGATTTAAATTCACATTAGGCTATGATATACATTGCAGGACTTGTTGAAAGTCTGAGTAGCTTACAACCCTTGATACACTGCTATTTCAGTGATAAAAGTCAAAACTTAGTTAAAACTAAGCAACATTATTTGCTAAACAATGTTTAGCAATTCTACACAGTAAGGCTACCAAAACCACAACTTTTAGGAGATAATCCATTAGCATCCTTCACCACTCTTCAAAGGTACAGTACTACGAAAAGCTTATTTTAGGGGTCTGTGCCAGCATCCCTTACAAAGAAAGGCATGTAATCTGAAAAATAAACTGAAACATTAATTTTATAGGCAGATTTTCCCATTTCCCCACCAGCCCCCACCCACACATTCAAGTTCACCCTCTGTGGGTGTCCCATGAACACCCCTTATTTTCTTATCATTCACGGAGTCCCTACCATACAATTCAAATTGTAATGGACTCCTTTCAAATCAAGACCCTTGTTTCCAGTACAGAAAATCTCATACATTATCACCAATTAATGACTTGGGACAAAACTTCCTCCTATAATTATGGTAGAACTACTCATTTCCAAGTGTCTTGGTGAACAGAAATAATGAACATTTTCTAACGAGATTCTCTCCCTTAATTAGCACACCAGGTACCTGTCAGTCACACAGCCAGAATGTGGTGGCATGCCTTTATACTCCACTAGTGTTTTAGTATTAACAGGTTTCCTATGCACAGTGCTCAATTGTTTCAACTCTAGGTTTCCCTTTGTACTCAGGCACAATACTAAACTTACTTCAGCATTTAAACAAAGATTTGATTTAGAATTTTACTTTTGCCAATTAACACTAAAAGAGGTGAAAAGGAGGAAGACACATTCCACAGTAAGAGTTCTATAATGTACAAATTTGAATGGAAACATAGCTAAAATCAAAGCCAAACCATTCAATTACTTTACCTACTACTTTTAGGAAATTGTTTCTCTGCTTATATATACACTGGGAAAGCAGGTGTTCCCACTGTACTAACAGACACCAGTAACAAACTATTTTATTAATAAGTCAAAATGTCTCTGATGGAAGGAGAGTCAATGAAGTTGACGTTAAACTGACACCACCATCGAAACACTCCGAAAGCTTTATGGTGGGAGGAAGGAACATCTGTACTGTGTAGCACGAGCAACTCTCTCCAGATTTTGTGCCACATCAAAAGGAAACTATGAAAAACAAAAATGTTTCGTAAGAATGGTTCTCTCCCACCCTATGTTATTAACAGTCACTACAAGCTCGTAGAAAACAGACTAGGTTTTTTTCATAGTCCTACAGACTTTGCCCAATAGAAGTAGCACAAGGAGATGTAAGAGTACAAGTATATATATTTCTAACCTACTTTATGATTAACTACACCTCTTATTTTTGAATTATTCACACTAAACTCCACCTTTATAAATCACTTAAAAGTAATACATGAAAAGGCTTCATGTTTAACAATCTTTAATTCAAATGTGAAAGTTCAATACAAGCCGTTTGTAGGGCTTGGGACTCGTTTTTTAAAAAACAAGAATGGAGGAATGCAACAAAATGATCTTTCCACTTTTTCTTCAGAAACTTTCGAGGAAAGAATAGATCACAGGGCCATAAAAGATCCATTTAAGTCATACCCACTTTCTCCCCCTACCAATAGTCTTACACCCATTCCATAATCTTGATACACATTCCTGAATGAAGATTTACAATTCAGCTTTGCTTACATAGCCATTTAAAAATACTTAGCACCAGCTTGCTTCCTTGCCAAACAAATCAAATCATGAAACTACTTCAATAAGCATTTCTTCTTTTTAAAACAAGGGGGTACTTATAAGTAGAAAGCAATACTTAGCCTACAAATAACATTTCCCAGAAATGGCATATGCCATTCAAAGGCCTAGACACTCTTATGCTTTCCAAGTGGAATACCTAGCCTAATGTGCATAGAAGCATGAATGGCAAAGTTGAAGATCAATATCATAACTATTTTTTCTATTTATTTGAAGCACAGTAAAAAAAAAAATTGGTACACTTTGGAAATTCAGTGGCACAGGTACACTGCCGTAACTTGAGGGACATTATACAGTTTAAAAAAAAAAAAGGAAGAAAAAAGGAAAAAAAAAAATTCCCCTGTGGCAAACACTGCATTACATAATTTTACCTGCCCCAACAGACCATTTACAAATATTAGGTCAATAAACTGCTAACATCCATAAAAAGGTTGCTTTCTTACTAAAATGCAAGAATTTAAAAGATTGGTTATCTAAACAAGAAAAGACAAAAACAAACTGGAATGAAAGCCTAGATATCACATCTAAAATCGGGGTTTTTTGTTTGGGCCTTCATACTCTTCTCTCCCTCTACCATATCCTGCTGGAGTTCCAGGCCCCATTCCTCTAGGACCCTGTCCACCCACAGGTCCCGCACCTCCCTGCCCAAAGCGCTCAGTACGCTATTGGAACAGTAATTAACAGTTCATTATATGTAGTTGATGTCCATGTGTGTTAAGTAAATATTTTAGAAGGTTCCGTAGTCAACGTTCGTCGATACAATCACCAATGAGTCGATCCACAGGTACCGGGAACATAGAAAGGAAAAAAGGGTAATTTGAAAATTAGTTTACGATAATACATGCCTTGTGGTATGTTCCCACTTGAGCCATTCTCATACACCTGTTTCAAAGAATAGATCTTCCCTGTAGTGCTAAAAAATTTAAGAATTAGTGCAGATGTGAAAACCCATTCCAAAATGAGTTTTAAGAAATTTCACATCAGATTAACCCACTGAAAAGCTTACAAACTTCTCACTTTCAAGGTCTGAACAGGAAATTTAATTTCCAAGTAAGCCTAACAAGCCCAACCAGACAGATTCAATTCACTCAATGAAGTGACAAAGACCTACTCACCAGTTAGTGGTATGTGCTGCATAAGAAACCTTGTGCTTTTCAAGATCTTAAGACACATCTGCTAAGTTGCAGAAATCTTAAAAGGTTCAAAGTTTTTAATAAAATGCTACCAGACTACAAAAAGAAAAAGAATAGAAGACTAATAGGTTTAGTCACTTAACCGGCACAGTAATTTGATTTAAAAGTGTTGCCATATTCTCTCCAAGTATATCACCTTCACAGCCATCACTACATAAAACCAGAGAAATTATGTTCACAGTACTGTTCTTTATAGCTGCAAATTAACTGAATATACAGCCCACCCTCCTAACAGCCCAACTTTTCGTTTTCCCTTATGTCTGTGAAAAGTCCCGACAATTATGATTCCGTGTTTTGGGTGTCTCCCAAACAGCATTAATACCAAGCTTAAGTGACTGCAATAAAGCAGGACTTTATTCCATCTTGTTTCAGATTAATTCTAGTCCTAGAAACCTATGATCCCAAACACAGTAACCCTACAGATATGCAAGCACAGCAGCCTGAGCTATCTTTCAAATTCATATAAAGCAGACCAATCATTAAGAGTATTGCTCAAAACACAAAACAAAGCCCCGAAACAATCCAACAAAACCCCCCAGAAATTAAAAAAAGGTATCAGGGTTTAAAACTGTTATAATAAATAATTTCAATATGCTTCCTATAAAATACTACAGGGCTACTTAAGACTAAATCCTAACCCTTCAAACTATTTCAAAATCCTAACAATTTTAGGTTTTCAGCGCATTGTATTATCTCAAAAAGGTGAAAAGGAAATTTGGAGGTTACCACATCATCTTAGAATCCAGAAGCTATACGTCACAAGGACTATAACATCTGAACTGTGGGAACATCGTGTCAAACTAGTTACAAATTTGATATAGAACCTATATGACTATTAGGAAGCATATAAACCAAAATATACCACATTATTTTTAAAATTCATTTTGAAGCTAACAGCACTACATTTAACCCTCCAACTATTTATGATTCTAATCTTCAAAGCCTAAAGTAGATGAGGCCCCATTCTAAACCCTTATTATTTGTAAAATGAATCTAGTGAGCTATATACTGCAGCTTCTCTCCTTTGCCAAAAGACTGTAGATGAACTAATTAGATTCAATTCAGTTGTGACAAAGCACTTTTCTCCAAACCCACCTCTACAGCCAATATTCAGTTCTTCTAAGGATTGTAAAATCCCGATATCACCACTCAGACCAATTCTCTTGGTTGTCCTAAAGGATCCTGACAGGCTATCTATACAGCTAAAATATGACACCATCAAGAAGGTTCAGATCAAATGCACACAACTAGTATGCTAAAAAATAACAGTGACTTTTGCTATTCTGTGGCAAAAGAGATGTCCATTTATTTTAGAAAGTACACCTAAAGACAGGCCCAACAGGAGGGAAACGACGAGTCCGAAGACTAAACAATTCCCTTTTCATGGATAAAGTCACACCAAATGTAGGTCAAAGGCCTACACATTGCTAAAACATGCCTAAAGCTACAAGCTACAAACAAGTCTGATTCACACTTATGGCAAATACCAGCTTTATGAATGACAGCTTGCCATTTGATTACTCTCACTTGGATGTAGAATAATCAGTAGTATCTAACATTTAGAATTTGGATTTGCCATGAACTATTGTGCAAAAGTACACAAGCAATATAATGGAAAGCACCTAAGTCTACTTATTGCCAAAGATAACTCCCAACATACTACTAACAGTATTGACTTTTTGTTGGCAACCTTATCAGGTGAGGTTACCACATTGAGTTCTTCTATGTTGCCAAGGTATTCATCAATATTACGGATTTACACGATAGGGGAACTAAAAGAAGTCCAGTCACCTACTTAAAAAACAAAAACAAAAAAAAACACACACACATAAGTTGTGAGAATGAGAATTTCCTTTTGAACTATGTCCCACAAGATACATTACCATGTCGCTTCCCATCATGGAACCACTCATTGTTGCCGGTGGAACTCCAGGATTAGCTTCATAACCTATGCCACCACCACCACCTAGAGGTGGAAATTTCTGGCCTCCTGAGCCATAGGGATCTAGGAAACAAAAATGCTGGTTACCACTCAACCAAAATACTGCTCTTCATTAGTACTACTAATTTAATTTTCATTCTTACCTCCCATGTTCATTGCTCCTCCACCACCCATTCTCATGTCTCTTTCTCTCTGAAATTTAAAGAAAAAAAAACCTTTCATACACTTGTACTAAACCCATACCAAGCATTCTTAACTTGGTAACTCTTAAAACTTGGAAATTCCCTAAGAAGGAATTTCCAAAGCTTAACAAAAATTGTTTTCAAAAATTGGAAAAAACCAATTAGGCAATTTTTAAAAAGATGCCATTATCAAAAAACCTATAAACCAAGCTTCTTCCTAACCAATGAAATCTTTTGGCCCACCCAAAGAGAAGGTAAAACTCAAGGCCTATCAATCATAAACACTTGGGTTAAAAAGAAAGAAAAAGGCAGAATAGCTACCACGTGAAAAGTGGTATTTAACTGAATAAACTGCACCCTAGGTATCCACAAATTCTGTAGAGAACTCTGATTACACTGCAAAAGTTTACTTACTGGATCCATATAGCCCATCCGACTATAACTTTCCTCTCTTTGGCGTCTCATCTGTTCTTCCATCTCACGTTGACGAATCATCATCTCTTCTTCCCTCCTACGTCGTTCTTCCTCTTGCCTGGAAATATTCACCAAGTACATAAACAAAAACTTTATGCACATTAAAAAAATTCAGCTTGAAGGAAACTAGTAGTTTACTTAAGAGCATTACAGCAAACGAAGGTTGGGACAGTGACTAAGGCGAAAAGCCCTAAATGTATTCCAGCAAAGTAAATGAGCCATGTAACAGAAATCTCTATTTTGCAATTTAAGCATTAAACCAACACTGACGTACTTAACATCTCTGTACCTCAACTGACTCACCTGCAAAATTTAGGTACACTTAACACTGAAACAATGGCAACCCACTCCAGTGTTCTTGTCTGGAGAATTCCAGGGACAGGGGAGCCTGGTGGGCTGCCATCTCTGGGGTCACACAGAGTCGGACACGACTGAAGCGACTTAGCAGCAGCAGCACTGAAACAAAGGTTTGACAAAACTGTACCTCAATTGCATCTCTTTACGTTTCTGCATTTCTTGATTGTGCAGTTCTTCCATGCGTCTTAGTTCTTCCTGGCGTCTCATTAGATCTGAACATTGGAAAATTCTGTTATAGATTCACATTAACAAATTCTGGTAAGCTCAAAAGGCAAATGATCCTACTGGCAAAATTCAGAAGGTATTTTACCTTGACGCAAAAGATTTGCCTGATGTTCATGATAGGCATCTTCCATTTCACTTTCCAATTTGTCTTTTGCATCTTTCATGTTTTTTTCAACTTGTTCCCGCTGCTGTTTTTCCATTTCATCAAGGGACTTCCACCGCTGAGAATACTCATACTCAAATGTCCCATGCTGGGCAAAACGAGGAGGGGTTTCTCTCTCCCTGACAATATTTAAATATGAACCAATTTATGGATGCACACAAGAAATATATGTAATCTGATATCCCCTAAAAAACACTGGTCCTTCCACTGGCTTCTCACTTCTAAGAAATACTGGAAGGCAAAAATCACCTTGATTCGTAATTATCTCTTTACACATACCAGGATGATACTAGACAGTAACATAGGCAATGAAGATCAATCCTACCTTCCCCACTGTCCTAATTCCACTTCCCAAGCCAAGTTTCAATTCAAAGAATATTTTTCCAATTTTGAAAAACCAGATATCTACAATACAGCTTAACAACTGTTAAAAAAACAAAACAAGATTGCACATAAAATCTACCTACCACAGAAACAAACACTAGGTATTTGAATGACTGCTTCAAAACCTATGTTTTCATTAAGCATATCTAAGATTTTTGTACATATTAAGCAAAACTGAAAAATTATCAAGTTCTCCAAACTTATGGTTACTGAAGGGGAAAGGACAGTTAAGAGTTTGGGTAAGACATGCACACGTTCCTATTATTTAAAATAGATAACCAACAAGAACCTACTGTACGGCACAGAGAACTTTGCTCAATGCTACAGGGCAGACAGGATGGGAGGGGCATTTGGGGGAGAATGAATACATGTATGGCTGAGTCCATTTGCAGTTCACCTGGAACTATCGAACACTGTCAATCTGCTATACTCCAAAACAAAATTAAAAGTTTAAAAAAAAAATGAACAAGTTCTCTTTTGTACTTTAAGAGATTGTTCTTACTTTTGATACATTGGATTCTTCTGGGCAAGTTTTTCAGGAAGACCGTCTTCATCATCTAACTGTTCAAGTGGTTCCACAATGACTGGACGAGGAGTTCTAACAAAAATAGTTGCATCTTAATTTTGTTCCATCTATATTGCAATTTCTTCATTAAGTTAATAAGAGTTACGAAGATAAACATATAAACTTACGTTGTCAGTAAGAAAACACCTTCACTGCATCTTTCAAACGCTTTTCTTGCTGCTGGTTTAGAAGCAAATTCAACAATGCCTTTCCCTGTAGATCTTCCACGATCATCCACAATTACAACAGCCCTTTCAATAGGACCAAACTGGCTAAAGGCTTCTTCCAACAGTTCATTGGAAACATAAGGTGAAAGATTTCGAACAGAAAGGGCAGCAGCATGTGTGGCAAATCGAACCCGAAGCTGTCTACCTCTCATGGGTGTATCATCAAGTTCAGCTTTAGCTATTTCAGCCAACGCTCTAGATTCCTGCAAGCATCAAGACATACTCAAAGTTAATGACCTCAAAACTGGCTAACGCCCACCCTAAAATTGTTACAAGTCTAACCCCCAATCCTATTCTGCCAGCTCAGTTCAACTTATCTCCAAGCAGTCTTCCCTGACACTTACCCACCCAATCCCCCTTTAAAAATACAATTACGCACTACACAGCAGCTACATCTTTTCTGTTAGTGATGAAAACTTTATAAAGTTGCTGGTTCAAAAAACACTATGTAGTAGTAAAAAAAGAGAATTCCACCAGAAAAACACAAAAACCAAACTCACAAGCTTAATAAATCCAAATCCTTTGCCTTTGTTTATAAAAACTTCTCCTGGTTCTCCATATTTAGCAAAAAGTCTTTTGAATTCATCCTCCGTGATGTCTGCAGGTAGATTACCAACAAACAACCGACAGCGCTGGGTGTAAGTTTTCTCTCCAGGCCTCCTCAGAAGCGACAAGTTGGCTTTAAACCCCTGATATAGAAGGAAGGAAACTTTCAGATACAAGGTACCTCTCCAAGTAGGAAGGAGGTACCTCTGCAAGTAGGAAGAAGCAATAGTCTTTTCCCCAAACTGAATGTTACCAGTCCAATAGGGGTTGCTTTTCTGTTGCCTTTAAAGATCATATTACATGCCTAACCGGACTTCCAAAGTAATCACTCATAACATTAAAGAGCCGAAACCATCATAATACTCTTGAGAAGTCTCTTTAGAGAGTAGGCTCTGTATCAGGAACCTCGTCAATCGTTTATGCCTAACGTCCCTGACAGCATCAAAACTATAGTGGACAGAAATCAAAAGGGTGGAAGGGTATCAATAAAACGATTAAAACTGTTGTCAACGACGAAACCTGTGGCTAAGCGTTAAGAGAAAAACTCGCCCGATGTCGTCGATCCTAAATTTCAAGCTATACTCTTTACTCTGGACCCCAGGATCCGTTAGCTTTAACAGGGCCCATCAAACTTTTCTCAAGCCACCCGCTGCCAGCCCGGAGGCCTCCCCAGGGATGCCGCTAGCGGACCCACGCCGTCCGCCCCTCAATCGCGCAGCCCCGCCCACCCACCCCCGCCTCCCGCGCGCAGGCGCCCTTTCCGGCCTCCGACAAAATGGAGGGCGGGGAGGGGGGCCGCCGCCATCTTAGGAAAACCGACGCGTAGCTCAGGTTGACACTCACCTCAGAGTCCGAAATCTTCTCCTCGCTGCGGCCGCCGGGCCCTCCGGGCGGCGGCCCTTGGTGGTGCTGCTGGTGGTAGGGCGGATGGTGTTGCCGGCCCCCGCGGGGCTCCCCGCCACCTCGGTGCGGCGGCTTAGGGTGGCCGCCAGGAGTGCTTAGGCCCGGGCCGCCACCAGGCTTCGGCCCGCCTGGCATTTTGCCGCCCTTGGGGCCGCCGGGTCCCGGGCCCTGCTTAGGCCCGGGCACCGGGCCCCCTGCAGGTGGTGGAGGCGGCGGGCCCCCAGCCTGAGGGGGGGTGGTGGGCACCCCACTGCTCGGCGGAGCCGGGGGAGGCGCACCTGGGGGCGCCGAGGTGACAGCGGGCGGCGGGGTCGGGGTGGGACCTGGCCCCGTGGGGGCCCCCGAGGTCGGGGGTGTGGCGGGCGGCGCCGAGCCGGTGGCCGGAGGGGCGCTGCCTACTCCGGGAGCCGAACCGGGTCCTTGTGGAACGACAGACTTAGATGAGTCCTGTGGCGGCGGCGGCGGCTGCTGGTGCGGCGGCGGCTGATGGGGCGGCTGGTGCGGCGGGGGCTGAAGCGGCGGCGGCTGCTGTGGTGGCGGCTGCTGCGGCGGTGGCTGCTGCTGTTGCTGGTGCTGCTGCTGGTGCGGAGGCGGTGGCGGGATCTGAGGCTTGGGGCCACCCTGGCCCGGCACGGGCCCCATGGGTCCGCGATTCTGACTGAGGCCCATGCCGGGCGGCGGGGAGCGGAAGTCGTGGAGGCCGCCGCGGCCGCCTCCTCCTCCGCGTCGGTGGAAGCCGCCACCGCCACCGCCCCGGCTTCGGAACCGGTCCCGAGACATGTCTGTGATCAAGGGGCGGTCGAGGCAAAAGCGGAGAAGACGTTCAGGGAACGTGGAGGCCACCTTGCTTCGCACAAGATGGCGGATGACACAGGCGGCGCGCCGCCTTTGTCCTCTTCTTATATAGGCCGGCTGGCATGGCCCCGCCTACTTCTCGATCGGTAGCTCCGATAGCCAATTGCAAGCACTGTGCTTGGTGACGCTAGGTTACGAAGATTTCATCTCTCCTATTGGCTCTCGATGAGAGGCGGGAGGAATGGAGTGGTTGAAGATTTCAGTCGGCCAATGAGCGGGAAAAGAGTTGTCTGTAGGCCACCGTGATTTGCTGGGAGATATTTGAATGGGTTCTCCCCAGCAATTTTCCCGTGAAAGCAAATAGCCAGGGCCCTATCAGCTCCTGGGGAGAGACCCTTTTCTTTCTTGATTGCCCTTATGAGCAGCCTGCTGGGATCTTTCCCCAGTAAGAATAGTAGTCTCCAGTTCAAAAGCATAAATTAGCTTTGTGCTGGGCCAATGGAATTAGAGAAAATTTTACAGATTTCGTACACAGCGTTTACTGATTTGATTTTGGAACCTCATTGGAGTATTGGTTCTAGCAGTATAAATGTCTAAATAGGCTTAAGTGAGTGTTCTCTTGCTCAAAAAGGCCTTGATTTTGTGTTATATGTGTAGACTATTTCGGAGAAGGCAATGGCAACCTACTCCAGTGCTCTTGCCTGGAAAATCCCATGGACGGAGGGATAGGCTGCAGTCCATGGGGTCGCGAAGAGTCGGGCGCGACTGAGCGACTTCACTTTCACTTTTCACTTTCCTGCATTGGAGAAGGAAATGGCAACCCACTCCAGTGTTCTTGCCTGGAGAATCCCAGGGATGGCGGAGCCTAGTGGGCTGCCGTCTATGGGGTCGCACAGAGTCGGACACGACTGAAGCGACTTAGCAGCAGCAGCAGCATATAGACTATTTACAAACACAAATCACAGAAGAAATTAAACATTTTTCTTAATTCTACCACAAAACACTTGATGAACAGGTTAAGATATTTTAAAATTACCATATTAAAAAAATATATGGAATCAACCAATGAACAACATGCTTCTTATTTCGAAGTGCATGAGCCATTTCCCTTAATACCTCTCCTAATTAGTGTCATCTTGAGAATCCCAGGGACAGGGGAGCCTGGTGGGCTGCCGTCTATGGGGTCGTGCAGAGTCGGACACGACTGAAGTGATTTAGCAGCAGCAGCAGCAGCAGCAGCAGCAGCAGCAGCAGCAGAGACCTTTGGGTGGATAACTCCTCTGGTTAATATTAGCCCATGGCTCCTGTCTTCTTTTCTAATTCTGTACATCATTCACCATCTGAATGGATGACCACCCAGTAATACTCTGTCAATCCTTTACCTCCTCACCTCCAGCCATCTTTCCTTCTATGCTATGTTAGCCACCCCACCCACATCGTAGTTAATCCTGTTAGTTATTGCCAGGAATAACATCCCTTAAAAAAAAATCTCTGTTTCGGAATCCCAGCCAACATAGTAACTTCTGAGTCTGACTTCATCAGAACCACCAAACCAGGACTTGCCTGGCAGTCCAGTGGTTAGGCTTTCATGCTCCCACTGCAGGGTTCATAGGGTTGATCCCAGGTTGGGGAACTAAGATCTCACATGCCATCCAGCCAGAAAAAAGAAAAACAACTCCAAAATTTTAACTTTCACATTCATAACTTATGTCACCTAGTTTAGATGTTACGATTGCCATAACTCTTTCTCCATTATACTCACCTGGTAAAATTCTGTTTCTGGTTAGACCAAAGAATTCACCTTCTTTAACAAGGGCTGAGGCTTTCACTTTAAATTTTGACCACAGTTCTCAAAAGGGCATTAGGCTTTTCCGGTCAATCTTACCAAATTTCCCTAGTAAGTTCACTTTCTCTCTTCCAGAGATAGTGTATTTCATGCTTTCTCTGTTCAAACTCCAACACTCTCTTCTGTCACACACCCATAACTAATGACTTCTCATATTTCTTCGAGAAAATAAAAATCACTGCATAGGAACATTCTCATCCAGCTAGAAGCCACCAGGATCTGTACCCATCATCTCTGACTTCCTTCCTGATATCATGAAAAGTGTATCTCTGCCCCTACCAAAGGGCAAGCCCTAGGCCCCCACCCACCACTCCTGCCCCAGTGATTTGGATTCCACACTGCACCCCTCGTGCTGTCTCAGGGAATTTTCTTTGCTGTATCATCAGTTACTTCTACTGAATCATTTCCATCTTAAACAAAACCTTCTCTTTACCCTATCATCTCATTTCTTCCACTCTTCTTTGCAACAGCACTTAAATTGTCTATGCTCAGTTCAGTTCAGTTCAGTCGCTCAGTCCTGTCTGACTCTTTGCGACCCCATAGACTGCAGCATGCCAGGATTCCCTGTCCATCACCAACTCACAGAGCTTGCTCAAACTCATGTCCATCGAGTTGGTGATGCCATCCAACCATCTCATCCTCTGTTGTCCCCTTCTCCACTTGCCTTCAATCTTTCCCAGCATGAAGGTCTTTTCCGAGGAGTCAGTTCTTCCCATCAGGTGGCCAAAGTGTTAGAGTTTCAGCTTCAAAATCAGTCCTTCTAATGAATATTCAGAACTGATTTTCTTTAGGATTGACTGGTTGGATCTCCTTGCTGTCTAAGGGACTCTCAAGAGTCTTCTCCAACACCACAGTTCAAAAGCATCAGTTCTTCAGTGCTCAGCTTTCTTTATGGTCCAACTCTTGCATCCATACATGACTGCTGGAAAAACCATAGCTTTGACTAGATGAACCTTTGTTGGTAAATTAATGTCTCTGCTTTTTAATATGCTGTCTAGGTTGGTCATAACTTTTCTTCCAAGGAACAAGTGTCTTTTAATTTCATGGCTGCAGCCACCATCTGCAGTGATTTTGGAGCCCAAGAAAATAAAATCTGACACTGTTTCCATTGTTTCCGCATCTATTTGCCGTGAAGTGATGGGACCAGGTGCCATGATCTTAGTGTTTTGAATGTTGTTTTAAGCCAACTTTTTCACTCTCCTGTTTCAGTTCCTCTTCACTTTCTACCATAAGGGTGGTGTCATCTGCATATCTAAAGTTACTGATACTTCTCCTGGCAATCTTGATTCCAGCTTGTGCTTCATCCAGCCTGTGCTTCATCCAGCCCAGCATTTTGCATGATGTACTCTGCATATAAGTTAATTAAGCAGGATGGCAATATACAGCCTTGATACTCCTTCCCAATTTGCAACCAGTCTGTTGTTCCATGTCTAATTCTAACTGTTGCTTCTTGACCTGCATACAGATTTCTCAGGAGGCAGTAAGGTGGTCTGGTATTCCCATCTCTTTAAGAATTTTCCAGTTAGTTGTGATCCACACCATCAAAGGCTTTGGTGTAGTCAATAAAGCAGAAGTAGATTTTTTTCTGGAACTCTGTTGCTTTTTCTATGATCCAATGGATGTTGACAATTTGATCTCTTGTTCTCCTTCCTTTTCTGAATTCATCTTGAACATCTGGAGGTTCTTGGTTCACGTACGGTTGAAGCCTTGCTTGGAGAATTTTAAACATTACTTTGCTAGATTGTGAAATGACTGCAGTTGTGCAGTAGTTTGAACATTCTTTGGCATTACCTTTCTTTGGGATTGGAATGAAAACTGACCTTTTCGAATCCGGTGGCCGCTGTTGAGTTTTCCAAATTTGCTGGCATATTGAGTGAAGCACTTTCACAGCATCCTCTCCTAGGATTTGAAGTAGCACAGCTGGAATTCTGTCACCTCACTAGCTTTGTTCATAGTGATGCTTCCTAAGGCCCACTTGACTTCAGACTCTAGGGTGTCGGGTTCTAGGTGAGTGATCACACCATCGTGGTTATCTGGGTCAAGAAGATCTTTTTTGTATAGTTCTTCTGTGTATTCTTTTCACCTTTTCTTAATATCTTCTGCTTCTGTTAGATCCATACCATTTCTGTCCTTTATTGTGCCCATCTTTGCATGAAATGTTCCCATGGTATCTCTAATTTTCTTGAAGAGATCTCTAGTCTTTCCCATTCTATTGTTTTCCTCTATTTCTTTGCATTGATCACTGAAGAAGACTTTCTTATCTTTCCTTGCTATTCTTTGGAACTCTGCATTCAAATGAGTATATCTTTCCTTTTCTCCTTTGCCTTTTGCTTTTCTTCTTTTCACAGCTATTTGTAAGGCCTCCTCAGGCAACCATTTTGCCTGTTTGCATTTCTTTTTCTTGGGAATGGTCTTGATCACTGCCTCCTATACAATGTCATGAACCTCTTTCCATAGTTCTTCAGGCACTCTTATCAGATTTAATCCCTGAATCTATTTGTCACTTCCACTGTATAATCCTAAAGGATTTGATTTAGGCCATACCTCGATGGTCCAGTGGTTTTCTCCACTTTCTTCAATTTAAGTCTGAATTTGGCAATAAGGAGTTCATGATCTGAGCCACAGTCAGATCATGTTTGTTTCTACTGACTGTATAGAGCTTCTCCATCTTCTACTGCAAAGAGTATAATCAATCTGATTTTGGTATTGACCATCTGGTGATGTCCATGTAGAGCTGTCTCTTGTGATGTTGGAAGATGGTGTTTGCTATGACCAGTGCGTTCTCTTGGCAAAACTCTTTGCCTTTGCCCTGCTTCATTTTGTACTCCAAGGCTAAACTTGTCTGTTACTCCAAGTATCTCTTGACTTCCTACTTTTGCATTCCAGTTGCCCATGATGAAAAGGACCTCTTTTTTTGGTGTTAGTTCTAAAAGGTCTTGTCTATGTTGAAAGTCTCTGTTTCCTTACCTCTGTTGCCTCTTCAGTCCACCTCAATTGGGCCACTCTCTGATAAACTTGCCAAGGATACCAATGAGCCTGCTGTTGCTGCTGCTACTGTTTTAATTGCTAAGTTGTGTCCAACTCTTTGCAACCCCAGGACTGTAGCCCATAAGGCTCCTCTGTCCATGTGGGATTTCCCAGGCAAGAATACTGGATTCGGTTGCCCTTTCCTTCTTCCAGACCCAGGGATGGAACCCACGTCTCTTACATTGGTATGTCTATTCTTTACCACTGAGCCACCAGGGAAGCTCCCCAGTGAGCTACATATTGCCAAATTCAATAAAAATTTTCTATACTATTTCTTTTTACCTGTTAGCAACATTCAACATAGATGGTACTCTGTCTTTGATGAAACACTTTCTCACTGACCTCTGTGACATCACACTCGGATGATTTTCCTCTTGCCTCAGTAACGTCTCCTTTGCTAACTTCTTCCTCTTAAGACCTCTAAATGATGAGATAGTTCACATCTCAGTTTGGGACTCACTTTAACAACCAGGCTTTCTTTTGATCTATATAGTCTCTTCAAGACTTCAAGCACCTTCTAAAGATTAATAATCTTGACATTTTTACTTACTTGATAGGGTAGATCTCTCTTCTGAGTTCCCAACTTATATATCCAACTACTTACTAGACATCTCCATTCAGAGGTCTAGCTCACATATCAGATTTAATATGTCCAATCTGGAGCTCTTGACTTTATCAACCTAACATATTCCTTCCAGTCTTCCCCAGCATAGTAAATGGCATCAGATAGTTAACCATAACAGGGATTTATCCTCTGCATGAAATTAAAAAGTCATTTCTACCTTTGAAATATATCTCAAATATCACTACAACCTAATCTTTTCTACCTCCATCTCTCACCTAAATTACTGTAACCACCTTTTTAAAAAAATATTTATTGATTTAGCTGTGCTGGCTCTTAGTTGTGGCATATGGGGTCTAGTTCTCAGGATCATATCCTGGCCCCTGCATTGGTAGTGTGGAGTCTGAAGCGCTGGACCATCAGGGAAGTCTCACT
Organism: Ovis canadensis; assembly: GCF_042477335.2. NCBI lineage: Eukaryota > Metazoa > Chordata > Mammalia > Artiodactyla > Bovidae > Ovis > Ovis canadensis. Next base: position 10,858,633 of record NC_091245.1, read on the forward strand.
GCAACCACTTAATAACTTTTCTCCTTGCTTTCTTTCTGGGTCCTCCCTAATTCATTTTCCATTCAGCAGCTAGAGTGAACTTTTAGGAAAAAACAATTCAGATGTCATTTTCCTCCCCCTATTTAAAGGCCTTCAGTGGTTTTTCATTGCTATTAGAATAAAAATCCAAACACCTTACCAAGATTTAAAAAACCCCCCCGCCCCGCCTGCCCCCCTTCAACTCCCCCCCCTACTCCATCTGCTTCCCCATTCTTATCTCTCTAGTTCCCAAACCCCATCCACAGGAAGCCCCTGTCTTTTCTTAGGATTTATCAAATTACTTCATCTGTATGGTTTTTGCCTCAAGGTATTTGAGCTTGCTGTTTACCCAGCTCAAAGTGCGCTTCCCCCAACTTTCTGCAGAGTTATGCCTTCTTCATTCTTCTCTGTCAGATTGAATGTCACCTCGAAAGTCTTCTCCCCTCTCTGTAATGCCATTTCATATATGATGTAATATACATGAGAGTTCTCTTTACAATTTCTAGTATTCATCTTATTTCTTTTGTTTATTGTCTATTTCCTCTGTTGCACTGAGATTCTGTCAAAGTTCTTTAAGTCTGAACCATTGGTACCTAACAGACAAGAGCACAGAAATGCTTAATATGCTAAATGAATGAATGAAGCATAACAGTTTTTAAGGCTCTGGTTCCATCTCCAGGGCCTTGTCCCAAGGTTCTGTACTTTTCTGACATACTCCTTAGGGAAGTTGTAAAGATTAGGTGAAGTGTTTAGTATAGTTGTCAAGTGCTCAATAAATACTAGCTATTATTTTGAAAAAAAAATCAGAAGCTCTTGAATGTTATAGGCCAGAAGACAAATTGAGTTCAGTAACAAATGTCTGGTTAGTGTATTTTCAAAGAGGCAAGGTTAGTAATGGCTCTTATTTTTTAAATAAATTTTATTAGAAATAAATAGTTTATTTACAATGTTGTGTTAATTTCTGCTGTACAACAAAGTGTGCATATACATACATATATTTATTCCCTTTCATATTCTTTTCCATTATGGTTTATCACAGAAGATTGAATATTGTTCCTTGTGCTACACAGTAGGGCCTCCCCTGATAGCTCAGTGGGTAAAGAATCTGCCTGCAATGCAGGAGACACAGGAAAGGTGGCTTCAATCCCTGGGATGAGACTATCCCCCTGGAGAAGGAAACAGCAGCCTACTCCAGTATTCTTGCCTGAAAAATCCCATGGACAGAGGAGCCTGGCAGGCTACACTGGGTGCAGAGTCAGACATGATTGAGAGACTAAGCACACACACAGTAGGATCTTGCTTCTCCATCCTGTCTATAATTCTCTGCCTCTGCTAATCCTAGACACCCATGCCTTCCCTCCCCCACTCCCTATCCCCACCCACCCACCGTTGCCACAATTCTGTTCTCTATATCTGAGTCTGTTCTTGTTTCGTAGCTACGTTGATTTGTGTCATCCTCAGATTCCACATATAAGTGATATCATGTGGTATTTGTCTTTCTCTTTCTGGCTGACTTTGTTTACCATGCTCCCAAAGCAGTGGGCCCTAAAAATGCTGTCACTACTGCCATTTCTTTCTATTTCCCAGGTAGCAATCAAAATTATCTTTTAAAGAAGCAAATCTGATGCTTCTTACTCTTCTTTTTAAAACCCCTTGTTGTCTTCATATTGTCCATAGGAAAAAAAAAAATACAAACTCCTAAATTCCTAAGGTGAACGTTCCCATCACATTTCTCTCCAGTTATCTCTCCCTCTTCATTCTTTACTGCAGTCATCCTGGCTACCTTTTAGTTCTTTTAACTTGCTCTCACCTGAAATAATCTCTCTCTAGCTACCTTCTTACCACTTTTTGGTTAGCTCCTATCCATCTTTTAGAACTTAACTTATACCTACCCTTCCCTGAAGGCCTCCTGTGACCACAAAGAAAGACCAAGTTGCATCATTTGATTGGCATCCTGAACTTACACTCTCATAACACTCATCCCACTCTATTGTACAGACTTTCTAAATTGTACTCTTTAGTCTATAAGATCATGAGGGCAATGACTAAGATTCTCTTTAAACCACCAAATCCCTCCAACCTGGTGGTGGATACTCAACATATATTTGAATGAATGAATGAACAAATCCATTCAGTTCAGTTCAGTTCAGTTGCTCAGTCGTGTCTGACTCTTTGCGACCCCATGAATCGCAGCACGCCAAGCCTCCCTGTCCATCACCATCTCCCGGAGTTCACTCGGACTTGCGTTCATCAAGTCAGTGATGCCATCCAGCCATCTCATCCTCGGTCGTCCCCTTCTCCTCCTGCCCACAATCCCTCCCAGCATCAAAGTCTTTTCCAATGAGTCAGCTCTTCGCATGAGGTAGCCAAAGTACTGGAGTTTCAGCTTTAGCATCTTTCCTTCCAAAGAAATCCCAAGGCTGATCTCCTTCAGAATGGACTGGTTGGATCTCCTTGCAGTCCAAGGGACTCTCAAGAGTCTTCTCCAACACCACAGTTCAAAAGCATCAATTCTTCGGCGCTCAGCCTTCTTCACAGTCCAACTCTCACATCCATACATGACTACTGGTAAAACCATAGCCTTGACTAGACGGACCTTAGTCGGCAAAGTAATGTCTCTGCTTTTGAATATGCTGTCTAGGTTGGTCATAACTTTTCTTCCAAGGAATAAGCGTCTTTTAATTTCATGGCTTTTCTTAGTCATTGACGAATGGCCTCAGTCATAAATGACTAATTTCTGATATTAAACACAACTCCATAGTTCAAATATATGGAAAATTATGCTGAATGGCATGTAGAACAATATTCAGTCTATAATACTCTGAATGTGGATGAACTTACAATTCAAATAATTTCAATAATAAAAAGTATAATTCTCTGGTTTGACTTTTTATAAGGCATAGAAAGTAGGGGGTAGAGATAATATGCCTGATAAAACATATTGCCACTCCCTAATGAATATTAATTGAATTGGCTAAATTTACATGTTCAACTGTATCCCAAGGCCTGAGTTACCATGTTGGTCAGCTTAATTTGTGTTAATTAGCTTTGTAGTTCCAGCTTTGCAGAGGCTATTCAGTTTCCAGATCTATCAGCAAAGATCTATCTCTGTAGCTTCACAAACACAATAGAGGCCTCAAGTTATTTTGGAGCAGAAAGGAGGGCACCTGAGGTCCCCAAACCCACTCCTCCCAGTGATAAGGGGTTCCTAAGTGAAAGTGTTAGTCATTCGGTTGTGTCTGACTCTTTGTGACCCCATGGACTATAGCCCACCAGGCTCCTCTGTCCATGGAATTTTCTAGGCAAGAGTACTGGAGTGGGGTGCCATTGCCTTCTCCACCTGAGAAGCTGCTACTGCTACTGCTGATAAGTTGCTTCAATCGTGTCCGACTCTGTGCGACCCCATAGATGGCAGCCCACCAGGCTCCACCCGTCCCTGGGATTCTCCAGGCAAGAACACTGGAGTGGGTTGCCATTTCCTTCTCCAGTGCATGAAAGTGAAAAGTGAAAGTGAAGTCGCTCAGTCATGTCCGACTCTTAGCGACCCCACAGACTGCTGCCTACCAGGCTCCTCCGTCCATGGGGTTTTCCAGGTAAGAGTACTGGAGTGGGGTGCCATTGCCTTCTCCACCAGGCAAGCTGCTGCTGCTGCCGCTGCTAAGTCACTTCGGTCGTGTCCGACTCTGTGCGACCCCATAGACGGCAGCCCACCAGGCTCCCTGGTCCCTGGGGTTCTCCAGGCAAGAACACTGGAGTGGGTTGCCATTTCCTTCTCCAATGCATGAAAGTGAAAAGGGAAAGTGAAGTCGCTCAGTTGTGTCTGACTCTTAGCGACCCCAAGGACTGCAACCCACCAGGCTTGGCCATGGTGGATTTTGCAGGCAAGAGTACTGGAGTCGGGTGCCATTGCCTTCTCCGCCAGGCAAGCTAGATAGGCCCAAATGGCAAATTCTAACAGTGTAGTAAAGATACTCACCACTAGGTGTCTCAGTGGCTACGGCACTTCTTCCACCTCCTTGGAAAGCAGCCAGCTGCACAAACTCCAGTACTCTTGTTATTGAACTTTCAAGCAAATATCCTATAGGAAGGGTTGGTTTCAATACCTGAGTAAGTCTTCCAGCAGATCTAATCAGAATCTAGATCGCATCTCTCAATAAGAGAAACATTGGATTAACCAAAGTGTCTCACTCAGTATGGCTTTCCTTTGCTAAGGAAAAACATGCTGTGTTGGTGGAACATTTATGTATTTCTCTATTTACTTGTTTATGGGTTGGGGGAGAGGGAAGGAGACTTGGCTTGAAGTGATTATGATGTTCTACCTGATCTTGATCACCTCTTACCCCTACAGTGAACTACGTGTCCTTCCAGGCCCTCTCCACACAGGTACTTGAAGGTGTCATCACTCTGAAGCTAAGCTGAGCCACCAGGGAAGCCCAAGAATACTGGAGTGAGTAGCTGATGCCTTCTCCAGTGGATCTTCCTGACCCAGGAATCGAACCAGGGTCTCCTGCATTGCACGCAGATTCTTTACCAACTGAGCTATCAGGGAAGCCATAAATTGACCACTTGGATTGATTTTTAAAAGCTGAGGTATAGCTGATTTACGAGGTTGTGTTCTTTCTGGTGTACAACAAAGTGATTGAGTTATAATATACATATATTGTTTTTCATATTATTTTCCTGGATTGATTTTAAACATCAAAAAAGTTAAGAGTTTAAAGAATCATCGAAGGGAAGAAGATAGCTCAGAGACAGAACCATATATATGAATTTTTTCCATAAGGGAACATCAGAGATCAATGAGAAAGGAACAGTCAATAAATGATATTAAAATAACTAGTTTATGAAAAAATTACCAAACTAATTCTAGATAGGTGGATTAAAGAGGTAAATATACTTTTAAATCAAATCCTGAAAGAAAGAATGAGGAAAAAAATCTATGTGAATATTAGATCTTTGTCAGGAAGAGAAATTTCTAATGTTTAATATGATACAAATAAATTACAAAACAAATTATCAATAAATTTCCATCCATGAAGGTTAGAAATCACCATGTGAAAAAAGACAAAAATTAAAAGTTAAACTGAAAAACTTAATTGCAAAGAAAAATTATAAGTAGTGAATATCTTTAATATGTTAATATAAGTAATTTATACTATTTTATAAAATCACCAAGATCTCAGTAAAAAATAGCCAAAATAAACAAACATATGGAAAATATTCATCTTCACTGATAATTCCAAAAATGCAAATAAAAATTAGATACCATTTTTCATCTAAGTTAACACAAATTATGGACTTTACAGTGGTTAGGACTCTATGCTTCCACTGCCAGGTTTGGAAGAGGTTTGACCCCTGGTCAGGGAACTAAGATCCCATAAGCCATGTAACATGGCCAAAAAGTTTGAAAATAACAATAAAATAAAAAATAATTTAAAAATTTAAAAATTAACAAATTGAAACAGTTTTGATACAACCCTTTTGGAAAATAATGTAGCATACCATTTGGCAAATTCATCCTCTCCCTTCTCCTCCATCAATCTCAGTCTTCTCCTCCAAGCTTCCTTCCCCCTCTTTCATTCATTCATTTTTATTCAACAAATACCCTCTGTATGCCTGCTAGGCGCTGGAATCTAGCCTAAATTCTAAATACAGTAAAAAACTTTATCTGCAATTTTGTTCATCTCAAATGATCAGTAATAGCCTCAGATTGAAAACATCCTACATTTTCATCCATAGACAAGGTAACCGAATGTCCTGTTTTGGTCCTGACACTCTTGGTTTATGCCTGATGTCCCAGAGTAATTATTAAATGGTGCCCCCATTTAGACAACTTCCTGGCTAATGGTAGTGAAGTATTTTGAGAAAGGGCCAGCTTTTTTAATTTGTACAAAAGCACCACTAAGATTAGTCACTGCTGATCAAGTTACTGAGATAGGGTGATTTCTGGTGTTGCCTCTATTTCTCTATAATATCTGGATTTTCTGAAATGAAAAGATAAAATATCTTCTATGCATATGGGGCTTTACATGCATTAACTCATTTAATTTCCTCAACCCGATAAGGCATACCTCATTTTATTGTGCTTCACTTTATTATGCTTTTTACAGATTAAAGGTTTGTGGCAAGCCTGCCTTGTCAGATAACAGTTAGCACTTTTTAAATTAAGATGTACTTTATTTTAGACATAATGCTGTTACACACTTAATAGACAACAGACTAGTGTGAACATAACTTTTATATGCATTGGGAAACCAAAAAAATCCTGTGACTGTCTTTGTTGCAGTATTGTGTGTATTGCAGTGGTCTGGAGCCACGCCCGTAATATCTCCGAGGTGGGCTTGTCCTTAGTTGCTTAGTTGCATCCAACTATTTGCGACGCTAAGGCCTCTAGCCCATCAGGCTCCTCTCTCCATGGGATTCTCCCGGCAAGAATACTGGAGTGGGTTGCCATTCCCTTCTCCAGTTGATCTTCCCAACCCAGGGATGGAAGCTGGGTCCCCTGCATTGCAGGCAGATTCTCTACCATCTGAGCCACTAGGGAAGTCCATCTGCAAGGTATGCCTGTAATATTTTTTCCTCTATCTTTAAAAAAACAGTGAAATGAGGCAATTGAAGTACTGAGAGATTTCTTACTTAGAGTCACAAATTTACCAAGTGGTGGAACCAAGATTTATACCTAAGCAATCTATCTCCATACCCTTAAACACTACAGTATCCTGCCCAAAGGGACAACTATATCCAATTGAGCTTGTTTTTCATTTATGGGGGAATGTTGACTACCTACATAAATGTTATTTGAAAAGTGCTTACAAATAATAGCCCCGAAAGGTCTCTGTTTATTTCTGAGAAACATAATATTTACATTATAAAATAGTTGATTTTTTAGAAATTTAAGATGCAAAAATTTATAAGCTGTAAGAATCCCAAACACAAAGTTATGAATGTCCTTTTAAATATATATTTATATTTCCATTTAAATTTCAACACACATTAAGTACACATGATTAAAATACCTGTTTTAAATGTGTTGGTAGAGGGACTTCTCTGGTGGGTCCAGTGGTTAAAACTCCATACTTAAACTGTAGGGGGCGCAGCTCAATCCCTGGTCAGGAAACTAAGATTCCACATGCCATGTGGCAAAACAAAAAAAATGTGTTGGTGGACAAATAATATTTTTCTTTCATGATTAATTAATTTAAAGTGAACTAAACAATATGCATTACCAAGTAAGGAAATGTTAAAAAATACTTTATGAGTGTTATTGAGAATTTATAAAAACAACTGTTTCATGCTAGTTTTAATTATCTGTTAATCTAAATTGTTTAATAACTTCAAGTCACTTTTTAAAAAAATCATATACTACAAAAGGTCAAATTTTAAATTACCTCCTTAAACGGGACCCTGGTATACTGAAGTATCACCTTACCAGTCTGAATAATACTACATTGCTGCCTCTGCTGCTAAGTCGCTTCAGTTGTGTCCGACTCTGTGCGACCCCATAGACGACAGCCCACCAGGCTCCCCCATCCCTGGGATTCTCCACGCAAGAACACTGGAATGGGTTGCCATTTCCTTCTCCAATGCATGAAGGTGAAAAGAGAAAGTGAAGTCACTCAGTCGTGTCTGACTCTTAGCGACCCCATGGACTGCAGCCTACCAGGCTCCTCCGCCCATGGGATTTTCCAGGCAAGAGTACTGGAGTGGGGTGCCATTGCCTTCCCCGATTGGTGCCAATCAAATTCCCTTTCATGGGCTTGAGTGTTTCCAAGTCACCTTGGCTACAGATACATAGCCCATGTTAAAGACTGACTATAGATGCCTCATCCATTATGTGTTGATATTTCCTAGTTTCATTCTCAGATGCTGAATGTAGCATAGGTCAGCTATGGAATGAAGCAGATTCAAGTTTCCATTCCAGTTCCATCTCAGGTCATTTGTCCCTAGGCAAGTTTCTGAACCTCTTTGAGCTTCAATTTCCTCATTTGTAAAAGGCTAAGGGTAATAATACCACCTGGGATGAAGTAAAGTGGGTCATAGTCTTAACATAGAGTCTGGCTTCTGGTAAATTCTCAGTTGAAGTTAGTTATTATTATCTATGTGACATCCAAGTTCTGGGAACCCAACTCGGGTTCTTATGTGGTGACCCTGGTTAGACAAGAACAATTTTGAAAATAACCCCTCTGCTTTGAGTACTTCATTGAGTAAAGGACACAATGAAAGCACAGCTTGAGTGACGTTTCCCCAAGAGAATGCAAAGGAACAATCTAGAAGGGTAGGACAAAGCAGGCAAGATCATCAAGGCTGGCTGGTTTTTGACAGGCATGCTACACACTGCAGGGGTGTATCTGGGGCAAGCTGGAGTGAATTTTAATATCTTTCAGACCACAATATCTTCCGGGACTTTTGACACTAGTGAAAGCCAGTTTGGGCACTGGCCCTCTCCTGCTAGTCACTGGAACTACAGCATGAGCAGCAAAAGAGCCTTTGTCTCATCTGCCTGCCCTCACACAGGCCCAGAAGGTGGCCTTCTCTAGGTTAAGTCCCACTGTTCAAGATTCTCTTCTTCTCCCAACAGCCTAGAGTTAGTACCATGGGCGGGAGAGAGCAGGAGGTGGCTGCCTCCATTTCCCTTTGCCGTTTTTCAAAGTTTAACTCAGGCTCAAGGCTATAAGGATTAAATGAGATAGATAATGCATATTTAGCACAATGCCCACTACAAAATTTTGGCTGTTATTCCTGTGCATCCCCATGCTCCACGACCTGGAATGCAGCAGACATTGGTTGATTACAGGTCATCTTCCCTGGCCTTTCTCAGGCAGGGCCTGTGACTTCCTCCCTTTTTGTTCCTAAACACTCTGTTCTGGGTCTGTCATTGTGCTTGATCACTCTGCATTGCATTTCTATGGTTTGCTGGCTTGCAGATTTCCTCCCAAGGCTGTGAGTTTTTTGAAGTCTGAGACTACATCCTTTATCTGTGAATTCAGCCTGTGAAATCACATCTTAGATGAATTATGAATGTTTCATGACTGTTAAATAAAGCAAAGTACATTGAAAAAAGTATGCATTGTGGAATTTTTATAGATCTGGATATGAATCCTAACCTTGGGAATAAAGCTGTGTGTCCCTAGTAAGTTACTTTGCTCACAGCTTCCCTTTCCTCACACCCAAAAGAAGGGTGACCTGTAACTCCCTCCTAACATTGTTGTGAGGATTAAATAGAATAATATAAGAAAAAATATACCCCCCCAAAAAAAATCTGGCCAATTTTAGGTGCTCAGTAACTGAGTTCCTACTATAAACTGAATTTACACTAATACACTAAAGAAATGAGAATGCAAATCTGGACTCTTAAGTCTCCTTCATTTGTAAAATTCTCATGGAATAAGGAGGTATGAGATAAATGTAAAGTAATGCAATGATGTCTCTGACTGAACAATGGGTGTTTAGCTGAAGGAAGAGTCTAATGTGTTATCACTGAGCTTAATTAAGTCTTCTCTGCTATTCTACCATAATGGATGAAAATACATTCTCTTTGGGGTTAATTCAAGAACACTCCTCCCAGGAGGGAAAGCCTGGACAGGAGCTTCACTCCCCCACTTGAGGCAGCAACATTTCTTCTCAGTTCTCTTCACAGACACTAACAAACCCTGCTAAGTGCGTCCTCCTCCACCCCTGGGGCTTCTCTCTGAATCACCCCAACCAGAACAAGGCTGGCAATATGACTCAAGATTCATCAGGCCTGCCGAATGGCTGCAACAAGGGCTGGGACTCACGGAGGGGGCTGACTCTAAATAAACACGAATCCTATTGGACAGAGGATAAAAGATGAGAAGCGAGGTAAACCTCAGAGGTAAACGGAGAGACATTCCTTGGAATGCTCATGGAAGCCAGATCCCGAGGTTGCTCAGTAGCTCCTCCCCAAGTCTTGTATTACCCACCTGCCACCCCTCCCCCACTGCCTTTTCACGACTGCTGAATTTAGACCCTGAACCACCTGCTGTGCCGGCAGCCTCTTGAGAACCCTCGCGGGAGTGAGAATCGGATGCTTCTGAAGGAGCCGGGGAATCCACTGCACGAACAGCCTTCTTCTGTTTTCTACCAGCGGCTCCATTTATTTGGGGGGAAACGAAGCAGTCACGCAAGAGATGATACTTGGAGGAAATGGGCTAAAAATCTGAACAGTTTATTCACGAAACTGGATTAGATCCGCCACCCTCCTCCAACCCCTGTGAGTTATCATTCTGGGACTCATCTGCCAGTGCCCACTCCCCCCTTTCCCTTTCCCATCGCCTTCCCACTGCCCTTCAGGGGAGAATGGCCTCTTCTACCCTATTGTCTTTTACAAAGTTATAAAGATTTTCAGGGGACTTCCCTGGCAGACCAGTGGTTAAGATTCCATGTTTCCAATGCAGGGGCCTGAGTTCAATCCCTGGTCAGGAAACTTAAGATCCCACACACCCATAGCCAAAATAAATAAATAAATAAAACTCAATTTTTTTTTTTTTTGTTTTTGTTTTTCAGAAAGTTACCTCAGTCTCACAAGTCTGAAACAGTGATTTTGAAAAAAGTTCAGAATTCTTAGTTCTTATCTGAAATATTAGCATCTTTTCTTGGGAAGGTTTGTCCAACTCCATAAAGAAATTGCTCTATCCCTCGTTTCTCATTCTCTTAAAATTTGCAAGGAATTGTCTACCCTAGATGTCTTTTGTATATGTCTTTTAAAAGAAATCAGTTCCTTTTTAATAAAAGAAAAACAACAACAAAACCAAAAATGTTTCAGGACAGACAAAACTCACTCCTGAGAGGTCAGCATAGCTTTTAAGCAGTACATAGAATTCTAGGATCAGACTGTGTGTTTGAATCCTTGGTCTGCTGCTAACTAGTTATATGCCTTTGTCAAGTCTCTTAACCTCTCTAGGCCTTGAGGGAGATTTCCTTATCTGTAATACAGGGATGATAATAATGGTATTGATACTTACTTTTAGAATTAGGAGGATTAACGGAGCATTTAAAGCATATAGAACAGCACGTGAGACCTGCTATAAAGACGTAGTCTATAATTTTACTAGAAGGTAGCTTTGAACTCCGTTATATAGATGACAACTGGGACTTGTATTCTAGATCTTTAATTGCTCAGCCGCTCTGATAGTTTGTGACAAACCATCATTCCCAATTCATACAAACCTTTTACCATTCTCCTACTTGGCCACCTGAATGCTTGTTCTTTCAAGAGTCAGGTACCTCCCACCCTTGAAAGAAGAGAAATGAACCCCTCTGTTTAGAACTTGTGTTTTAATGAAACTGAAGTGGCTCCATTTCTAGGTGTGAAGAGATTTCAATTTATGGAAATGAGATCGTTAGTAGAGTTGAATGAAGAGCAGCTCTCAAAAGGAAGACAAAAGGACTGACCTGTGAATTAGAAGCATCCACAGAATCTATAATCATACAAGCAAAAGATGGGTTTCAATGCCTTGAAATTCAGCTTCTGGTACTTTGAAAAAGTTACTGATGTCCCTTTTGAGGCAGTCCCCACCTTTCTTTACTTCTTATCCTTCTTCAGTATTTGTAATTTCTTCTTGACTCTGCGCCAAAGCCTTCAAGCTAGGGGACAGTGGCAAGGACACTGTTTAGGGGATACAAGCAAGGGGACACCCCTTGGCAGTCCAGTGGTTAGGACTCAGCACTTTCACTGCAGTGGCTAACCTCGATGTGAGGTCAAAAAAAGAAAGAAAGGTTACACAGTAAAAGTTCTCATCATAAGAAAAAAAATTCTAAGTGTGGTGATGGATGTTAACTAGACTTATTGTGGTGGCCATTTCAAAATATATGTGTGTGTAAAGTCGCTTCATTCATGTCCGACTCTTTGTGACCTCATGGACTGTAGCCTGCTAGGCTCCTCTGTCCATCAAATGCTCCAGGCAGGAATACTGGAGTGGGTTGCTATTTCCTTCTCCAAGGGATCTTACCAACTCAGGGATGAAACTCATGTCTCTGATGTCTCCTGTATTGGTGGGCAGGTTCTTTACCACTAGCACCACCTCACAATAGATACAAAAATCAAATTATTATGTGTACATGAAATTCATATACTGTTATATGTCAATTATATTTCAACAAAACAAAAATTTAAGATTACAAAGAAGCTTTACTACAACAAAAAACAATGGATATAATATATAGGCCAGAAAAGAGTAAAAGGGATGAAGTCTACCAAAAGCTGCTGGACCAGACTTATTTTCTCCCCACCCCCTTTTTGTTTTTCTATTTGCTTTAAAAAATTTTGTTTTATTTATTTGGCTGTTCTGGGCCGTTGTTGCAGCCTGTGGGATCTAGTTCCCCCACCAGGGATTGAACCTGGGCTCCCTGCATTGGAAGCATGGAGTCTTAGCCACTGGATCACCAGGGAAATCCCTGCTTTGTTTGTTTGTTTGTTTGTTTGTCAACTGAAATATAGTTGGCTTACAAAGTTGTGTTAATTTCTGCTGTACAGCAATGTGACTCAGTTATACGTATATATTTTTTCATATTCTTTTCCCTTATGGTTTATCTCAAGGTATTGAATATAGTTCCCTGTGCTATAAAGTGGGTCTTTGTTGTGTAAACTACATTACAAAGAGGAGAGACCTTTCTGGGGAGGAGGTAACAGATTTTAAATATGAAGGAAAGTTAATAATGTTTTTTGTTTCTTTCATGATGCATATCTAATTTAGCTTTTTAGCAATTGGTCTCTTAGTTTTGTCCATTACTCCCCTACAATATAAGCTCCAGGAGGGCAAGGAACAGACCTTCAGTCTTGGCTTATCTTTGTATCCGTGGCAACCAACACAATGCCTGGCATGTTGTTACAGATTTTAAACATAGAAAGCAATCTATAAAAATAATACAAGGAAATATTGGGAAACATTTACTTTTAATTCTTGGCGGGTATGAAACCTTTCTATACAAAAAAGAAAATCAAGAAGCCAAGACTGACTATCCACACACACAATTTTTCACCTGAAAAATAATAATAACTAGCACTTATATGTCACTTAATATGTTCTAGCTTCTGTTCTAAGCATTTTATATCTCTTAATGCATTTATGCATCCTAATAACCTTATGATGCAGGCACTATTATCATTTCCCTTTTATATATAATGAAAATGAGGCTCAACAAGATTAAATACTTTGCTCAAGATCAGCTACTAAATTGTGAAGCCTCAGATTAGATCTCATGCAGCCTAGTTCCAGGGTCCATGTTCTCAACCACTATATTACAGTTACCCTTAAAAAATATTGTAAATAAATTTTTTTAAATAACCAAAAGACTGGGAGAAAAATTTTGCAACATATGTAGCAGACAAAACCTTAATATTTATAACAATTAAGAGTTTCTAGATGAAGGCTGGATTTGGAATGTTCAGATGTTCAAGCTGGATTTAGAAAAGGCAGAGGAACTGGAGATCAAATTGCCAATATCCGTTGGAACATCGAAAAAGCAAGAGACTTTGAGAAAAATATCTACTTTTGCTTTATTGACCATGCCAAAGCCTCTGACTGTGTGGATCACAACAAACTGTGGAAAATTCTTCAAGAGATGGGAATACCAGACCACCTGACCTGTCTCCTGAGAAATCTGTATGCAGGTCAAGAAGCAGCAGTTAGAAATGGACATGGGGGAATTCCCTGGTGGTCCAGTGGCTAAGACTCTGTGCTCCCGATATAGGGGTGCTGGGTTCGATCCCTGGTCAGGGAACTAGTTCCCATGTGCCACAACTAAGACTCAAATAAATAAAAATGCAGCCAAATATTAAAAAAAAAAAGAACTGGACATGGAACAACAGACTGATTCCAAATCAGGAAACAAGTACATCAAGGTTGTGTATTATCAAAATGCTTATTTAACTTATATGCAGAGTACATCATGTGAAATGCCAGGTTGGATGAAGCATAAGCTGGAGTCAAGATTGCCAGGAGAAATATCAGTAACCTCAGATATGCAGATGATACCACTGTTATGGCAGAAAGCAAAGAACTAAAGAGCCTCTTGGTGAAAGTGAAAGAGGAGAGTGAAAAAGTTGGTTTAAAGCTCAACATTCAGAAAACTAAGATCATGGCATCTGGTCCCATTACTTCATGGCAAATAGATGGAGAAACAATGGAAACAGTGAGAGATTTTTTTCGGGCGGCTCCAAAATCACTGCAGATGGTGACTGCAGCCATGATATTAAAAGATGCTTGCCCTTGGAAGAAAAGCTATGACCAACCTATACAGCATATTAAAAAACAGAGACATTACATTACCAACAAAGGTCTGTCTAGTTGAAGCTATGGTTTTTCCAGTAGTCATGTATGAATGTGAGAGTTGGAATATAAAGGAAGCTGAGTGTCGAAGAGCTGATGCTTTTGAACTGTGGTGTTGGAGAAGACTCTTGAGAGTCCCTTGGACTGCAAGAAGATCAAACCAGTCAATCTTAAAGGAAATCAGTCCTGAATATTCATCGAAAGGACTGATGCTGAAGCTGAAATTCCAATACTTTGGCCACCTGAAGCGACAAACCAACTTATTGGATAAGACCCTAATACTGGGAAAGATTGAAGGCGGGAGGAGAAGGGGACAACAAAGGATGAGATGGTTGGATGGCATCACTGACACGATGGATATGAGTCTGAGTAGGCTCCAGGAGTTGGTGATGGACAGGGAAGTCTGGCATGCTGCAGTCCATGGGGTTGCAAAGAGTAAGACACTGAACTGACTGAGACGAAGGCTAAGTGCTGAGGAATTTATGCTTTCGAACTGTGGTGTGGGAGAAGAGTCTTGAGGCTCCCTTGGACAGCAAGGAGATCAAACCAGTCAATTTTAAAGGAAATCAACCCTGAATATTCATTGGAAGGATTGATCACATAGCATGAAGCTGAAGCTCCCATACTTTGGCCACCTGATGTGAAGAGCTGGCTCATTGGAAAAATCCCTGATGCTGGGAAAGATTGAAGGTAGGATGAGAAGGGGGTGACAGAGAATGAGACAATTAGATGGCATCACTGACTCAATGGACATGAGTTTGAGAAAACTCCAGGAGACAGTGAAGGACAGGGAAGCCGGGCGTGCTGCAGTCCATGGTATCACAAAGCCTCACACATGACTTAGCAACTGAACAACAGCAAGAGTTTCTAAAATCAATAAGAAAAATACAGATAATCCAGTTGAAATATTGGCAAAGAATATGAATCAAAAATTCCCTGAATAAATAAACACATATGTTCAGTAAATATTCCTTCCTGGTAAGTAGTGATTTCTAAAACTATAATAATAGTGAGCTACTACTTTTTATCCTTTAATTGGCAAAACATAAAATAGTGCTACTATCAAGTACTGGCAAGGGTGTGGGGAAATAGAGAAAACTGTTGGAACTGCTTTCTCATTTTATTCCCTGAGTTATTTTTCATTGCTGTCACTAAAGATGGACTCATCAATGAGTACTGATTTTCAAATTATTCTAGATTTGACCAGGGAAAGCTCCTTCAAGCTGGCTCATGTGTACTTTTGAATATTGTATCATTCTTTGAGCACTGCTTAGTTTCTGGCACAACAAAACATTTGCAGGCTCATTCTGTTCCAGCCCTGTAATCAGTCATTTCTCTAAGAGTTCCTGGTTCCAAGTATATTCAGTGTTCTTGTACTGTCATTGCTTCTGGTGCTCTTGAAGGGCTTGAAAATGAATATGCATAAAAATGCCTAATGATAAATGTTAAGTGAAATAATCAAGACAGAAAACTGTGTATACAGTATGGTAGTTTTCATTAAAAACACACACAAACACAGATACAGCAAAATTTGGGGGATTATTTTCTTGTTAAATTGAAAGATACTTGATTTACAATTTTGCATTAATTTCTCCTGGGCAGCAAAGTGATTCAGTTATACATATACATACATTCTTTTAAACATTCTTTTCCATTATGATTCATCCAAGGATACGCTATGCTCTACAGTAGGACCTTGTTGTTTGGGATTTTTTTTTTTTTTGGTTGTGTTGCATGGCTGTGGGATTTTACTTCCCCCAAAAGGGATTAAACCCAGGCCTTCCACAGTGAGAATGCAGCTCTAACCCCCGGATAGCCAGGGAATTTAGGATGATTTTAAAATTTCAATTTGTATTTCAAATTTTCTGAAATGTAGCATGTAATTTTTAAAAACATTTTAAGGCATATTAACTTTTATTACTTTTTCAATAAACTTTATTTTAGAGTAGATTTAGATTACAGAAAAGTTGCTAACATTGACAAATTCTCTTAGGGCTTCCCTGGTGATCTAGTGTTTTAGAATCCACCTGCCAATGTGAAGGACACAGGTTTGATCCTTGGGCCGGAGGACCCCACATGTTGCTGAGCAACTAAGCCCATGCTCTGCAACTACTGAAGCCTGGATGCTTAGTGCCTGTGCCCAGCAACAAGAGAAACCACCACCGTGAGAAGGCCGCACATCACAATGAAGAGTCGCCCCCACCATCACTGCAACTAGAGATAGCCTGTGTACAATAATGAAGACCTAGTGCAGCCAGAAAAAAAAATAGTTCTCTTATACTCGACATAGTTTCACCTATTATTAACATTATTTGTCACAACTAATGAGCCAATATTGATCATTATTATGAATTAAAGTTCATACTTTCTTTAAATGAAGTATTGTTTATGCTTTAGTTACACTTTATTTAATTCCATACTAAAAGGACATTAGTTTTTACCTTTTTCTATTCTAGGATCCTATTCAGGATACCACATACTATAGTCCAGGACTCCCACAGATACCAAAATCCAACGATGCTCAAGTCCCTTAGATAAAATGGTGTAGTATTTGTGTATAACCTCCACATATCCTCCTATGTACTTTAAATCATCTCTAGATTACTCATAATACCTAATACAATGTATTAGTTAATGTTATGTAATCAGTTGCCAATGCACAGCAAATTAAAGTTTTGCTTTTTGGAACTTTCTCTAATTTTTAAAAAATATTTTTGATCTGCAGTTGGTTGACTCCATGAATATGGAACCTATGGATATGGAGGGCTGTCTACAGTTTTGGTCATTATGTCTCCTCTGACTCCTTTCCTTGTTTTTGATGACCTTGGTAGTTTAGGAGATAGTCAGTCGTTTTATAAGATTTGCTTGATGTTTTTCTCCCAATCAGACTGAAGTTATAGGTTTTAGGAAAGACCAGAGAAATAGAGTACCATTCTTATCACCTCAAGAGTCAATCAGTTCAGTCAGTTCGGTAGCTCAGTCATGTCCGACTCTTTGCGACCCCATGAATTGCAGCACTCCAGGCCTCCCTGTTCATCACCAACTCCCAGAGTTCACTCTAACTCACATCCATCGAGTCGGTGATGCCATCCAGCCATCTCATCCTCTGTCGTCCCCTTCTCCTCCTGCCCCCAATCCTTCCCAGCATCAGAGTCTTTTCCAATGAGTCGACTCTTCACATGAGGTGGCCAAAGTACTGGAGTTTCAGCTTTAGCATCATTCCTTCCAAAGAACACCCAGGACTGATCTCCTTTAGAATGGACTGGTTGGATCTCCTTGCAGTCTGAGTACTTAATCACTTTTTGGTATGTTGTTCAGTAGCTAAGTTGTGTCCGATTCTTTGTGACACCAGGACTTCAGGACACCAGGCTTCCATGTCTTTCACTATCTCCTGGAGTTTGGTATGTTATTTTTATAATAAAAAAGTAATATGCTTTTTAAAGTTCTAGAAACAAACAATGCATTTTTATATATTTGTTAAGGATGAAAATTTGGCTGTTATAACAGAAATAAAAAATATTAAAACATGATAGAAATTAATTTCTTTCTCTCAAAAAGGTCTAGACAGAGCAGTCCAGAGCTGATGGGGCAGTTTGCTTTACAAGGTTGGCAAAAGACCCAGATTACTTCTGTCTGATAGTTCTGTTTAACAAGTAGCCATCGTAGCTACAATGGAAGTTTTGGTTGTTGTATGACTAAGATGGGTGCCCTAGAGGCTGCCACAGCATCCACATTCAGTAGAAAAAGAATAGTATACTCTTTTTTTTTTTTTTAGTATACTCTTTTTTAAAGGCATACTTGGAAGTTGCACAGTTCATTCATTCTGCTCACATTCCATTGGCCAGAACCTAGTCACATGGCCATACCTAGCTGCAAGGGAGGCTGGGAAGTGTAGTCTCATAGTAGACAGCTCTGTGCTCAGCTAAAGTTTCTGTAAAGATTAAAGAAGAGGAGGCTGGATTTTGGGAAGACCATCAGCAGTCTCTGCCAAAGCTGGGGTGCAACCACCGTAAGAGTAGAAGATGGATCTGGGAAGATCCAACACTTTAGTGGCTATTCATCATCATCTTCATTACATTACCACCAAAAGTTTCAGTGAGAACACCAGACATTCCTTTTTCTAATGTCATTTGGTTACCCCATCCTAAGGAATTTATACCAGCCATTTTTATTCCACATACTCTCCAACCTCATAACATTTCCGCATTTCTCTGTCCCATCCCATTCTTTTTTCCTCTCCCTCTCAGGAGTGAAACCAAACTCCCCAGTTTGCTTGAAGTGGTTTATCCAACCACAGTCATCCCCTTAGAAGTTCACCTTCTACTTTAAGAGGATTATCAAGATTTTTTTTCAAGGAAAAACTTTTGCTTAGAAAAGCTGTTAAAATTTTCGCACCTTTACACTAAGAACATCCTTTTCACCAACAGAAGAGATAAAATTCCTTTGTGTCTAGCACTCTTTGAACATTTCTTCACACGACAATCAGAAGTATTAGCTGAAAACCATTGTTCTCAGTCAACTTCCTGGCCCCATATAAGACTGTAATGTTGGAAAAATTTGTTTTCGGGTACCATCCCTTTTTCTCTACACTCTTCCCCTCTCTTTCCTTTTCCTTCATGTCACCCCCAAGAGGTCCTCCTGCCTTTGCTTTCCCAAAACAATCCATGAACCACTTTGACTATGTCATACGTAAGACTGGGACATCTAGTTACTAATTCCAGGGTTATTTTCATTTTACTGTAGTAGTGTTAGTTGCTTGGTCATGTCCAACTCTTTGTGACCCCATGGACTGTAGCCTACCAGGCTCCTCTGTCCGTGGAATTCTCCAGGCAAGAATAATGGAGTAGGTAGCCATTTCCTTTTCCAGGAGTTCTTTCCAACCCTAATCGAACTCAGGTCTCCCACATTGCAGGCAGATTTTTTATCATCTGAGCCACCAAGGAAGCCCCAAGAAAACAAGGACTAAAGGCTGAAGCCTAAGAAAGTGAAAGTGAAGTCTCTCAGTCGTGTCCGATTCTTTGTGACCATGCGGACTGTAGCCTACCAGGCTCCTCTGTCCATGGAATTTTCCAGGTAAGAGTACTGAATTGTGTTGCCATTTCCTTCACCGGGGGATCTTCCTGATTCAAGGATCAAACCCGGGTCTCCCACATTGCAGGCAGACACTTTACCATCTGGGCCACCAGGGATCTCTAAATGGGAGAATTCCAGGTGTCTCAGTTCTCAGGGGGAAACTCTAAATCCTTGACAGCAAAAAAATGAGACAAAAACTAACTTTTACTGAATAACTGGTCCATACTAGGCATTGTATACAACACTTCCACATAAATCGATGTATTTAATCCTCATATTAATTATGAATAGCAATAGTATCCTTATTTTATGGATAAATCAGGCTCAGAGAGATGTCGCAATTGGAACCCAGATCTGTCCAAATTCCCAAATTTGCATTGTTTTCACTATAATAGCTGTGAATATTTGCCTGAGGAATAGAAATTGAGGATTACCACAAATCCATGGGCCAAATCTTCTCAGAAACTATCTCCAGAACAGATCTTGGACCAGAATTAGCAATGTAGGGAGTGGTTGTAGGAGATAATTAAATTCTATACCAGCCAGGCCCAGTCCCTTTTGCAGCATTTCTCAAGAAGTAGGCTACATCAGAATCACCAAGGGGTCCTTAACCAAAATGTGCCCTCCTGACTCCTTTCCCAGACTACTGATTCCAACCCCCAGGGCCACAGTCCTGGAGTCTGCATTTAAAATAAGACTATAAAACACACTGAGTTTGCAAATAACTGGTTCAGTGAATAAAGACTCCTCCTTCCTACACCTGCCCATATTTTTGTAATTGTATAGCTTGTTTTCACTCTTCTCAGAGACTGAGAGCCAGAAAGCCTAGGATTTGTTCTTCTAAATTATTCATTTAGCACTTATTTGTTGCATGTTTTCAAATGTGCCAGGCATAGGAAACCCAACACATTGCTTTTGAAATGTATTAGAAAGGAAGGCAAACAACTGGGAGGAGAGAGATTTGAAAACAACGGTCAAAAGAAGAAATTGAGAAATTATTTGAATGATCAGTTACAGAGGCTCTCAGGGTCTCCAGTGAGATAACTATAATAATCTGGGACTACGCAGGAGTCGCTAGTCACCCACGTGCTCTGTTTTATGGTAGTGGAGCATGCCTTCCTGGATATGCTGATCAAAGATAAGAAAGCAAGAGAGCCATTTCTCTTTTGCTTCCTGTGCAGAAGTCAGATCACTAGCTATTATCTAGTTTGGGAAGGATGTGTGTCTATATGTTTAAAGGATCCAGGTTTTGTAAGAGCTGAGTTTCTACAGGCCCAAAGATCCTCTCCAAGAAAAGAACACAAAATTGTGAGTACAATATTAAGTATGAAAGTAAATGTTTGTTTAGAATGAGAAAAGAAGTCAAGACAAATTATTGAAGACTCAGTTTCAGATCCCTCTTTTCTGAGATCTTTAGGCAATTTTTCAGAAATGTTTCTTGATTGCAAGCCATGTCATCTTCTCAACTCTCAGACAACAAACCCCAGCAACTCCCACCTCTCATAGGGGCTCCTGCAAGTGAGGGACCCTGAAACTTAAGCCTCATTGCTGCTGCTGCTGCTAAGTCATTTCTGTTGTGTCCAACTCTGTGCGACCCCACAAACAGCAGCCCACCAGGCTCCTCTGTCCCTGGGATTCCCCAGGCAAGAATATTGGCGTGGGTTGTCATTTCCTTCTCCAAGAAGCCTCATTAACTTCACAATAAATCTTATTTCCTTCCTTCTTTCCTTATAGGACGAAGTGCTAATCTTTGCTCCAATGGTCTTTTCTTACAGGGTGGCTCCAGCAAATATGCAAAAGGCTCAGTCAGTTCAGTTCAGTAGCTCAGTCGTGTCTGATTCTTTGTGACCCCATGAATCACAGCACGTCAGGCCTCCCTGTCCATCACCAACTCCCGGAGTTCACCCAAACTCAGGTCCATCGAGTCGGTGATGGCATCCAGCCATCTCATCCTCTGTCATCCCCTTCTCCTGCCTTCAATCTTTCCCAGCATCAGGGTCTTTTCCAATGAGTCAACTCTTCGCATGAGGTGGCCAAAGTATTGGAGTTTCAGCTTCAGCATCAGTCCTTCCAATGAATACCCAGGACTGATCTCTTTTAGGATGGACCAGTTGCAATCCAAGGGACTCTCAAGAGTCTTCTCCAACACCACACTTCAAAAGCATCAGTTCTTCGGCACTTACCTTACTTCACAGTCCAACTCTCACATCCATACATGACCACTGGAAAAATCAAAGGCAAAACCATCAGGCCTTGAGTAGATGGACCTTGGTTGGCAAAGTAATATCTCTGCTTTTCAATATACTATCTAGGTTGGTCATAACTTTCCTTCCAAGGAGTAAGCGTCTTTTAACTTCATGGCTACAGTCACCATCTGCAGTGATTTTGGAGCCCCCCAAAATAAAGTCTGACACTGTTTCCACTGTTTCCCTATCTATTTCCCATGAAGTGATGGGACCAGATGCCATGATCTTCGTTTTCTGAATGTTGAGCTTTAAGCCATTTTTTTCGCTCTCCTCTTTCACTTTCATCAAGAGGCTTTTTAGTTCCTCTTCACTCTGCCATAAGGGTGGTGTCATCTGCATATCTGAGGTTATTGATATTTCTGCCGGCAATCTTGATTCCAGCTTGTGCTTCTTCCAGCCCAGCGTTTCTCATGATGTACTCTGCATAGAAGTTAAATAAGCAGGGTGACAATATACAGCCTTGATGTATCCTTTTCCTATTTGGAACCAGTCTGTTGTTCCATGTCCAGTTCTAACTGTTGCTTCCTGACCTGCATAAAGGTTTCTCAAGAGGCAGGTCGGGTGGGTCTGGTATTCCCATCTCTTTCGGAATTTTCCACAGTTTCTTGTGATCCACACAGTCAAAGGCTTTGGCATAGTCAATAAAGCAGAAATAGATGTTTTTCTGGAACTCTCTTGCTTTTTCCATGATCCAGCGGATGTTGGCAATTTGATCTCTGGTTCCTCTGCCTTTTCTAAAACCAGCTTGAACATCTGGAAGTTCATGGTTCATGTATTGCTGAAGCCTGGCTTGGAGAATTTTGAGCATTACTTTACTAGCCTGTGAGATGAGTGCAATTGTGTGGTAGTTTGAGCATTCTTTTGCATTGCCTTTCTTTGGAATTGGAATGAAAACTGACCTTTTCCAGTCCTGTGGCCACTGCTGAGTTTTCCACATTTGCTGGCATATTGAGTGCAGCACTTTCACAGCATCATCTTTTAGGATTTGAAATAGCTCAACTGGAATTCCATCACCTCCACCAGCTTTGTTAGTAGTGATGGTTTCTAAGGCCCACTTGACTTCACATTCCAGGATGTCTGGCTCTAGGTGAGTGATCACATCATCGTGATTATCTGGGTCATGAAGATCTTTTTTGTACAGTTCCTCTGTGTATTCTTGCCACTTTTTCTTAATATCTTCTGCTTCTGTTAGGTTCATACCATTTCTGTCCTTTATCGAGCCCATCTTTGCATGAAATGTTCCCTTGGTATCTCTAGTTAAACTGATTTTACTGGGGGAGCAATCTTGAAAGAATAAAATCTGATGATGGTGGGGGTCTAGGCTGGGGAAAATAATTTATTGGATCTCACTGCATTAACCCTGGGGAATCTGAAAACAGCAAAGATGGTCTGTGAGGATTTCGATATAGTTTATTTATTTGCTTCAGCTAGGCTG
This sequence comes from Ovis canadensis, assembly GCF_042477335.2. Classification (NCBI taxonomy): domain Eukaryota; kingdom Metazoa; phylum Chordata; class Mammalia; order Artiodactyla; family Bovidae; genus Ovis; species Ovis canadensis. Next base: position 10,881,693 of record NC_091245.1, read on the forward strand.
TGCCAGCTGGCTTAGTCATGTCTGACTCTTTGCGACCCCATGGACCTTGGCCTGCCAGGATTCTCTGTCCATGGGATTTTCTAGGCAAGAATACTGGAGTGGGTTTCCAAATCCTTCTCCAGAAGATCTTCCCAACCTAGGGATTGAACCCAGGTCTCCTGCATTGTAGGCAGACACTTTACCATCTGAGCCACCAGGGAAGTCTAGGATAATAAAATTCTTTCAGCCTGAATTTGTTAATTAACTTAGCTTGCAAGAGGTATTTCACCCCTGGTATTCAGAAATACTTGCTGACTCTCACACCTTGTATGAGTAGTACACAAAGGAACGAGAATAAATAATTTCTTAGTAAATGCAATTTCTTCAGTAGATAAAAACATGGTGTTCAAAGGAAGCATCTTAGTGGAAAAATTTTCAGGAGTACTGTTCTGGTCCAAGCACCTCATTTTACAGATACTAAAACTGAGGTCAGAGAAAGAAAGAAGCGTTCAGAACCATGTAGGCAGGCAGTAGCAGATCCAGAATAGAATTGCTGATCCGGGTTTCTCTTTCACCAGACAAACTTCCCAGTTCAAAATCTTGGTTTTTGGACTCCACTGGTGATCCAGTAGTTGGGACTCACACTTCCAATGCAGCGGGCACAGATTTCATCCCTGGTTGGGTTAAAAAGAATACCATATGCTATGGAGCGTGGCCAAAAACAAAATCTTCGTTTCTAATAGCAGGCATAGGAATGATCTGGGAGGCAAACAATAATAATCTGTTAAATTGTGTTTGGAGCTGCTGACAACCTGTTGGGGAGGTGGTAGGCTAGCCTAGCCCTCTTTGATGGGAATGCAAATCAGCCTAGCGCTCCCAAAGAGATATTTGGCAACTAGCATCAAGAACCTTGAACATGTGCAATCCCCCCAACCCTTAAATTTTATCTTTTGGAACTGATTGTAAGGGCATAATCAAAAATGAGTATAAAGATATATATATTTGGGCTTCCCAGGTGATGCTAGTGGTAAAGAACCCACCTGCCAATGCAGGTAGATATAAGAGACACGTGTTCTTTCCCTGGGTCAGGAAGATCCTCTGGAGGAGGGCATGGCAACCCACGCTTGAGTACTCTTGCCTGGAGAATCCCATGGACAGAGGAGTCTAGTGGGCTACTGTCTATAGGATCAGAAAGAGTCAAACGTGCCTGAGAGACTTAGCATGCACGCATGCCTGTGTATATGTATAGTAGCATCATTAATAATTTTAAAAATGTAATATTAAAGTTTTATATTATTTTCATATATTATTATAATTAATTCTTTTAATTATTATAATATAGTATATTGTTATAATATATAATAATTTATATGATATAATATGATATATAATATATTATATGTTAATTATATAATTATGTGTTATATAATATATTATTATATTATATGAATTATACTAATATAGTTTATATTATGTAATTAAAATATCAGTATGAGCTGGCTTTATGAAACCTAGTCATCCTTTTCCTACCAGTCCCTGCCCACTAATTCCACTCCCCAGACCTGTAGACCATGTTATCTATATTTTTTCCTGATAACAATTTTCATGTTTTTTAATCATATGCTTCTGTCACTATTCGTTTCTTTTTTCTTTTTTGGCCATGCCATGTGGCTTGTGTGATCTTCCTCAACCCAGGTCATGACAGTGGAAGCCTGAAATCCTGACTACGAGGCTGCCATGGAACTCCCTCATACCATTATTTCTTGATTTTTCCTAATTGCAGACATTCTTCGTTGATTTTTACCATGTAAAGTGAGGATTTAGCTCCTTACATGTACCTCCCCCTCTTCCTCTCCTCATTCTCCCAGTATCACAATTGTTTGTTGAATTGGTAAGCAATATTTTACATTATTATAATTTAATAAGCATTATTCACTTCGGTGCCATGTGGTACAGAAGTGAATAATAAATGCTTGAAATTTAAATTTCTTTTTTGCCATGCTGTACTACTTGCAAGATCTTAATTCCCCAACCAAGGACTGAACCCAGGCCGTGGCAGTAAAAGTGCTGAGTCCTAACCACTGGACCACTAGGGAATTCTCTTGTTCTTTTGTTGTTTCTTCCTGCAGTTATTGCTTCATTTTTACATTTGTTTAGTTTTCAATAATCATAAAATGCTTGCTTTGAGTGTTCCATGGAGTGTGCTATATTTCTAACAATATTATTTTTAAACTGGTCAAACATACCAGATATTCTATCAACTTCATTTTTTCCCCCAGACACCTCATTACTAGAGCCTCATTTCGTTGCTCTGTTCTGGAGTAAGATCAAGATTTCTAGGGGCTTCCCTAGTAGCTCAGTGGTGAAGAGTCCACCTGCCGATGCAAGAGACACGGGTTCTATCCCTGGTCCAGCATGCTCCACATGCTGTGGAGCAACTAGCCCCTGTGGCACAACTATTGAGCCTGTGCTTTAGAGCCAGAGAACCACAACTCCCGAAGGCCTGCAAGTCACAGTGTCTATGCTCTGCAACAAGAGAAGACACCAGAATGAGAAGCCCATGAGTCACACCCAGAGAGCAGGCCCCGCTCACCACAACTGGAGAAAAAATTTTGTGCAGCAGTGAATACCCAGCACAGCCAAAATATAAAGAGAAAGATTTCTAGATCTGATACAAACTATTTGCATAGCACTCTTTTTCACCATTTTGCTGTATTGTGTCTTCTGTTTCCTCCATCTTATTTCATTAGAAATACGAGAAATCTATTTCATTAGATTTATTCCCTTATTTTATTGGAACACACCCTCCAGTAGTTTCTCTATTAAGGGGGCATGTAAGGAAAATCTACTGAAAGCTTGTAAATGTCTTAATTTTACTGTTATGTTTCACAGTATGGTAAGGTGAAGAAAACAAGGTTGATACTCCATTTTTTTCTCTCAGAATCTGGAAAGTCTTGCTCCATCATCTTCTAGCTTCCAGTGTTATATTATGATTTCAGAATGTCATCTGTTTTCCTCCTCTCTCCGGAAACTTTTAGGAATTCCTTTTTATAGTTTGTAATCTGAATAGCTATGGTTTTTCCAGTAGTCATGTATGGATGTGAGAGTTGGACTGTGAAGAAGGCTGAGCACCGAAGAATTGATGCTTTTGAACTGTGGTGTTGGAGAAGACTCTTGAGAGTCCCTCGGACTCCAAGGAGATCCCACCAGTCCATTCTGAAGGAGATCAGCCTTGGGATTTCTTTGGAAGGAATGATGCTAAAGCTGAAACTCCAGTACTTTGACCACCTCATGAGAAGAGTTGATTCATTGGAAAAGACTCTGATGCTGAGAGGGATAGGGGGCAGGAGGAGAAGGGGATGACAGAGGATGAGATGACTGGATGGCATCACCGACTTGATGGATGTGAGTTTGAGTGAACTCCAGGAGATGGTGATGAACAGGGAGGCCTGGCGTGCTGCAATTCATGGGGTCGCAGAGTCGAACACGACTGAGTGAGTGAACTGAACTGAACTGAATCTAAGTTCTTCTTTCTTTTTTTTTTTTAGACCACGCCTTGCAGCATTCAGAATCTTAGCTCCTCAGCCAGGAATTGAACCCATGACCTCTGTATTGGGAGGTCGGGATCTTAACCACTGGTCCCCCAGGGAAGTCCCTGTAACCTGAGATTTTTAAGAATGTATGCTTTAAGGTGAGCCTCTTTCATTCATTCGTTAGGCTGTTTCAATCTAGAGATAATTTCTCTTAACATAAAAGTATATAAACTATCAATTGTGTATATACTCTTTCTTAACTCACAAGTTGTAATAACACAGTTTGAGTCTCTTACACTTTCCCAAATTCTAAAACTTCCCCGAGTTAGAAAATGCAGGGGCTTTCTGGTGGTCCAGTGGTTAAGACTGCACTTCCACCGAAGGGGTGACAGGTTTGATCCCTAGTCTGGGAAACAGGATCCTGCGTTCCACTAGGACAATGGGAAAAAAGGAGAGAGAGAGAGAAGATGCAGACCAGAAAGGGAGACATTTACTGAAGCTATGAATGACCACAGAAATACTGAACTCTCCTTAAAATTGTTAAATCAGTACTCATTAACTTCAAGTGGAATATGATAACAAGCCTATGTTAAATATGCACATTTCCTAATTTTTCCTTCTTCAATTAGTTGATTGACTTTTGCATTTCCAGGGCTTTTGAATATGTATATGTCATTTCTTCCTAATTATTAAAACCACTGGATTTGAGGGAACCCAAGGATATATTTTCTTCCATTTAAAATTTTAAGTTTTAAATACTTTGGGACTTGAAGGAATCTTGCATTCCCACATAACCCTAGAATGAAACAAGTAATACTTTTGAATATCTTAAATATCTCATTTAATTTTTAATACCTCACAGATTTTGTGAAACTTGCAGCCAACAGCCAAAAGCATCATTCTACCAACTTTGAGTGCCCAAGGTTCTCCAGGGAACCCTAAAAAGACTCACAAGACCAAATATGCATGAGGAAAGTCAGAGGACCATGGAGAGAAGACTAGATTTCCCTTGAAATAAAGAATCTGCTCCAGGTGTTCTAACAGCAACTGTTCAGTTCAGTTCAGTCACTCAGTCACGTCCAACTCTTTGTGACCCCATGGACTCCAGCATGCCAGGCCTCCCTGTCCATCACCAACTCCCGGAGTTTACTCAAACTCATGTGCGTTGAGTCGGTGATATCATCCAACCATCTCATCCTCTGTCATCCCCTTCTCTTCCCACCTTCAATCTTTCCCAGTATCAGGGTCTTTTCAAATGAGTCAGTTCTTCACATCAGGTGGCCAAAGTATTGGGGTTTCAGCTTCAGCATCAGTGCTTCCAATGAATATTCAAGACTGATTTCCTTTAGGATGGACTGGTTGGATCTCCTTGCAGTCCAAGGGACTCTCAAGAGTCTTCTCCAACACCACAGTTCAAAAACATCAATTCTTTGGTTGGTGCTTAGCTTTCTTTATATTCCAACTCTGACATTCATACATGACTGCTGGAGAAACCATAGCTTTGAGTAGATGGACCTTTGTTGGCAAAGTAATGTCTCTGCTTTTTAATATGCTGTCTAGGTTGGTCATAACTTTTCCTCCAAGGAGCAAGCGTCTTTAATTTCATGTAGTCACCATCTGCAGTGATTTTGGAGCCCCCAAAATAAAGTCTGTCACTGTTTCCACTGTTTCCCCATCTATTTGCCATGAAGTGATGGGACCGGATGCCAAGATCTTAGTTTTCTGAATGCAACTGTTAGGGCTTCATAATCCTAGTATTATTTATTAATAACCAATGTCAAGATCACAGACATTTCTCTAAATCCCCTTGTGAACTTTACAATGCTTCCTATCAAATCTGTGGAGTCATCCATTCATTCAACCTATACTGAGGCAAGCAAGAGTCTTCTCATTTATTGAAGGGCTACAGTGTGACTGGCACTAGGCTAGGCATCCATAGACATGACCTTACTGAATTTCCCAAGAATTTGCAAGATCGAAATTATTATCTCCTCCTTAAGAATGAGGAAACTGAAATTAAGATAGCAGCTAATTTGCCCAGGTTCTGCCAAGAAGGCTCTTTGCTGATTATGCTGTGAAAGAAACAGGCTCACTCTGGAAGGTTTACAGTCTAATGGCAAGACAGACATACAAACGACTATAATATAAAACAAAAGAAATAAATGAGAAGATAAAAGTGCCAGCAAAATATCCAGAGAGCACACAGGAAGGGGAATTTTGTCTGAGTTGGTAGGGACAGGTATTTCGGCTGGGCCCCAAAGGATGAAAAGGGTTTTAAATAAAATAAGAAGGTAGTCCCTAGAATATTGCTTGAGCACAGCCAGTGAAGTGTTTTGTGTTTGGGAGATAGCAACTGCCTGTGTGGCTGAAGCACAGAGAAGTAGAAGCAGAAAAGGGAAGTGAAGCCAGATCATGTGTGGTCCTGAAGGCTATAACGTGGAGTGTGGACTTCATTTTGAAGGTAATCAGGAGCCAACAGATGATTTAGAGCAACAATTCTCAAGATGTGGTCAGTGGACGTCCCTGAGACCTTTTCAGAGTGTCCGTGGGATTAAAACTATTTTAATACTAATAAATATCTTGCCTTGGGACTTTCCTGGTGGTCCTGCGGCTAGGGCCCTGTGCTTCCCATGCAGGGGACCCAGGTTTGACCCCTCATCAGGGAACTAGATCCTAAATGCCACAATTAAAGAACTCACATGCCTGCAATGAAGATTGAAGATCCTGTGTGTTGCAACTAAGACACGGAACAACCAAATAAATAAATAAAAAAAAAATCAGTTCAGTTTCTATACACCAACAACTGATTATCTGAAAACTTATAAAAAGTAAATATTTTGCCTTTTTAAAATGATGGTAAAGAGCACATGCCATAAAATCTACCATCTTAATCATTTTTAAGTGTACAGTTCAGTAAGAAAGAAAGTGAAAGAAAGTGAAGTTGCTCAGTCATGTCCGACTTTTTGCGATCCCATGGACCGTAGTCTACCAGGTTTCTCTGTCCATGGGATTTTCCAGGCAAGAGTACTGGAGTGGGTTGCCATTGCCATTTCCTTCTCCAGGGGATCTTCCTGACCCAGGGATCGAACCCAGGTCTCCTGCATTGCAGGCAGACGCTTTACCCTCTGAGCCACCAGGGAAGCCCCAAGTGCTAAGTATATTCATATTGTTGTGCCACCATCACATCATCCACTCCCCAAACTTTTTTTTTTCAGAACTGAAACTTTACACCCATTAAATAATAACTTCCTATTTTCCATTTCCACTAGCTCCTGCTAATCACCCTTTTACTTTGTTTCTGTGAATTGGACTCTATAGACACCTCATATAAGTGAAAGCATATGGTATTTGTCTTTTGAGGACTGGCCTATTTCACTTAGCATAATTCTTCACAGTTCATCCATGCTGTAGAATGTGTCAGAATTTCCTTTCTTTTTAATGCTGAGTAATATTTCACTGTGTGTATACCACATTTTGTTTATCCATTCATTCACTGATGGACATTTGGGTTGCTTCCACCTCTTAACTATTATGAATAATACTGCTGTGAGCATCAGTGTACACGTACCCCTTTGAGATCCTACTTTCAATTGTTTTGGATATATATACAGAAGCGAGGTTGATAGAACATATGATAATTTGATTTTTAAATTTTTTTGAGGAAACATCATAGTTTTCCATAGTTATTGCACCATTTTACATTGTTGTTTGCCTTTTTAGCTATGTTAACATTTTCACTGACATTGTAAATCAATGGTGGGTTAATGGTGGGTCAGCATAGCCCAGTGGCCCCAGATTGTATCTGTATTCTTTGCACATAATCACAGTAAAACAAGTATTCTTGATGAAGCAGTAAAAAAAAATTCTTAATTTTAATTTTATTAAATTTTGACTCGAGCATATATCTTTTTAATATCTTGTGTGGCAAAATGTGATGAAGACATAAAGCACTTTGGCTGTGTATCAAAGTATGAAGTTTATTTCAAGGAAAAGCACTTGTGAGATTGTTTGAGCTGGGAGCAGATCTAGCAGCTTTTTCACATAACACCGTCTTTCCTTGAAAGAATAATTGATGAATGATGTTTATACAGACTTGCGTAATTGGCAGACAAGTTCCCAAAATAGACTGAAATGAGACTATTACCTCAAGGAAAACAACTGACAATATTTGTTGCCAATAATAAAATTCAAGTTTTTATGTGAAATTATAATTTTGGAAAACTTGTGTCTGCTACCATGACCTTGACAGGTCTGCAATACTTGAAGACTTTTATGATAAGGCTGATGGAGACATTAATGAATGAGATTTTTGATATTTTATAATGAAATGTGTCAGTGTTTGGAAGATTAGGGTAATGTGGTGAATCAATATTTTCCACATGACCAATGCCTGATGTTATAAAATTATTCATAGGTGGAGTATCTATTCAGGGTATAAGATAGATCAATGAATTTTAATGTAACAGAATACAGAATTCATTGATATGGCTTCAGATTCCACATTGAAAGTAGCCTTTCATAAATTACTCTGTGTATGCTGATTATTGGTGTCATGCCAAAGAAGAATATCCACATCCCCAAAGGCTTTTAAAATACTTCTCCTTTTCTCAATAATACATCTATATGAGGTTAGGTTTTTTCATAGACTTCAACCAGAACAGCATATTGCAATAGATTGAATGCAGAAGATATGAGAATCCAGCTGTTTTCTATTGAGCCAGACACAAATGAGGTTTGCAAAAATGTAAAACACTTCATTTTTCTCTCTAATTTTTTTTATTTTGGAAAATATAGTTATTTTTCATAAGTTATATTAACACAGTGGATTTATTGCTATCATCTTAAGTAAATGAAAATATATTTTAATACATTCTAGCTCTAATTTCAAAAAATGGTAAATATACATAAACAAAAGCTCAATATTTATTTGTTTATTTTTGACAGCGCGGGGTCTTCATTGCTAGTTTGCGGCGAGTAGAAGCCGCTGTCTAGCTGTGGTCCGTGGGCTTCTCAGTGCAGTGCAGGACTTCTCATTGCAGTGGCTTCTCTTGTTGTGGAGCACGGGCTCTGGGGCACACGGGCTTCAATAGCCGTGGCATGTGGGCTTAATAGTTGCGGCTCCCCGGCTCTCGAGCACAGTCTCAGTAGTTGTGTCGGACAGACTTTATTGCTTGGAGGCACGTGGGATCTTCCCAGACAGGGATCGAACCCATGTCTCCTGCCTTGGCAGGTGGATTCTTTACCACAGAGCCACTAGGGAAGCCCCCAAAAGCTCAATAATTTTAAGAGTGTAAAGGGGTCCTGATATAAAGAACTTCAGAACTGGTGATTTAGGGGTCTAGTGCAACATGATTAGGGCTTTTAGGACTTTTTTTTTTTTTGGCTATGCCAGTTCTTAGAACTAGGTACGTGGGGCCTAGTTCTCTGAACAGGGATACAACCTGGGCCCCCTGCATTGAGTGTGAAGTCTTAGCCCCCAGACCACCAGGGAAGACCCTAGGACTGTTTTTAAGAATATAATTCTGAAGATGGTGTTTGGAAGGCCTGAAAAAGGTGAAAATTTAGAGGTATTGAAGTCAGTGAGGAAACTATTAAAATAGTTGTACTGAACGTTCCACAATCTGAATGCAAAGTAGGAAAAGAACAGGGAAAAGGTTTCAACCCAATAGAAACTTTAAGAACACTCAAAATTAAAAGAAAATGCCATTAAAAAAAATCTAACTGATTGCTAACTGAATGCTCAAAAAGTCTGATATTAGATGAAGGTAGGTGAAGGTACAGAGATATAGTCACATTTATACACAGCTGGAGGATGAATTGGGCTTCACAAAATATTAATATCTATCAATATTTAAAGTATCTATGTATGTTGATGCAGACATTTATACTTTTAAGAATTTATACTACAAATATATGCACATTTGTTCAAAATTACACATACACATATATGCAAAGGAGAGAGTTTAAATGTTTGTAGAGGATAGTTAAATATTTGAATTAAGCTATCCATACAATGTGGAGAAGGGAATGGCAGCCCACTCTAGTATTCTCCCCTGGGGAATCCGGGGGAGAGATCCCTCCCCGCATGGACAGAGTAGCCTGGCAGCCTGCAGTCTAATGGGTCACAAAAGAGTCGGACATGAATTAGTGACTAACACACACAAACAAACCATAAAATGACATAGTATGAAGTCACTGAAAAGAAGGAATCAGTTTTTATGGGTACAAATATAGAACTATCTCCAAAATATATTGTTAGTGAAAATAAAGACTGAGAAAAATGCACATAATGTGCTATCATGTGTGAAAAAAAAGTGTGTGTGTGTGTGTGTGTGGTAGATTTATAACCTCTCAAAAGATATACAAGAAACTGTGATAGTAGCTGCCTCTGAAGTAGAGAATTAGATGGCTGAAAGACAGTAGAAGGGAGATTTACTCTTCCCTATATAACCTTTTATATCTTAAAAATTCACGTCAGATATATGTATTATGAGTCCAGATTTCATTTAAATGATTAAGAACAGGAAGATAGTTTCAGTGACAGCAAGAGTCTTATCTATGGTCGTGCATGAAATGGAGAGTGGGAGATAGATAGTACAGATAGATAGTGGGAGATAGATAGCACAGTTGTAAAAGTGGCATTGATTGGTTTTTAAATCTTTTTTTGGCTATGATGGATCTCAGTTCCCTGACCAAGGATTGAACCCTTGTCCCTTGCTGTGGAATTGTGGAGTCTTAACCAAGCAAGTCCTCAGTTCAGTTCAGTTCAGTCGTTCAGTCATGTCCGACTCTTTGCGACCCCATGAATTGCAGCACGCCAGGCCTCCCTGTCCACCACCAACTCCCAGAGTTCACTCAGATTCATGTCCATCGAGTCAGTGATGCCATCCAGCCATCTCATCCTCTGCTGTCCCCTTCTCCTCCTGCCCCCAGTCCCTCCCAGCATCAGAGTGTTTTCTAATGAGTCAACTCTTCACATGAGGTGGCCAAAGTACTGGAGTTTCAGCTTTAGCATCATTCCTTCCAAAGAAATCCCAGGACTAATCTTTAGAATGGACTGGTTGGATCTCCTTGCAGTCCAAGGGACTCTCAAGAGTCTTCTCCAACACCACAGTTCAAAGCCATCAATTCTTTGGCGCTCTGCCTTCTTCACAGTCTGACTCTCACATCCATACATGACTACTGGAAAAACCATATCCTTGACTAGACGGACCTTAGTCGGCAAAGTAGTATCTCTGCTTTTGAATATGCTATCTAGGTTGGTCATAACTTTTCTTCCAAGGAGTAAGCGTCTTTTAATTTCATGGCTGCAGTCACCATCTGCAGTGATTTTGGAGCCCCCCAGAATAAACTCTGACAATGTTTCCACTATTTCCCCATCTATTTCCCATGAAGTAATGGGACCGGATGCCATGATCTTCGTTTTCTGAATGTTGAGCTTTAAGCCAACTTTTTCACTCTCCTCTTTCACGTTCATCAAGAGGCTTTTTAGTTCCTCATCACTTTCTACCATAAGGGTAATGTCATCTGCATATCTGAGGTTATTGATATTTCTCCTGGCAACCTTGATTCCAGCTTGTGTGTCTTCCAGTCCAGCATTTCTCATGATGTACTCTGCATAGAAGTTAAATAAGCAGGGTGACAATATACAGCATAGACATACTCCTTTTCCTATTTGGAACCAGTCTGTTGTTCCATGTCCAGTTCTAACTGTTGCTTCCTGACCTGCATACAGATTTCTCAAGAGGCAGCAAGTCCTAGAATTGATTAATTTTGATGACTGATTTTATTTTGAAGGTATGAGTGGTGCTGGGGCTAAAAAGAAAGATAATAAGGAATTAAAGATGATTTCATTTTCCAGACAGAATGATTGATGGCACCCATAAACCCTGTGTGTGCTCAACTGTGTCCAAGTTTTTATGACCCCATGGACTGTAGCCCACTGGGGTCTTCTGTCCATGGAATTTTCCAGGCAAGAATACTGGAGTGGGCTGCCATTTCCTACTCCAGGGCCATAACATTGAAAGAAACACAAAATAAAGAGCTGGTTTATGGGGGTGGTAGAGATGGGGTGAAAATTTATGAGTTTCAGACCCAGATGCTCCAATCATTTATAAGAAGACAGCTATAATTTACTAAATGTATTTTTCACAAACATAGTCTCTTAAATTCAAACCAATAAACAAAATAAGTATATAAGATAGGAATTACTATCCCTGCTTGATAGGAACAAAGTAGCCTCTACGATGTTAATAAACTTGCATAGGGCTGAACATCTATTAAGTGCGAGAGGTGGCTTTGAATTAAGTTGTTTTTGTTCTCCAAAAATGTTTTCCTCCCCATCTATCAGATGCCAGATGTTAAACTGGCAAAAGAGGCTAAAAGAACAGGTTGTGGACTTGAATAGACTTGAAGTCAGATCCCAACTCTGCTAATTCCTACCTGTATGACCTTGAGCAAGTTCCCTCAGCTTTCTAGACCTCACTTTCATCTTGGTGTTGTTTGGTAGCTAAGTCGTGTCTGACTCTCAGCGACCCCATGGATTGCAGCATGCAGGCTCCTCTGTCCTCCACTATCTCCTGGAGTTTGTTGAAATTTGTGTCCATTTAGTCGGTGATGCTATCTAACCATCTCATCCTTTACCACCCCCCTGGAAAATATCCTGATGCTAGGAAATATAAAAGGCAAAGGGAGAAGGGGGCGGCAGTATCTATAAATGAGATTTAAATTAGATGACATATCGAAAGGTTTTGGCAGACATGCATGATGGCTTAATACACAGCAGATCAACTGTCATATTGATTAGACATGGGATCTATCAGTACGGTAATTTGATAGTAAGACTTTTACATCTGGAGTTAAGGGAGGCGTACAGATTTACTTCACATAATGATAACCAGTTTTTGCCATAATGGCTCTTGAAAAATTATTCCACTTTCCAGTCAATGACTTATTTTTCCCAATACTACAGTTTTTTCACTTAAAAATAGTAAATGTATGCTCTATTTTTATTATGTAATATTTCAATCCTGTGGTTTTCAGTAAAAATACACTCACCACTTTACTTGGCACAACAGATTTAGTCAGAGAATATCATATGAACAAATTTGTATTGGACTCTAGATTTAGACAAGCACAAATGTTTTGTTTTGCATATATACACAAAGTGAGAAAAATGAAGCATCTTCTAGGATCAGTTGAATGAGTGCTTATGTCATTTCCATTTTTCAAAGCACATTTGGAGTTAGCCTTTATTTTGCTCTAGAGATATTTTTCCCTGTTATAAACTTATTTTTAAGTGCAGTTCAAGTGCAAGAAAGCCATGAGCTTCTAAAAGATTGAAAAATTGATGCAAATGGCCAACAAAAGAATACACCTTCTAGTGAATAATTTTCCTGTACCCATCCTCCACCAACCACCTCTCACAAACAAGTCTTCTCTTCTTTTTTTGATAAGTTTAAAAGATTGATTGAATTATATTTTATGTACAAAAGATATTAACCTTCAAGTAGCTGTTTATTTGAAGATTAATATATATATATTACATGGTATGGGCTTTCCCTGTGGCTCAGATGGTAAAGAACCTGTCTGTAATGTGGGAGACCAGGTTCGATCCCTGGGTGGGGAAGATACCCTGGAGAAAGGAATGGCAACTTGCTCTAGTATTCTTGCCTGGAGAATTCCATGGACAGAGGAGCCTGGCAGGCTACAGTCCATGGGGTCGCAGCATCAGATATGACCGAGGAAATAACACACACACTGTATACCTCATATAATATTATATTATGCAATGGTATATATTGCATTATAATATTATTATGCAATTATATATTTTATTATATGCTATGGTATATACATGTGATAGATATCATGTAATATACCACATAATGGTATATATTTACAGTTACATATTATATTACAGTGATGTACCATTATATATATACTATGGTATACCATAGTTATGATACTTAAGTGAAAACAATTATATGTTATAAACCATGTTATAGCTATATATGCTATCATGTAATGATATGTGTGCTCAGTTGCTTCAGTCATGTCTGACTCTTTGCATTCCCACGGGCTAGCCCACTCCAGTACTCTTGCCTGGAAAATCCCATGGACTGAGGAGCCTGGTAGGCTGCAGTCCATGGGGTCGCTGAGAGTAGGACATGACTGAGTGACTTCACTTTCACTTTTCACTTCCATGCACTGAAGAAGGAAATGGCAACCCACTCCAGTGTTCTTGCCTGGAGAATCACAGGGACGGGGGAGCCTGGTGGGCTGCCGTCTATGGGGTCGCACAGAGTTGGACACGACTGAAGTGATTTAGCAGCAGCAGCAGGCTACTAGGCTCCTCTGTCCGTAAGATTCTCCAGGCAAGAATACTGGAGTGGATTGCTATGCCCTTCTACATGGGATCTTCCTGGAACCCATGTCTCCAGCATTGCAGGTGGATTCTTTACTACTGAGCCACTGGGGAAGCTCATAATTGTATACATATCATATATAATATATATAATTTACATATGTGTATTTGCTGTGCACCATTATTTATTATAATTAATATATTATCTACTATAATAGATTATAATATATACCATTATAGTACATAATATATAAACCTATTTTCACTGCTTAATAAATATATTTATTTGTTTATTTATTTACTTTAGTTGAGATAATTTAATATGCAGAGTTGGGACTCAGATCTTGGTGGAGGAGGCACAGCTGGCTGCTGATAGAATTTCAGGAGGGTACAAAGAGGTACCATCGAGCTGGGACTCAGACTTCCAAAGAAAGATTGTGTGCTGCTGGTTCTAGGAATATCAAAAAAGCTGGAAGTTGGAACCAATTGATGCTGCCAGGGTGAAATGATCATTGATGGGAACAGTGAAGGAGCCAGTCCTTTATTCTACCTCCAACATTGCAGTCTCCCTCTATATCCTCTCTTTCTTTATCTTTAAAAATTGTTTGCAAATCTTGGGTTCTAAGTTGGCTCCCAAAGTTTCCATCTCTTGGTGTACACATTCTATAAAATCCCTACCCTCAAGAACGGGTGGGATCTATAAATATGATGAGCTATAATGTGTGATTAGGTTATCTTAAATAGCAAAAGTAAGGAGATTTTTGAGACGTAATAAGGTTTCATGTATGGATGTGAGAGTTGAACTATAAAGAAAGCTGAGCACTGAAGAATTGATGCTTTTGAACTGTGGTGCTGAAGAAGACTCTTGAGAGTCCCTTGAACTGCAAGGAGATCCAACCTGTCCATCCTAAAGGATGTCAATCCTGGGTGTACGTTGGAAGGACTGATTTTGAAGCTGAAACTCCAATACTTTGGCCACCTAATGCGAAGAGCTGACTCATTTGAAAAGACCCTGATGTTGGGAAAGATTGAAGGCAGGAGGAGAAGGGGATGACAGAGGATAAGATGGCTGGATGGCATCACCAACTCAATGGACATGAGTTTGGGTGGACTTAGGGAGTTGGTGATGGACAGGGAGGCCTGGTGTGCTGCGGTTCATGGGGTTGCAAAGAGTCGGACACGACTGAGCGACTGAACTGAAACTGAAACTGAAAGGTTTCTATTCAGTTGACTTTCAGTTCAGTTCAGTTAATATACTATCTAGGTTGGTCATAAGTTTTCTTCCAAGGAGTAAGCGTCTTTTAATTTCAGTTGACTTTAAGGTAATCAAAAGGGAGATTATCCTGGATGGGCTTGACCTAATCAGCAGAGCTCTTTGAAAAGGGTTAGAGACAGAAAGAGCTAAAGCATAACTGTCTTAAAGAAGCAAACTGCCCTGTTGTAGGGTAGTCTATATAGCAGGACATTGTGACTGGCCGCTAAGAGTTGAGGGCCTCAGCCCAATGACTGGAAGAAGTTGTGTCAGCCAACAACCAGCAAGTTTGGAAGAGGACCCTGAGCCTCAGATGACATCAAAGTCCTGGCTGACATCTTGATTTCAGCAGAGAAAGAACAGAACAGAGGATCCATCTAACCCATGTCCAGATTTCTGACCCATGTGTGTGCAAGCATGCTTAGTCCCTTCAATCGTGTCCAACACTGTGCAACCTGTGACTATAGCCCCCCAGGATCCTCTGTCCATGGGAATTCTCCAGGCAAGAATACTGGAGTGGGTTGCCATTCCCTCCTCCTAAGGATGTTC
This sequence comes from Ovis canadensis, assembly GCF_042477335.2. Classification (NCBI taxonomy): domain Eukaryota; kingdom Metazoa; phylum Chordata; class Mammalia; order Artiodactyla; family Bovidae; genus Ovis; species Ovis canadensis. The sequence continues at coordinate 10,897,372 of NC_091245.1, forward strand.
CCTATCCAGAGATCAAACCTGTGTCTCATGTTTCCTGCTTTGGCAGGTAGTTATTTTACCAATAGGGCCACGTGGAAAGTCCAAGACTGAGATAATGAATGTGTTGTTTGAATCCACTAAGTTTCTGATAATGTGTCATGCAGCAGTAGAATACTGGTATAGATGTGTATAAATGATCTATGGCGACAATGAGTCTGTATAACAAACCATCCCCAAACTCAGAAGCTTAAAGGAACTACTATTTATTACTTCTCAGTTCACCCAGGCTGCTCTTTTGACCTGGGCTGGTCTAGGCTAATCTCACTCAGACTTGTTCATGAATCTATAACACTTGTTGAATTGCCTGGAAGTTGGCTAGTCTAGAAAGACTTTAGGTGGGATGACCTGGCTTCTCTCCACATGGTCCCTCATTTTCCAGCAGGCTAGACTGTGTTTGTTCTCACGGTAATAACACGGTTAGAGAGAGGAATTAAAATTTACAAAAGCGAATTTCAAATTGTTTGCATCAAATTTGCTCAGCTCAGTCCAGTTCAGTCACTCAGTCATGTCCGACTCTTTGCAACCCCAAGGACTGCAGCATACCAGGCTTCCCTGTCCATCACCGACTCCCAGGGTTTACTTAAACTCACATCCATTGAGTCGGTGATGCCATCCAACTATCTCATCCTCTGTTGTCCCCCTTCTCCTTCTGCTTTCAATCTTTCCCAGTATCAGGGTCTTTTCAAATGAGTCAGTTCTTCACATAAGGTGGCCAAAGTATTGGAGTTTCACCTTCAGCATCAGTCCTTCCAATGAATACTCAGGACTGATCTCCTTTAGGATGGACTGGTTTGATCCGCCTCCAGTCCAAGGAACTCTCAAGAGTCTTCTCCAACACCACAGCTCAAAAGCATCAATTCTTTGGTGCTCAGCTTTATTAATAGTCCAGCTCTTGCATCCATACAGGACTACTTGGAAAAACCATCTCTTTGACTAGATGGACCTTTGTTGGCATAGTAATGTCTCTGCTTTTTAATAAGCTGTCTAGGTTGGTCATAACTTTTCTTCCAAGGAGCAAGCATCTTTTAATTTCATGGCTTCAGTCACCATCTGCTGTGATTTTGAAGTCCAAATAAATAAAGTCTGTTACTGTTTTCACTGTTTCCCCACCTATTTGCCATGATGTGATGGGACCAGATGCCATGATCTTGGTTTTCTAAATGTTGAGTTTTAAGCCAGCATTTTCACTCTCCTCTTTCACATTCATCAGGGGCTCTTTAGTTCTTCACTTTCTGCCCTAAGGGTGGCGTCATCTGCATATCTGAGGTTATTAATATTTCTCCCGGCAATCTTGTACTTCATCCAGTCCAGCATTTCTCATGATGTACTCTGCATATAAGTTAAATAAGCAGGGTGACAATACACAGCCTTGACATACTCCTTTCCCAATTTGGAACCAGTCTGTTGTTCCATGCCCAGTTCTAAATGTTGCTTCTTTACCTGCATACAGATTTCTCAGGAGGCAGGTCAGGTGGTCTGGCATTCCCATCTCTTGAAGAATTTTCCACAGTTTATTGTGATCCACACCGTCAAAGGCTTTGGCATAGTCAATAAAGCAGAAATAGATGTTTTCCTGGAAGTCTTTTGCTTTTTTGATGATCCAATGGATGTTGGCAATTTGATCTCTGGTTCCTCTGCCTTTTCTAAATCCAGCTTGAACATCTGGAAGTTCGCTGTTCACATACTGTTGAAGCCTGGCTTGGAGAATTTTGAGCATTACTTTACTAGCCTGTGAGATGAGTGCAAGTGTGCAGTAGTTTGAGCATTCTTTGGCATTGCCTTTCTTTGGGATTGGATGAAAACTGACCTTTCCCAGTCCTGTGGCCACTGCTGAGTTTTCCACATTTGCTGGCATATTGAGTGCAGCACTTTCACAGCATAATCTTTTAGGATTTGAAGTAGCTCAACTGGAATTCATCCCATTAACTAAAGCAAGTTACATGAGAAAAGAAATTAAAATGTAGCCATATAGAGTTGTGAAAAAGTATTTATAGTAGTTTTAGTCATAAGAGCCAGCAACAGGAAACAATCCAAATGTTCATCAATAAGAGGAAGACTAGACAAACTGTGGCATATTCACAAAATGAGGTATTACTCAGCAATAAAAGGATGAACAAGTGATACAAGTAACAACACAGATGAAAATAGAGAATATTATGTTGAGCCAAAGAGGTCAGACCTAAAAAAGTACTTGTGAATAAATCCATTTATTTACCTAGAGAATAGGTAAAGCTAAGGTATGGTGATAGAAATCAGAATAATGGTTAAAGGATATGAAGGGTGAGTGGAAGGGGCATAAGGGCATTCTCTGGGTTCATAGAAATGGGCTTCATCTTGACTGGAGTGCTGGTTACAATTATATGTTAATTTATCAGAATTCACTAAACTTGATATTTTATGTTTTTACTTGTATGCTTTAGATCTATACATTTCAGTTATCAAAATTTTACCTTAAACAAACTGATGTAGTAGTAAGAACATAAGCTTTGGTGTTAAAAAGCCTTGTATTTGGACACCATTTCCAATTCCTAGCTATGTAAAGTCACATAATCTTTTTAAAAATATTTATTCATTTATTTTATTTGGCTGCAGGAGGTCTTAATTTACACATGCTAACTCTTACTTGTAGTGTGTGGGATCTACCTAGACAGCATATTAAAAAGGAGACTTTGCCAACAAAGGTCTGTCTAGTCAAAGCTATGATTTTTCCAGCAGTCATGTATAGATATGAGAGTTGGACTATAAAGAAAGCTGAGCACTGAAGAACTGATGCTTTTGAGCTGTGGTGTTGGAGAAGACTCTTGAGAGTCCCTTAGACTGCAAGGAGATCCAACCAGTCCATCCTAAAGGAAATCAGTCCTGAATATTTATTGGAAGGACTGATATCTGAAACTGAAACTCCAATACTTTGGCCACCTAATGTGAAGAACTGACTCATTTGAAAAGATCCTGATGCTGGGAAAGATTGAAGATGGAAGGAGAAGGGAACACAGAGGATGAGATGATTGGATTGCATCACCGACTCAATGGACATGAGTTTGAATAAACTCTGGTGATGGAGTTGGTGATGGACACGGAGACCTGGTGTGCTGCAGTCTATGGGGTCGCAAAGAGGCGGACATGACTGAGCAACTGAACTAAACTGAGCAACTGAACTAAACTGAGTTCCCTGACCAGGGATCGAACCCAGCCCCCATTGCATTGGGAGCTTAGAGTCTTAGTCACTGGATTACTAGGGAAGTCTCTAAAGTTAATTAATCTGGATAAACTTTATTTGTTTATCTATAAAATAGGAAAGTTGTTCACTGTTTTTTTAAAATTGTGGTCAAGTGTATATAACATAAATTTACCATTAAGTGTACAGTTCTGTAGCATTTAGTACATTCATATCACTGTGCAACCATTACCATCATCCATCTCCAGAGCTTTCTCATCTTCCCTAACTGAAACTTTTTACTTGTTAAACAATAAATCTCCATCATCCTCTTCTTCCAACCCCTGGCAATCACCTTGTTAATTTCTATGAATTGGGCTACTTTAGATACGTTATGTAAGTGGAATGGTACAAAATTTGTCCTTTTGTGATTGGCTTTTTTCACATAGCATAATTCTTCAAGGTTCATCTATGTAATGCATGTCAAAATTTCTATCCTTTTAAAGGTGGAATAACATTCTGTTATATGGATATACCACATTTTGTTTACCCTTTCATCTTTTGATAGACAGTTGGATTGTTTCTGTCTTTTGGTTACAATGAATAATGCTGCTATGAATGTGGGTATATAAATACCTGTTCAAATCTTTTCTTTATTTCTTTGAAGTATATATCTAAAAGTAGATATTTGCAATATATAATAATTCTATGTTTAATTTTTTGAGGCATTGCGATGCCCTTTTTTTCCACAGTGATTCAACCATTTACATTTCTATCAGCAGTGTACATGGGTTCCAATTTGTTTGCAGTCTCATCAACAGTCATTATTTTCTGTTGTTGTTTTTTAATAACAATCACCCTAATGTGGGTGCAGCGGTATCTTATTGTGTTTTTGATTTGGATTTCGAATGACCAGTGATGTTGAGCACCTTTTCTTATGCTTATTGGCCATTTATATTTCTTCTTTGGAGAAATAAAATCCTGTACTAACTTTTTTGGGGAGCCGTGCCACATGACTTTGCTGGGTTTCAGTTCTCTGACCAAGGATGGGCCATGGCAATAACAGCCTGGAATGTTAACCACTAGGCCACCAGGGAGCTCCCTCCTTTACTAATTTTTAAATGTTATTTTATTTTCGTTGTAGTGATGAATTCTAGGAGTTCTTTATATATTCTGGATATCAATCCCTTATCAGATACATGATTTGCAAATATTTTATCCTATGCTATGGGTTGCCTTTTCATTCTGTTGACAATGTCCTTTGATGCATAAAAGCTTTGAATTTTGATGAAGTCTAACATCAAACAAAAGAAAAACATTTTTCTCTTTTCTTGCCTGTGTTTTTGGTGTCATGTCCAAACAGTGGTTGCCAAATCCAATATCATGAAGTTTTTCCCTTTAGTTCTTTTTTAAGAGTTTTATAGTTTTAGCTCTTATATTTAAGCCTTTGATCCATTTTGAGTTATTTTTTAATCCAGTGTAAGGCAGGGGTCCAAACTTTCTTTCTCTTGAATGTGGATATTGAGTTTTCCCCATACTATTTGTTGAAAAGACTATCCTTTTCCTGTTGAGTGTTCTTGCCCCTTATCTTGCTCCTTGGCTCTTATCTAAATGATTTCACCAGAAATTCCTTGGTGGTCCACTGGTTAAGGATCTGCTTGACAACGCAGAGGACATGGGTTCAATCCCTGTTCTGGGAGGATTCTACATACCTCGGGATAACTAAGCCTGTATGTCCCAACAAGAAAAAATAACTGAAATGAGAAGCCCATGTACCACAAGAGAGTAGCCCTTGATGGCCACAACTAGAGAAAGCTGGTATGCAGTAATGAAGACCCAGTGTGGCCAAAAATTAATTAATTAATTGAAAAAAAATCATTTGACCATATAGAGGAGGGTTTTTTCTGAGCTTTCTATTCTATGCCAACGACCTTTGTGTCATAGCAAAGTAATGCTGAAAATTTTCCAAGTGAGGCTTCAACTGTGTATGAACTGAGAACTTCCAAATGCTCAAGCTGGCTTTAGAAAAGGCAGAAGAACCAGAGATCAAATTGCCAACATCCATTGGATCATAGAAAAAGCAAGAGCATTCAAGAAAACATGTACTTCTGTTTCATTGATTATGCCAAAGCCTTTGACTGTATGGATCACAACAAACTGTGGAAAATTCTTCAAGAGATGAGGCTACCAGACCCCTTTACCTGCCTCCTGAGAAACCTGTATGCAGGTCAAGAAACACCAGTTAGAACCAGACATGGAAGAACGGACTGGTTCCAAATTGGCAAAGGAGTATGTCAAGGCTATCTATCATCACCCTGCCTATTTAACTTATATGCAGAGAAAATCGTGTGAAATGATAGACTGTATGAAGCACAAGTTGGGATCAAGTTGCTAGGAGAAATATCAATAACCTCAGATATGCAGATGACATCACCCTTAGGGCAGAAAGCAAAGAGGAATTAAAGAGCCTCTTCATGAGGGTGAAAGAGGAGAGTCAAAAATGCTGGCTTAAAACTCAACATTCAAAAAACTAACATCGTGGCATCTGGTCCCATCACTTCATGACAAGTGGATGCAGAAACAATGGAAATAGTGACAGACTATTTCCTTGGGCTCCAAAATCACTGCAGATGGTGACTGCAACCATGAAATTAAAAGATGCTTCCTCTGGAGGAATCAACTTGCCTGACTTCAGGCTCTACTACAAAGCCACAGTCATCAAGACAGTATGGTACTGGCACAAAGACAGACATATAGATCAATGGAACAAAATAGAAAGCCCAGAGATAAATCCACACACATATGGACACCTTATCTTTGACAAAGGAGGCAAGAATATACAATGGAGTAAAGACAATCTCTTTAACAAGTGGTGCTGGGAAAACTGGTCAACCACTTGTAAAAGAATGAAACTAGATCACTTTCTAACACCGCACACAAAAATAAACTCAAAATGGATTAAAGATCTAAATGTAAGATCAGAATCTATAAAACTCCTAGAGGAGAACATAGGCAAAACACTCTCAGACATAAATCACAGCAGGATCCTCTATGATCCACCTCCCAGAATTCTGGAAATAAAAGCAAAAATAAACAAATGGGATCTAATTAAAATTAAAAGCTTCTGCACAACAAAGGAAAATATAAGCAAGGTGAAAAGACAGCCATCTGAATGGGAGAAAATAATAGCAAATGAAGCAACTGACAAACAACTAATCTCAAAAATATACAAGCAACTTCTGCAGCTCAACTCCAGAAAAATAAACGACCCAATCAAAAAATGGGCCAAAGAACTAAATAGACATTTCTCCAAAGAAGACATACGGATGGCTAACAAACACATGAAAAGATGCTCAACATCACTCATTATTAGAGAAATGCAAATCAAAACCACAATGAGGTACCACTTCACACCAGTCAGAATGGCTGCGATCCAAAAATCTGCAAGCAATAAATGCTGGAGAGGGTGTGGAGAAAAGGGAACCCTCCTACAATGTTGGTGGGAATGCAAACTAGTACAGCCACTATGGAGAACAGTGTGGAGATTCCTTAAAAAATTGCAAATAGAACTACCTTATGACCCAGCAATCCCACTTCTGGGCATACACACCGAGGAAACCAGAATTGAAAGAGACACATGTACCCCAATGTTCATCGCAGCACTGTTTATAATAGCCAGGACATGGAAACAACCTAGATGTCCATCAGCAGATGAATGGATAAGAAAGCTGTGGTACATATACACAATGGAGTATTACTCAGCCGTTAAAAAGAATTCATTTGAATCAGTTCTGATGAGATGGATGAAACTGGAGCCGATTATACAGAGTGAAGTAAGCCAGAAAGAAAAACACCAATACAGTATACTAACACATATATATGGAATTCAGGAAGATGGCAATGATGACCCTGTATGCAAGACAGGGAAAGAGACACAGATGTGTATAATGGACTTTTGGACTCAGAGGGAGAGGGAGAGGGTGGGATGATTTGGGAGAATGACATTCTAACATGTATACTATCATGTGAATTGAATCGCCAGTCTATGTCTGATGCAGGATGCAGCATGCTTGGGGCTGGTGCATGGGGATGACCCAGAAAGATGTTCTGGGGAGGGAGGTGGGAGGGGGGTTCATGTGTGGGAATGCATGTAAGAATTAAAGATTTTAAAATTTAAAAAATAAAAAACTAAAAAAAAAAAATAAATAAAATAAAAGATGCTTCCTCCTTGGAAGAAAAGCTATGATAAATCTAGACAGCATATTAAAAAGCAGTGACTTTATTTTGCAGATTAAGTTTCAGATAGTCAAAGCTAAGTTTTTGCCAGTAGTTACATATGTATGTGAGATTTGGACCATAAAGAAGGCTAATTGTCAAAGAACTGATGCTTTTAAACTGCAGTGTTAGAGAAGAGTCTTGAGAATTCCTTGGACTGCAAGGACATCAAACCAGTCAATCCTGGAAAGGAAATCAGTCCTGAGTATTCATTCAAGGAATGATGCTGAAGCTGAAGCTTCAATACTTTGGCCACCTGATTTGAAGAGCTGCATCATTAGGAAAGACCCTGATGCTAGGAAAGATTGAAGGTCGGAGAAGGGGACAGAATAGGATGAAATGGTTGGATGGAGTCCCCAAGTCAATGGACAAGAGTTTGAGCAAGCTCTGGGAGACAGTGAAGTACAGGGAAGCCTGGAGGGCTGCAGTCCATTGGGTGGTAAAGAGTCAGACAAGACTGAGGAACTGAACAACAATAACAACAAGGAAGTGCCCATTTTAGTTTTGGTCTCATATGCAGATATCCAAGATTAGAACAATTGAAACTGAGGAGGACAGACAATCAGCGCTTAGGAGGAAATGAATGGTCTTTTCCCTGTGATTTCCTCTTTTGTCTCCCAGGAGTTGGAGCCTGCTGTGCCTTCCGGCTACTCCTGTTGTTTCTGTGATGCTACGAAGGGGGTTAACTGCGTTGACTTGTCAGCTCTGAGCCTGTCTGTGTTTTCAGTGTTCTTTTCCACCCAATGTTTGCCTGAAGGTCTTCTCTTATTGCTGTTCCTTATCCTTCACTTTACAGTTAGGTGATAGGTGATATTTATTCGAAGCATTTGGAGACATTACAAATGGTGGGCTTTTTAGGTAGTTTTTCTTAGTTCAGTTCAGTGGCTTATTTGTGTCCAACTCTTTGCGAGCCCGTGAACTGCAGCACGCCAGACTTTCCTGTCATCACCAACTCCCCGAGCTTGCTCAAACTCACGTCCATCGAGTTGGTGATGCCATCGAACCATCTCATCCTCTGTGGTACCCCTTCTTCTCCTGCCTTTGATCTTTCCCAGCATCAGAGTCTTTTTTCAATGAGTCAGGTCTTTACATCAGGTGGCCAAAGTATTGGAGTTTCAGCTTCAGCATCAGTCCTTCCAATTTTTGTTAGCGTATGTGGACAGTTCAAAACTATTTGACTTAATTTCAGCACTGAAATATTTGTAAATTTTATGGTGTGTCCATACAGGAGAATGTTATCTAGCTATATAAAGGAATGAAGTACTGATACATGTTACAACCTGGATGAACTGAAAAAATAGTATGCTAAATGAAAGAAACCGTTCACAAATGCCACATATTATATGATTCCATTCATATGAAATTTCCAGAATATTGAACTCGGTAGAGACTGAGAGTAAGTTAGTAGTTGCTTATGGCCGGTTGGGTTGTGGGAGAAATTGGAGGGTAATAGTGAAAGTGTATTTTGGAGGTGATGCAAACGTTCTAAAAGTGATGGTGATGTTGGTTGTACGTATCTGTGAATATAGTAAAAACTATTGAATTGTATGGTGGCTTCCCAGGTGGTGAAGTGGTAAAAAAAAATCTACCTGCCAATGCAGGAGAGGCAAGAGACGCAGGTTCAATCCCTCGGTTGGGACGATCCCTGGAAGTAGGAAATGGCAACCAGCTACAGTATTCTTACCGGGATAATCTGAAGGACAGAGGAGCCTGATGGGCTACAGTTGATGGGGTCGCAAAGAGTAGGATACAACTGAGGACTGAGCACACACACACACTGAATTGTATACTTTAAGTGGGTAAATTATATGGTTCATAAATTGTATCTAGTAAAGTTATTTTAAAAAATTGACTTCCAAATATCCAAAAGAGTTGAAAGTAGGGTCTCGAAGAGATACATGTGCATCCATATCCATGGAGACATTATTCATAATAGCTGAAAAGTGAAAACAATTCATGTGTGCATTAACAGATGAATGGATAAACAAAAGGTAGTATATACACACAATGGAATATCATTCAGCCTCTAAAAAGGAAGGGAATTTTGACATATGCTATAGTATGAATGAACCTCAAAGATTATGTTCAGTGAAGTTGGACAGAGAAAGATAAATACTTACGATTCTACCTATATGTGGTATCTAAAGTAGTCCAATTTATAGAAACAGAAAGTAGAAGGATGGTTATCAGAGAAAGAGGAGATAGCTATTTTTTAAGGGGTAATAATAATAATTACTTATTTTTACATTTACATAATTAACAATATTTTAAAAGTATATGATTAAGATTATTCCTTCCCCATCTTCCCTCATCTGGTCCTAAATAGGTAACTACTATTCATTTCCTGTGTATCTTTCCAGATTTTTAAATGCATATTTGAGCAAATACATATTCTTTTCGGGGGGTGATTTTTAAATTTAACTCTTTGAAATTTTCCTTTTGAAAAATAATTTCCATATTATTGAGAGCAATGTTGTTATTATCATTACTGTGATAAGAAAATAAGAATATTTCATGATTATTCAGCTGGCCTACGACAATTATTGTGACTTGCCAAGCTCTGTCCTTTATATTTTCTTCGTGAAATTTCGAAATATCTAACTCATTAGCATTAAATATACTCATCTTTAATATATCCTTATTAATCATGAATTTTACTCTCGTGCTAGGACCTGAAGAACAAGGTTTATAGAAGAAGCAGTACAATGATATTCACCTACTTTCACAGAAATAAACCAATAACTATGACAACTCTACAGGGCTTCCCCAGTGGCTCAGCAGTAAAACATCCTCCTGCAATGCAGGAGCCACAGATTCGATCCCTGGGTTAGGAAGATCCCCTGGAGGAGAGCATGGCATCCCATTCCAGTATTTTTGCCTGCAGAATCCCATGGACAGAGGAACTTGGCTACAGTCCATAGGGTCGCAAAGAATCAGACACAACTGAAGGGACTTGGCATGCACGCATGACAAGGCTACAGAATGCATTTCCAAAGGATTAACTGTTGGATGGAGCACTGGTTTCTGAAAATAGCTTGGTCCTATGATACATGATTTCTTCTTTTTCACCCACCTCATCATCCACTTCCTGGCCTTCACCTAATCTTTTAGCTTTGTCTCCAAAGTTTGTGTCATCTTGAAGGCAGAGGTCTTTCATGCTGTGTTGTCCATATGATCTTTCCAATATACTTGGTGATGCTTTACTGTTTGTAATATGCTTTAATGATTCCCATCTTTAAAAAAAAACAACAACCCTCTTGACCCACAATTCTCCTTGTAGTAATATAGGGTTACTTGAAGGGACTTAGGTTCTCACAAGTCATGTCAGTCTCCATAGTTTGCATTTCATCTGTTTTTAGTTTCTTGAAGTATCAGTTTGTGTGGGGACAAAGCTAATGGGTTCAAGTTGAAACACACTGGCATTAACTGGAGTCTCAAAAGCTTCAGTACACTTCCTCTGTGCTCCCTATCATATCAGGCTCATTTCTCTCGTATCACCCGTTTTAATTGTTTAATTACATGTCCATATCAATTCTTATCTTATTTATCTTGGTATCCTTAATTTCTGACAGATGCTAGGCTTATAAATAAGTAAATTATGTTAAATCATCATGTAGTGGATATGAGGTTCTAGAGCTCAGAGTAAGGCCTGGACTGAAGATGTCAATAGAGGCAGCCAATGAGTTATGTGATGGATGAAATTTACGAGGGAAAGTTCCCATCTTCCAGGCCGGTGAAGCTGACTCTGCTCCAGTCTCTGAGCCTCTCTCACATACCTAGAAAATATTCATACCTTAGTGAGTCACTTTTTAGTGAAGGGAAATGGGGAAAATATCTTCACATGAGGATAATGTAATGTGTACTCATTGTTTGGGTGTTCAGTTCAGTTCAGTTCAGTCACTCAGTCATGTCCGACTCTTTGCGACCCCATGAACCACAGCATGCCAGGCCTCCCTGTCCATCACCAACTCCCGGAGTCTACCCAAACCCATGTCCATTGAGTCAGTGATGTCATCCAACCATCTCATCCTCTGCTGTCCCCTTCTCCTCCTGCCCTCAATCTTTCCCAGCATCAGGGTCTTTTCAAATGAGTCAGCTCTTCATATCAGGTGGCCAAAGTATTGGAGTTTCAGCTTCAACATCAGTCCTTCCAGTGAACACCCAGGATTGATCTGCTTTAGGATAGATTGGTTAGATGGACACTCCCTGGAAAAACTGAATTGAAAATGTGGACATTATGTTAATAAAAGGTACAGTAAACTTGTCATAAGGAATCCAAACAACTTCAAATCAGGAACAACTTCCCTGCAATTTACTGCATGCTATTTTTTTTGAAAAAATGACAAACAAAATGTCCCTGTTGCTTCAGTGTACGTCCGTCAAGATGTAAGTCAGGAAAGATTCAGCCCAACGCCCCACACCATCTGTTAGAAAGTTAAGATGCTTGACTTGATAACCCAGCAGCACTACAAAATCATGGACTATCTTCAAACCACCAAAGCAAGATTAAATTCTAATCTGAATAGTTTTTATGTGAATTATATTCTCATAGTCTAAATTTTTGAAAATTAATTCGTGCAGAACATATGTATTAACTATCAGTTAAACTGAATATTCACCATTTCTCCTATCATTTTTGGCAGATAGTTGCTAATTTTATTTGTATTTATGTGTTAAGTCCTCTGAACCACTCACCTCAGACACACAGGTTCTTGAAGCTGAAAAGCTTTCATGATCCTTCTTACTATTATTTTTTATTTTCTCACAAAGAAACAGAAACTTATTTTATTATTTGCTTAACTTTAATTTTTTCTATTGTCCTCATTTCAGAATGAGAATCTTTAAATTGTTTTTTAGTTTAATTTAAAAAATAATATTTGAAGATCATTCTTTAAGACAAAATTTTCTGCACAAAGTTCTGGTACATGAAAACGAGATAAGCATTATTTTTTCCATATTAGGACAAGAAAAATAAGAGTTATCCTTTAATGAAAGAATCCATCTTCAGTTTTTGTTTTGCAGCTAATTAAAAAGCTTTGGTTCAAGAAAAAGCTGTGGACCAGATTTCTGGATCTTCATTACTCAAAGGGCAGTGTTAAATTGGAGGATCAGTTCTTTTTTTCCATCCCTTCTCTCCATTCCCATTGACATAATGGCAAATAGTCAAAACAGTGAGATTAAATTGCTACCTCTCAACAGCAGTCACATAAATTGATAGAATCAAAAAAATCTAGAAAGGGGGTAATTAGTAGAGCATTTAGCTTAGGGATGGCCTATGTAATGGGCAATGTAGCTCCCTCCACCCCTGTCTGATCTGTGGCAGACATCACTCATAAATTACTGAAACTAAATGTGTTTTCTAACATTCCAACAGATGTTTTCTGCACAACACCCCCAGTGGTCATTACCAGGTAATTGGCTCTGCCAGTGAGACCATATCTGAACCAATCACCTTACATTTGAACATTGAGGCCCACGGAGGTAAGGTAACTGCCCTAAGGTCATTCAGTGACTGACATGTGTGCAAGCGTGCTCAGTTGCTCAGTCGTGTCCCACTCTGCGACCCCTTGGACTGAAGCCTGCCAGGCTCCTCCATCCGTGTAGTTTCCCAGGCAAGAATACTGGAGCGGGTTGCCATTTCCTGCTCCAGGGGGTCTTTTCCTCCCAGAGACCGAGCCCATCTCTACTGTGTCTCCTGCATTGCAGGTGGATTCTTTACCCACTGAGCCAGGAGGGATGCAAGTGGCTGACAGAATCCTTCTTTGTATAATGTAAAAATCTGCTCTCTTATGAGCCTTGAATCAATTGAGTGTGCTTCAGGTCCCAGCAATGGCAAATAAGAGTCTGTATATAGTAGACCATTTCTATCTGGGAACAGGTTCCTGTGACATTAAGGAACCCAAGGGAGAAGCTAGGGACAAACAATAGATTACTCTTCTTCCTCATATTCTGGTAAAAGCAGGTGACAGAAAGAGGGGAAATTAGGATCTTCTGCAAGTCTTCTATTTGTGGAATTCTTGAAACTGTCCTACCAGGTAGCAGGGAAGGAAGGAAGGTGTCCCTCTACAAGCGGCAGTCCACAAGAGGGGCACCTAATTCCCTTTCTACTTGTTCAGGTTCCCAAAACCAGGGTTTAGAAGTTCTTCAGAAACTAAATAACTGAAGTAGCCCTACTCCATTCACGTTTTATCCCAGCACCCTATTACTTTCTTTTAAACATTCTCAGAATTTATCTAATATACCCGAGTGTCCAATTTTGTTTAGGACATATTTGAATCTAAAGGATGGAATTCCTTTAGGTAATAACCTCTTTGGGGAAGAAATGCCAAGTACTTCCTGCAGCTTCTCTCCACTTCTGCACATGTCCTTAAGATAGTGTTGTCGTGGTTGTGTAGGAAACATTATATTGCTGAGGAAGGACTTGTACTGTTCTAACTTCTTTGGATGCCCAGCAACCTGTTGCTCACGAGCAGTGTAACTTGTAGCTTGGCCTTGCTAAGCTTGCCTGGAGCCTGGAAGCAAACCACAGTTCTTCCTAAGGTCTGGCTATTACTAATTTTTGTTCCCAGACCGAGCTGTAGAGTTACCTCCTCCTACACTTGCCAGCCAGTTCTCTTGGTTACCTTCCCTATTCTTCTGCAGGGTGTGTGGGAACTTCTGGATATATTCCATATCACACTGGAGCTAAAGGGCCACTCACTTGCATAGCTCCTTCAAAAACACCGTATCTAATAATTGTGTCCATGGAATTTTACACAATTTGGGAAGATGTAGACATATATCTCTCAATCATTCTCTCTCTTATCTTTCTCTTCCTTCTTCCCTCTACACTTTGAGTTAGGCTTAATGTCTGAGCATGTCATGGCTTCCTGACTGAACTGTCCTAGCTGGAAGCAGTATCTTTTCTGGAGTGTGGGAGAATATGAGGTTCTTAGGAAGTACTAAATTTCACAGGTTAAATGGAATTAAGGAAATTTAGCAAATTCATTTTCTCTCCACTAAGCCTGTTCTAGGAGAAAAGGAAAGATATAAGCACCTGAATGCAGAATTTCAAAGAATAGCAAGAAGAGATAAGAAAGCCTTCCTCAGCGATCAATGCAAAGAAATAGAGGAAAACAACAGAATGGGAAAGACTAGAGATCTCTTCAAGAAAATTAGAGATACCTAGGGAACATTTCATTCAAAGATGGGCTCGATAAAGGACAGAAATGGTATGGACCTAACAGAAGTAGAAGATATTAAGAAGAGGTGGCAAGAATACACAGAAGAACTGTACAAAAAAGATCTTCATGACCCAGATAATCACGATGGTGTGATTACTCACCTAGAGCCAGACATCCTGGAATGTGAAGTCCACTTGACTTAGTGGACCTTAGAAAGCATCACTATGAACAAAGCTAGTGGAGGTGATGGAATTCCAGTTGAGCTGTTTCAAATCCTGAAAGATGATGCTGTGAAAGTGCTGCACTCAATATGCCAGCAAATTTGGAAAACGCAGCAGTGGCCACAGGACTGGAAAAGGTCAGTTTTCATTCCAATCCCAAAGAAAGGCAATGCCAAAGAATGCTCAAACTACTGCACACTTGCACTCATCTCACACGCTAGTAAAGTAATGGTCAAAATTCTCCAAGCCAGGCTTCAGCAATATGTGAACCGTGAACTTCCAGATGTTCAAGCTGGATTTAGAAAAGGCAGGGAAACCAGAGATCAAATTGCCAACATCTGGTGGATCATGGAAAAAACAAGAGAGCTCCAGAAAAACATCTATTTCTTCTTTATTGACTATGTCAAAGCTTTGACTGTGTGGATCACAATAAACTGTGGAAAATTCTGAAAGAGATGGGAATACCAGACCACCCTTGAGAAACCTGTATGCAGGTCAGGAAGCAACAGTTAGAACTGGACATGGAACAACAGACTGGTTCCAAATAGGAAAAGGAGTACGTCAACGCTGTATATTGTCACCCTGCTTATTTAACTTATATGCAGAGTACATCATGAGAAACGCTGGACTGGAAGAAACACAAGCTGGAGTCAAGATTGCTGGGAGAAATATCAATAACCTCAGATATGCAGATGACACCACCCTTATGGCAGAAAGTGAAGAGGAGCTACAAAGCCTCTTGATGAAAGTGAAAGAGGAGAGTGAAAAAGTTGGCTTAAAGCTCAACATTCAGAAAATGAAGATCATGGCATCCGGTCCCATTACTTCATGGGAAATAGATGGGGAAACAGTGGAAACAGTGTCAGACTTTAATTTTGGGGGCTCCCAAATCACTGTAGATGGTGATTGCAGCCATGAAATTAAAAGATGCTTACTCCTTGGAAGGAAAGTTATGACCAAGACATTACTTTGCCAACAAAGGTCCGTCTAGTCAAGGCTATGGTTTTTCCAGCAGTCATGTATGGATGTGAGAGTTGGACTGTGAAGAAAGCTGAGTGCCGAAGAATTGATGCTTTTGAACTGTGGTGTTGGAGAAGACTCTTGAGAGTCCTTTGGACTGCAAGGAGATCCAACCAGTCCATTCTAGAGGAGATTGGTCCTGGGTGTTCTTTGGAAGGAATGAGGCTAAAGCTGAAACTCCAGTACTTTGGCCACCTCATGTGAAGAGTTGACTCATTGGAAAAGACTCTGATGCTGGGAGGGATTGGAGGCAGGTGGAGAAGGGGACGACAGAGGATGAGATGGCTGGATGGCATCACGGACTCGATGAACGTGAGTCTGAGTTAACTCCGGGAGATGGTGATGGACAGGGAGGCCTGGCGTGCTGCAATTCATGGGGTCGCAAAGAGTTGGCCACGACTGAGTGACTGAACTGAACTGAAGCCTGTTCTACTCACTGCTGATTAGGGAAATAAGCCTCAGAGCTACCCTTCAGATAATAGTCTATACTGGAACATAACTTAAAGAAGAAAATTAAGATGATATTCACAAAATACTACACCATTATATTCTGCTCGTTCATAGAGAAGTCAGAAAATTTTATGTGAAATTTGCATGTGAAATAGCTCATTTTAAAGGTTGACATGCAATAAATATTTTAAATTAAAAATTTTTAAAAATCTGTAAAATGATATGCACTTTTGGTGTTTGAAACCAAAAGTATCCTAAGAGATTTAGAGGTGTTAACTAATTCTCCAAGCAACCTATTTTACAGATGAGGAAAGTGAGGCACAGAGCAGGTAACCTGACTAAAGTGTACTCGGTGAAGCCAAATATGACTGTAGGAAAGATGTGTCTGCAAGACTGCCAATTTGCAATCTCTAGGTTATGACATATTTGCATAAGCTAGAAAGAAAAAGGCTTTTAATTCTGAGTTGGTTTCTCTGCTGAATGACCTTGGACTGTCACTTAACCTCTAAAATTCCTTCTACAAAATTCAGATAATATGAGTAACCTTGCAGTGCCCACTAAATATTGGTTTTCTCTTTTTTCCTTCCCCCACATGGATGATTGCTCTGAAAATTGATGGTATGCTTGTACTATCATCTGGAATGTACAAATCCCACCTATTGTTCAGGACCGAACACATTCACAATACCTCTAGAAACAGTTGCAGATAAGAAACAGCTTTAGGCTGTCTGTTCCAGTTCTAATGTTGTTCCTAACTCTTTTTGTGATCTCAAGCAAGTCAAATCTTATTTCTGGGCCTCAGTGGCTCCATCTTTAAAAGCGTGGAGGAAATAAATGGCTTTAAACTGTGTTCAAAGAAACACATTTCTCTAACAGTGGGAGAGGGCATGAAAGGAGAACACTGAGGGCAACGGGGAAGCTGGGGAGCAGGCTTATAGGTTCCCCATTTCCTCTTCAAATTGAACAACTTCAACTTCAAATTTAAATCACCAAATTTTATTAGAAGAATGACTAGAACTTTCATGTACCCATATTCCCTGGAATTTTCTTTCCTTGGATGCTCTTTTTAATACCTTCTTGTTCTTAACATGGAACTAGAGGGTCTGACATCTCTTTTTCTTTCGGGCTGAAACATACTTTTATTTATTTAGTCTTTTTCTCCTCTTTCACATCCACAAGTGGAATTAAAGATGAACAAGAGTGAGCAAAGATCAGCATGGAAACCTAACAATCTTACAGATACTTTTCAGTAAAGTGTGATGGATTAGAAAACTTCTTAGTTTAAAAACATCTATCAAGCAATATATAAAAGTTAAAGTGACACACAAAACGTACATCCCATTATCCTGTAATTTTGGGAGTTGCTCATTTGCATCTGAATGTCTCTTGTCTTGAGGGAAGTCTCTTCGGGAAGCAAATTCTTTGTATTTCTTTCTTATATGATTACCCCTAGCTATAACTCCATTAGGGCAATTTCTCCCCACCTGGGGATGGGACACTGGAATGGATGAAGAAGAATGGATCAAGTCCTCATTTTCTTCAGCGATCTTCAGCTTTGGTTTCAGGGCAAGTTAGATCCAAATCTACTTCCCAGTTTTCTGCTTAAAGATGCTCATTCTTTAAGTCAGATTCTCAAAGCTCCTTCAGTGGAAGTGAATGAAGACACACAGTATTTGCAAACCGTCACACATCTTCAGAGGATAATTACAGTATTCTTGAAATATCATGAATTTTCACTTTTAATCTTCTAGGTAAGAATGAATTTATTTCTTGCTTCGAAGACAGCCTGGTGCGTTGAAAAACCTGGAGGATTGTGACTCAAGTCTTGTTCTAATTACACACCAGCCTCTACATGCTTTGGGGCAAATGACTTCCCTTGTTTCGGCGGCAATTTTACCAATGGGAAAGAGTAGATGGTTCCTAAGATGCTTTTCGATTTAGACAAAGGACAAATTTGAGAAAATTGTCTCCAGTTGTTGCTTCAGTCTTCAAAATCACCAAAGCTTTGCCTTTGAAGTTAGGCTGTCAGAGTTGGCCCTTAATCGTCTATGCCCTGTGCTTCTGATCAGGCTGTCTAAAGGCAAGAAAGGTGGATCTTCTTGAGATGACTGGCGGGTTCTGTCGTTGCTTGGGATTCTTCACATTCAGAGGTCCACGGTGAACTTCAGCTCACCATCATTTCCCCCTTACAATGGTATCACTGCAGTCAGGTCCAAGATGGTGATCTGGACCCCTCACTGACATTTCACCCAATACTCCAGATAGCCCTTTCACTGATTTCTTGCATTCCTCCTTCATCATTGCGTCATGGCCCCTTTAAGGAAGCGGCCATAGTTGAGTAGTGGGACCAGCTGCTGGCAGCAAAGAGACTTGCAGGATTTGGCCTACCCTGGGCTACTCAACGCGCACGCTCGGGACCGGGGGCTTGGTGGGAAAGGAAGGAGGGGCTTCGGGTGCGCCTGCGCATCAAGGGCGCGCGCAAGGGGCTGGTTTGGTGATCCCTTTAAGAAACCGCAGGCGGAGGAATTTCTCTGAGAGAAAATAATCCTACTCACGGGGCCCCTTGGAGGCCATTAACCCCCCGAGTCCCGGCCCCCCCAACCCTTTCCCGGGCAGGCCCTACTGCCTACGCTCGCACCCGTGGGATCTCAAGATCTCCGACCCGGCGCGCGGCATCCGCCCCCTCCCACTCTTAAGCGCCAGGCCCGGCCAGGTTCGGGGACGCTGCCGCGAGGCGGCTATTCCTGCAGTGTGGGCGGGGGCCGGGGGCCCGAGAGGTTCCGCCGCCACCGCGCTGGGAGCCGCAGCGGTTCCGAGCGGGGCCCAACATGGCGGAGAGAGAGGTGGAGTCCGGCCCCCGAAAGAGGGTAGGTGAGGTGAGGCAGAACTCGGGCGGCGGGGGGCGGGGCGGGGGCCGCGTCCCGGGGCCCGGGAGAGGAATGGGCCAAGCGTAGGCTCGTGGAGGCGTCGCCGAGGCCCGGCTGGGCCAAGGCTGCGGGCAGCACTGAGGCAACCTTGAGTGTGGAGCGCGTTTAGAGTGGTCCTTCGGCAGGTGGGACAAAGATTTGCTGCTGGTTGGGAGGGGAGGGGGAGGGGCTGTTGTTTTGTGTTTTTAATTTTTCCAGCACTGTTGGTGGGTTATCTGGGTCGGGAGAGGAAAGGTGTCAGATACTTAAGTGCATCTTTAGTGAACCAGAGTCTGGAAGTTTTAACAGGAGAGAGGTCAGGTGGGGGTGGTGGTGGCGGGAATGAGTTGTGGAGGGGTCTTCTGAGGAATAACCAAGAGGGTTTTTCAGTAGTACCATTGCAAATTCATTTTCCTGCCTTCTTTCCCCTCCCCCCATAACCGTTATCAAGACGAAGGTGGAGGTGGTGCTCTTACCTAAAGAAGAAATGGGTTCGTTGACTTGTCCTGATTTAGGAGAAAGATGTTGGCAACTATAAATGTCATGTTCTAGCCTAGCCCCTTTAGCAACAATTAAGAATGTGGAAGAGTGTGACAAGTTTTGTCATAACAAGGATGTATCCAACCAACCTGCAGAGGTGAAGCCAGTTCTACATAGGAGTTGCTGAGTGCCTTTTAAAGTTTGTCTTGAAACTTTTCTTATTTAATTCTGAGTGATTTTCTTTTTTTCAGATGGAGAACAATACTGTACTGTCAATTGAGCAGTATTTTTTAGATTTTTCTTATATCACCCGTCCCCCTCCCCCTCGCCTCCCTTCTCCCTTAGCGTGCGTGTTAAGCAGTAAGTTTCCTACCAGGAATCTTCCTTTTGGTAAATGGTATCAAAATGGTCAACTCAGTGTTAAGCCAACTGCCTAGAAAATTACTGCTTAAATCCTAATCTTTCGATTTATCATAAAATTAGCAATCTCATTGATAACTACAGCTAACATTTTGAGTGCTTACCATGTGCCTGGCACTGTGCTTTATAGGAAGAATTAAACCTCAACATTTACTGTGGGCTTCCCTGGTGTCTCAGCTGGTAAAGAATCTGCCTGCAGTGCGGGAGAGCTGGGTTAGATCCCTGAGTTGGGAAGTTGGGAAGATTACCTGGAGAAGGGAAAGGCTTCCCACTCCAGTATTCTGGCCTGGAGAACTCTATGGACTCTATAGTCCATGGGATTGCAAAGAGTTGGAAAGGACTGAGTGACTTTCAGTCACTTTACTATGTAGACCCATTTTGCACAGGGGGAAATGTAGGCATATAGGGGTTAAGTAACTAATATTAGAGAGCTAGTTAGATTTAGCTGGGATTTGAATCCATGTTTGTCCCAACTACAGTGCCCACACAGGAGTTTTTAAAGTCTATGTTTCTCTCCTTAAAAGCTTAAATGATAAATAACCAAAGAGGTGTCAAGTAGTGTTTTTCCCACAATTTATTAGGAAAATATTTTCAACTACTCAGCAAAACTGAAAAAAAAAATGCAGGATGTGTCCATAGTGATCAACATTTAGATTCTGTCATTGACATTTTACTATACTTGTGTTATTAAATATTTATCCACATCTATCACTTTATCAGTTCTTACTTGCATTTCACTGTAGTATACTGAGCAATCGAAGTTTATTGTTGATAGTCTTAGGTTTAGAAAACTTCAGCTCTCTCATGCAATAGTTAGATCTTCCTCATAGGACAAATTAAATTGTATGTTAGTATGCCCAAACAGTTCACTTAGGATTAATATTGGTTATGGAATGCATGCGTTTCGAAAGTTTTAAATTGTTCTTCATACTTTGAGCCAGTTTTAAACTGGATCCTCATTATGCTTGAGTGAAGGCATATGGCATGTGGTCCACCTGTTAAAATATAAAGAATAAATTATTTTAGTCGAGAATTCAAGATCATCTCTGAACCCAGTTGCTGCTAATGCTGTTGTTAGTTTCACCATAGAAGATAGAATGTTCTAGAAAACATCTATGCACTTTGGTAACAAATTCAACTAGATTTTAAATACTCCTTTCTCTTCTAATACACTTAAAAGGTGCTACACTGATATCAGTGTAAACTTAATATTATTTTTAATAGCATGTAGCATACAGAGCACTTGTACAGGTTTTCCCTATTATTTTACCAGTTTCATTGTGGAGGAAGGTTACAGCCAATCTCTTTTAGGCTCCATAATCTATTTTGGTTTTGATATTTGGTTAGAATGTTTAGTAGAGTTGTTTTAAATGGTGCACGTGCTTTTTTCCCCCATATTTTTGTCTCCCTGCACTAAACTCTATATGGGTTCCATGTGTACATTCTGAGCAGTTAATGGGGAGTATGTACAAAAGTATAGTATCTTTTTAAAGACGCTGTGGTACATATATAAAATGGAATATTACTCAGTCATTAAAAGGAACGCATTTGAGATAGTCCTAATGAAGGGGATGAATCTAGTAAGTCAGAAAGAGAAAAACAGTTATTGTATACTAATGGATGTATATGAAATCTAGAAAGATGGTATTGATGAACCTGTTTGCAGAGCAGCAGTGGAGACACAGACATTGAGTACAGACTTAGGGACATGACTAGGTGAGGGAGAAGGAGAGGTGAGGGGAGTATGGCCAGAGTAACATGGAAACATATATTACCATGTTTAAAATAGATAACAAAGGGAATTTGCTGTTGACTCAGGGAACTCAAACTGGGGCTGGATAACAACCTAGAGGGGTGGAATAGGGAGGGTGGTGGGAGAAATGTTCAAGCGGGAGGGGACATGGGTAAACCTATGGCTGATTCATGTTGATGTTTGGTAGAGACAAATGTAATACTGTAAAGCAATTATCCTTCACTTAAATTTAAAAAGTAGAATATCTTTTAAAATAATCTGTTTGCCTTGAGGTAGTTAAACTACATAGGCCTAGGTAATAAATTTATTTAATCTGAAATTGTATTGATGATATGGTGTTTATGATACTTACTGCCTTTGACTTTTATAATCACAAGTCACAAAAAAATTGTTGAGTACCTGTGCCTGTTGGTGAACTGTGTTTTAGGCATTGTGCTATGTATATGGTATGTATGATCATTTAGAATTACATATTCTGACTTGTCTGCTAAATTGTGAACTCCTTAAGGATAGGGGCATCGTATTCTCTTTTGAACCTCTAATATGTATGACCTCCTTGTGATAAGGACTCAAAAATTGACTTTTGGTGGTTTACTTGTATTAGAGGCTCTATATCTTGGGTATCAAGTTGTTTGTAGTTTTGTGACCTTCTGTTAATCTTTCATATCACCCTTTGTATTCCAAATTCTCCTCTGTGAATCTAGATTTAAGCATCTTGTGATTGTTTTGGATTACGGTTAGATGGGAGAGTGTGTTTTAAAACCATTGATTTAACAATCTTAAATTCTTTGTAGGTCTGCCTGATGTCTTATTTTTATGTTTATGGGCACTTAGAACAATAGTAATACCTAAGGTAAGACTGATTTAATTGTATTCAGACTATATCTGAATGCCAGTCTCTCAATTTGTAAACGTGGAGAAGCTGAATATGTGGGTGGGTGAGTACCACATCCATCATCTCTGCTGTAGAAAGAACCAAGTTCATATGAAGGCCAGTATTATACGCACACACTCACACACTCTTTAAAGTCAGGATATTTTTCAGATATTATTTATGAGTTTGTTTAAGGTTATACAATTTTTAATTTCTGGAGTAAGCTTTAAAATTCATAAGGTAGGCTTGTAAGCAGTGGATTATTTTATGTATGGTTATTATAATAAACTTATGAAGCATGAGCTCTGACTAAATCTGGTGAAATTCCTCTATCTTTTCAAAGGTTACATACAAAATAATAATAACTTATAAATGTATGTATTATTACCTGGTCTAGTAGATTGTATCCATTTTCATATTTAAACTTTTCTGTATATTAATTTTGAGATATATGTTTGGCCTATGTTTAAAAGAAAGAGAAAGCATATGTAAGTAAGTAGTATGCTTCCATTTTTGTAAAAACAAACTGATCTTTCTCTCCTCCTTACATATGTGTCTATACTTGTATATGTATGAGCTTGGAGAAAGTTGTGAAGGATGCATGTCAGCTGTTACATTATCTTCAGCAGGTGGGGATGAGAAAGGAAAAGGGAGACTAAGGGAAAATTTTGCAAAATGGAAAATTTCTTAGGGTATAAAATTAAAGTGAAAATGTAAACTATGTTCTCATTGTAAATATGTTAAAATTGAACATGCATGTAGACAAGGAATAGAAAGTAACATGAACAAATGAAAACATTGGTTTTACTATGCGATGGGATTATGGAGAAGTTTTGTTTTGTATTTCTGTTATTTTAATATTTTATAATAAAAAATTGCAAAAGGTTAATCCCTCTTAATTCCTTAATGAACTTTTTATCTTTGGTTTTTCTACTAAGTGTGTTGCTTAAGAACATGGTGGTACATATCATTAAAAATATTTGCAGTTCACATGTGCATAGTGTAAGTTATCTACTTACATATTTACTTCAAAATGCTCTTTATATACTCAAAGTATAAAGAGCATTTTGAAGAGACTATTCTAATGCTGACAGTGATCCTGAATTGTTTTCACAAGGCACGTCTTGTAACTAGCAGAGACTTCTACAAATAGTGATAATATTTATAAACATTTACATGCCAGTCATTCTAAAGGTTTTATATGTAGTATATTTTTTAATCCTCATTAATTCCATAAATAGTAGTCAACTATTACTGTCCTGTTTTATACATGAGGAAACTGCAGCACAGAGAGAGCTCAAGGTCATGATACATTAGGCTAGAGTAAGATCAAGTGCCACTCGAAAAATTGTACTATTTGATAAGTAGTATAGGTTAGAATTCATTATATTAACATACAGTAATTAATAAACATTGTGCTTAGTCACTCAGTCATGTCTCTCTGTGGCCCCATGGACTGGAGCCCAGCAGGCTCCTCCATCCATGAAATTTTCCAGGCAAGAATACTGAAGTGAGTTGCCATTTCCTCCTCTGGGGAATCTTCCCTATTCAGGGACTGAACTCGTGTCTCGTGCATCTCCTGCATTGGCAGGTGGAATCTTTACCACTAGTGCCGCCTGGGAAGCCCTTAGTAAACATATGCATTAGTTATTAATATATGTGATACAAGATAATATGTGTACATAATGGTATTGGTTCAGAATTCATTCTCTGGGATTTTTGGTTTTTAAAATAATATTGTAGTTGAGACTGCACTTCTACTGCAGTGAGCGTGGGTTTGATCCCTGGTTGGGAAACTAAGATTCTGCATGCCCTGTGGCATGGCAAACAAAACATTGAAATATATTTAAATCAAATTGATACACATTGTTTCTCAAGAAGCATCACATTAACTTTCTGCCTGTGGAATATATCTTGCGATAACAAAAATGTATCTTTGCATCTTACAGGTTTGTTTTTAAGAAATATACACTAAATATTGTAAAGCTATGATTCACTTAAAGATTATGCTTCCTTTGAAAATGGAATGTTTTTATTATGTGATAAAATATAAGTAGATAAATGTACAGTTGCAATTTCTCTGGATATTTAGAAGATATTTTTGAGTTCTGTGTTAGATCAATCACTTTTTTAAGATCAACCACTTTTTAAAGAAAACTGACATTTCCTTTAAATATTCTGATTATTTTACTATGAGTTAACTACTATGAGTATGTAATTATTTTTGCAAAAGAAAGAGAAAGGAATTTTAACATAATATTAGGTTGTACCGTACAGAATTGCTAATATTTGACCATTTTAACTACATAGATGCCTTTTCATTTGGCTCAACGCAGTAGTAAGACCGTGGACTTTACAAAGTCAGGTTATGTACAACCTCTGGTATTTAGCAATAGTATTCCTATGCCCAGTTTCTTATGCTTAGGGAATACTAATAATGTTATTTTCATTTCATTCTTTCTGGTCTCACAGAAGCTTGAGCTAGCTGCCTTCCTGTCTTTGATGAAAGACAGTACATAAGCAAACCTTTTGGTGTCCAGTATTTAGGCTACCCACTATTCCTTGAGGCCAAGGATCACATGTGTTCATTTTTCTTTATATTTCCCAACATATCTTATAAATATATACAATCACATATATACTACACATTCATAGGCAAGATTAAGAAGCTTTACTATATTTCATAATTCCGTATCAATGCAGAATATAAAAAATATATTGGGGCAGTGAATCCCCATCTTCTAAATACCCAACTTTGACAAGTAAACAGTTATCAACATTTTGCCATTTTTTTGTCTCATCTGATTTCTTCCTGCCTGCCTTCTCTCTCTTTTTTTTTTTTTTTGACGTAATAACTTCAAAGAAATCTCAGGTATCACATCATTTAATCTATAAATACGTCCATATGCATTTTAACAGGTAAACAATGCAACCGCAGTGCTAAACAAAATTGATTTCCTTAATCCAGTTTAGATTTCTCTGATTATTAATAAGTGTCTTTGTTCTGTTTAAATAACTGTGCAAATGAGATTTACCATTTCATCTGGCTTATATGTATCTTAAGTTTCTGTTAACTTTAACCTCCCCTTCCTTTACACTATCCCCTCTACCTCCTGCACTTTTTCCTATGCTCTTTATTTGTTAAATATATTCCCTCTTTTGACCAGCAGAGTTTCCCACATTCTGGTTTTGGCTGATTGGATTCTCATGGTGTTTAACCCTTTATATTTCCCAAAAAACAGATATAGAGCAATTGTTCTCTATTTTGGCTGAAACATTAGGATTACTTGGCGAGCTCTTAAATATCTTGATTCTCAGATCAATTAAATCAGAATTCACAAGGTGGATTCTAGGCATCAGTATTTTTTTAAAATTTCCCAGGAGATTTCAGTCTGCAGCCAAGGTTGAAAACTTGAATTGGTAGACCTTTATGAGATTTAGGTTCAGTTTCTTTGCAAAGAAGAATTCATGAATTGATTGCATATTTCCAATCAGATAACTTTAAGAATGAAAGAGTATGCTCTTTAATAATTGCAGTGGGACAGTAGCGATGAACTGGGACTGTCCTGGACTAATTAGGATGTGTAGTCAATCTATTAGGTGATGCTGCAGATTCTTACTGCATCATTCCAGGAGACACATAAATAGTTGTCACACTTCTAGTGTTACTAAAATTGATCAGTTTTAGGTTTTGTCAGCAGGATCCAAAGGTACTTTCTTAACTTATCACCTAATAGATTTATCAGCCATTGATGATTATTGCCTTGATCCATTATTTTATTAGAATAGTGATTTTCTGTCATTTCTCCTATATTTATTTACTGGAATTCTTTTGTAAAGAGTTGCTTTATTAGTTATTTGGTTACTCTGTAATATCATTTGTATAGGAGAAGCAGAGTAAATGCTTATTTTTTTCCTCTTTATTTGCCAGTTTTCAGACAAATGAATTGTTACCTAAGCAAATCCCAAAGGTGAGGTTTGGGAGGGGCTGTCACTGAACTCAAATTTTAATACAATTGATATATTTAAACTTACTGTGGTTAGTACACTTTTTGATGTTTAAATTTGTCATATTTTTGATTGATGGCTATCTGTATTAGTTTCCTAAGGCTGCCATAACAAATTACTAAAAATTTTGTTTGAAACTATGACAGTTTGTTCTCTCACAGTTCTGGAGGCTCGATGTCTGAAATCAAGATGTTGGCAAGCAGCGTTCTCTCTGAAGGCTCCAGGGAAGAATCCTTTCTTGCCTCTTCCAGCTTCTGGTGGATCGACTTGTGTTCTTTGGTTTGTGGCAGTATAACTCCAGTTTTTCCCTCCATCTTCACACTGCCACCTTCTCTCTGTGTCTTCAGTGTCTTCTAAGGATACATTTCATTGAATTTAGACCCCATCCTAATTCAGGATGATCTCATTTCAAGATCTTTATCTATCTTCATTACATCTGCAAAACCCATTCTGTACACATTCTGAGCTGAAGCTCCAGTACTTTGGCCACCTCATGCGAAGAGTTGACTCATTGGAAAAGACTCTGATGCTGGGAGGGATTGGGGGCAGGAGAAGAAGGGGATGACCGAGGATGAGACGGCTGGATGGCATCACTGACTCGATGGACGTGAGTCTGAATGAACTCCGGGAGATGGTGATGGACAGGGAGGCTTGGCGTGCTGTGATTCATGGGGTCGCAAAGAGTCGGACATGACTGAGCAACTGAACTGAACTAAAGTGGGTGGACATATATAGGGGCCACAGTTCAACCCACTGTAGTCAGCTATGTGGGACTACTATGGAATGGAAACATCATGTCCATTCCATAC
The DNA here is from genome assembly GCF_042477335.2 of Ovis canadensis. Taxonomy (NCBI): domain Eukaryota; kingdom Metazoa; phylum Chordata; class Mammalia; order Artiodactyla; family Bovidae; genus Ovis; species Ovis canadensis. The sequence goes on from NC_091245.1 coordinate 10,924,944, forward strand.
GCAAAATACATTCACCTTCATCAAGAGACTCTAGTTCCTCTTCACTTTCTGACATTAGAGTGGTATCATCTGCATATCTGAGGTTGTTGAAATTTGTTCTAGTAATCTAGATTCTACCTTGTGCTTCATCCATTCTGACGTTGTGTATGATTTACTCTGCATGTAAGTTAAATAAGTGGGGTGACAATACATAGCATTGACCTGTGTGGATCACAGTAAACTGTGGAAAACTCTGAAAGAGATGGGAATACCAGACCACCTGACCCGCCTCTTGAGAAATCTGTATGCAGGTTAGGAAGCAACAGTTAGAACTGGACCTGGACCAACAGACTGGTTTCAGATAGGAAAAGGAGAACGTCAAGGCTGTATATTGTCACCCAGGTTATTTAACTTCTATGCAGAGTACATCATGAGAAACACTGGACTGGAAGAAACACAAGCTGGAATCAAGACTGTCAGGAGAAATATCAATAATCTCAGATATGCAGATGACACCACCCTTATGGCAGAAAGTGAAGAGGAACTAAAAAGCCTCTTGATGAAAGTGAAAGTGGAGAGTGAAAATGTTGGCTTAAAGCTCAACATTCAGAAAATGAAGATCATGGCATCCGGTCCCATCACTTCATGGGAAATAGATGGGGAAACAGTGGAAACTGTCAGACTTTATTTTTCTGGGCTCCGAAGTCACTGCAGATGGTGACTGCATCCATGAAATTAAAAGACGCTTACTCCTTAGAAGAAAAGTTATGACCAACCTAGATAGCATATTCGAAAGCAGAAATATTACTTTGCCAACTAAGGTCCATCTAGTCAAAGCTGTGGTTTTTCCAGTAGTCATGTATGGATGTGAGAGTTGGGCTGTGAAGAAGGCTGAGCACTGAAGAATTGATGCTTTTGAACTGTGGTGTTGGAGAAGACTCTTGAGAGTCCCTTGGACTGCAAGGAGATCCAACCAGTCCATTCTGAAGGAAATCAGCCTGGGATTTCTTTGGAAGGAATGATGCTAAAGCTGAAACTCTAGTACTTTGGCTACCTCATGCGAAGAGTTGACTCATTGGAAAAGACTCTGATGGTGGGAGGGATTGAGGGCAGGAGGAGGAGGGGACGACAGAGGATGAGATGGCTGGATGGCATAACTGACTCAATGGACGTGAGTCTGAGTGAATTCCGGGAGTTGGTGATGGACAGGGAGGCCTGGCATGCTGCGATTCATGGGTCTCAAAGAGTCGGACACGACTGAGCGACTGAACTGAACTGAATGCTTTCCCGTTTTTGAACCAGTTCATTATTTTATATCTGGTTCTAACTGTTGCTTCTTGACTTACATACAGGTTTCTCAGGAGACAGGTGAGGTGGTCTGGTAGTCCCATCTCATAAGAAGTTTCCGCAGTTTGTTGTGATCCACATAGTCAAATGATTTTTGTAGTCAGTGAAGGCAAAGTAGGTGTTTTTCTGCAATTCCCTTTTTCTGTGATCCAGTGGATGTTGGCAGTTTGATCTCTGGTTCCATTACCTTTTCTAAATCCAGCTTGTACATTTGGAAGTTCTTGGTTCGTTTACAGCTGAAGCCTAGCTTAAAGTATGTTGAGCATAACTTTGCTACCTTGCGAAATGAGTGCAATTGTATGGTAGTTTGAACATTCTTTGACATTGCCTTTCTTTGGGATTGAAATGAAAACTGACCTTTTCCAGGCCTGTGTTTGTGATTGAAATGAAAACTGACCTTTTCCAGGCCTGTGTTTGTGATTGAAATGAAAACTGACCTTTTCCAGGCTTGTGTTTGTGATTGAAATGAAAACTGACCTTTTCCAGGCCTGTGTTTCCATTGCTGAGTTTGCCAGATTTGCTGACATACTGAGTGCAGTATTTTAACAGCATCATTTTTTAAGATCTGAAATAGCTCAGCTGGAATTCCATCACCTCCACTAGGTTTGTTTTTAGTAAAGATTCCTAAGGCTCCCTCCACTTCATACTCCAGAATGTCTGGCTCTAGGTGAGTGACCACACCATCATGGTTATCTGGGCCATTAGGAGCTTTTTTGTATAGTTCTTCTGTGTATTCTTGCCACCTCTTCTTAATCTCTTCTGCTTCTGTTAGGTCCATACTGCTTCTGTCCTTTATTGTGCCCGTCTTTGCATGAAATGTTCGCTTCGTATCTCCAATTTTCTTGAAAAGATCTTTAGTCTTTCCCGTTCTATAGCTTTGCTCTATTTTTTGCATTGTTCACTTAAGGAAGTCTTTCTTACCTCTCCTTGCTATTCTCTGGGACTCTGCATTCACTTGGGTTTATCTTTCCCTTTCTCCTTTGCCTTTTGCTTCTCTTCTCTTCTTTGCTATTTGTAAGGCCTCCTCAGATATCCATCTTGGCCTTGTTGCATTTCTTTTTCTTGGGGATGGTTTTGATCACCACCCCCTGTTAGATGGTAGGAACCTCTGCCCATAGTTCTTCAGGCACTCTGTCTATCAGATCTAATCCCTTGAATCTGTTTGTCACTTCCACTGTATAATCATAAGGGATTTGGTTTTTCCCTGGGTAGCTCATACGGTAAAGGTTCTGCCTGCAGTGCAGGATCTGGGTTTGATTCCTGGGTTGGGAAGATCCCCTGGAGAAGGAAGTGGCAACCCACTCCAGTATTCTTGCCTGGAGAATTTTATGGACAGAGGAGCCTGATGGGCTACGGTCCATGGGGTCACGAAGAGTTGGACACTGCTAAGTCACTTCAGTCGTGTCCGACTCTGTGCGACCCCATAGACGGCAGCACCCCAGGCTCCCCTGTCCCTGGGATTCTCCAGGCAAGAACACTGGAGTGGGTTGCCATTTCCTTCTCCAATGCATGAAAGTGAAAAGTGAAAGTGAAGTCGCTCAGTCGTGTCCGACCCTCAGTGATCTCATGGACTGCAGCCTTCCAGGCTCCTCCGTCCATGAGATTTTCCAGGCAAGAGTACTGGAGTGCGTTGCCATTGCCTTCTCCAGAGTTAGACACTACTGAGCGACTAAACACTACCTGAATGGATTAGTGGTTTTCCCTTCTTTCTTCAGTTTAAGCCTGAATTTTGCATGAAGGAACCTGTGATCTGAGGTCAGCTCTAGATCTTATTTTTGCTGATTATATAGAGCATTCCATCTTTGCTTGCAAAGAATATAATTAATGATTTTGATATTGACTATCTGTTAATGTCCATGTGTAGAGTCGTTTTTGTCTTCTTGGAAGAGGGTGTTTGCTATGACCAGTGTGTTCTCTTGGCAAAACTCTGTTAGTCTTTGCCCTGCTTCATTTTGTACTCCAAGGCCAAACTTGCCTGTAACTCCAGATACCTCTTGACTTTCTCCTTTTACATTCCAGTCCCCTGTGATGAAAAGAACATCTTTTTTTGATGTTCTAGAAGGTTTTGTAGATTTTCGTAGAACCTTTCAAACTCAGCTTCTTTGACATTAGTGATTGGAGCCTAGACTTGGATTACTGTGGTATTGAATGGTTTGCCTTGGGAACCAACAGAGATCATTCTGTCGTTTTTGAGACTGCATGTAAGTACTGCATTTTGGGCTCTCTTTTTGACTGCAATGGCTACTCCATTTCTTCTAAGGGATTCTTGCCCACAGTAGTAGATATAATGGTCATCTGAATTAAATTCGCCTGTTCTGGTCCAGTTTAGTTAACTGATTGCTAAAATGTTGGTGTTCCCTTTTGCCATCTCCTACTTGACCATGTACAACTTACCTCGATTCGTGGACCTGACATTCCAGGTTCCTATGCAGTATTTTCTTCACAGCATTGGACTTTCACCACCAGGCACATCCACACCTGAGTGTCATTTCCGCTTTGGCCCAACCACTTCATCTTTCTGGAGCTTTTCTCCGCTCTTTCCTAGTAGCATTTTGGACACTTTCCCTGGGGATTTATCTTCCAGTGTCATATCTTTTTGCCTTCTCATATTGTTCATGGGCTTTTCAAGGCAAGAATACTGGAGTGGTTTGCCATTACCTTCTCCAGTGGACTATCTTTTGTTAGAACTCTCCACCATGATCCATCTGTCTTGAGTGACCCAAACCTGTGTCTCCTGCATTGCTGGCCATTGTTTTCTGAGTCACCAGGGAACCCCCTCAAATTGCACATTTTTAGATATTTATTGCAGCAGCATGGCTCTGTGTTCCAAAGGAACTTGGTGGCTTTAAACAACAGAAATTTATTTCTGCATAGTTCTGGAGGCTAGAAGTCCAAAATGAAGGTGTCAGCAGGGTCATGCCATGTCTGAAGACTCTAGGAAAGAGTCCTTTGTCTCTTCTAACCTCTGGTGGCTCCACATGTTCTTTGGTTCTCTGGCATAGTTCCAGTCTTTCCCTCCATCTTCACACAGCCTTCTCTTTCTGTTTGTTCCTTTCCGTCTAAGGATGATTGTCATTGGATTTAGGGTCCACCCTAAACGAAGATGATTTCGTTTGAAGATCTTTATATTAATTATATCTGCAAAAAAGTTTATTTCAAAAAGGTCACATTCTGAGATTCTGGGTATACAGATCTTTTGGGGGCCACAGTTTAACTTACAGCATGATCTTTTACTTCCTGAGTCCTTTTTAAAGGTGATTATTTTATATTTAAACAATTAGTTTAAAAATTTCTTATTGTTCAGTTCAGTCACTCAGTCATGTCTGACTCTTTGCAACCCCATGGACTGCAGCATGCCAGGCTTCCCATCACCAGCTCCCGAAGCTTGCTCAAACTCATGTCCATTGAGTCGGTGGTGCCATCCAGCCATCTCATGCTCTGTTGTTCCCTTTTCCTCCTGCCTTCAATCTTTCCCAGCATCAGGGTCTTTTTCCAACGAGTCAGTTCTTCACATCATGTGGGTAAAAGTATTGGAGCTTCAGCAGCATTCCTTCCAATGAATATTCAGGACTGATTTTCTTTAGGATTGACTGGTTGAATCTCCTTGCTGTCCAAGGCACTCTGAAGAGTCTTCTCCAACACCACAGTTCAAAAGCATCAATTCTTAGGTGCTCAGCTTTCTTTATGGTCCAACTCTCAAATCCATACATGACTACTGGAAAACCATTGCTTTGACTAGATGGACCTTTGTTGGCAAAGTAATGCCTCTGCTTTTTCATATGTTGTCTAGGTTTGTCATAGCTTTTCTTCCAAGAAGCAAATGTCTTTAAATTTCATGGCTGTAGTCACCATCTGCAGTGATTTTGGAGCCCTCAAAAATAAAGTCTCTCACTGTTTTCATTGTTTTTCTGCATCTATTTGCCATGAAGTGATGGGACCAGATGCCATGATCTTAGTTTTGTGAATATTGAGTTTTAAGCCAACTTTTTCACTCTCCTCTTTCACTTTCATCAAGGGTCTCCTCTGTTCCTCTTTGCTTTCTGCCATCTGCATATCTGAGGTTATTGATAGTTCTCCTGGCAATCTTGATTCCAGTTTGTGCTTCCTCTGGGCATTTCTCATGGTGTACTCTGCATATAAGTTAAACAAGCAGGGTGACAGTTTCCCAATTTGGAACCAGACTATTGTTCCATGTCTGATTCTATTGCTTCTTGAAATGTATATAATTTCCAGTGTATGATTTTAATCATTTAAAATGTATAGGTTCAGTGGCATTTGATACATTAACTGTCACCACTGTTTCATCCCAAACAGAATCTCTATATATACATTAAGGTGTAAGTCTCCTTTGCCCTTTTCTCCAGCCTTTGGTGTGTTTGCTTCTTGTTTTAGGTATTTCATATAAGTGAAATCTTAAGTATTTGACCTTTGGTGTCTGGCTTATTTCACATAGCATAATGTTGTAGGATGTGCCAAAACTTCATTTTTTAAAATGGCTGAATAATAGTCCATTATATGTATATGGCACATTTTGTTTTATCTGTTCTCCTCTGTTGATACTTTGGTTGTTTCTACCTTTTAGCTGTTGTGAAAAATGCTGGTGTAAACATTGCCATACAAGTATTTGAGTTCCTTCCTTCATTTTTTGGTTGGGGATCTAGAAATGAATTTGCTGGGTCATATAGAAATTTTATGCCTGTCATTTTGAGGAATCACCAAACTTTTCAACAGAAGCTGCGTTGATTTCCATTCTCACTAGCAATTCATGCCTGTCCTGTTTTCTCTACATCCTCACCAATACTTGTTCTTTTCTTTTGGTAATAGCGATCCTGGTGGGTGTGAAGTGTATCTCTTTGTGGTTTTTACCCCTAGTTTTATTGAGATCTAGTTGACATACAAGATTGTAGAATTTTAAGGTATACAGTATAAGGATTTGACTCACATACATCATGAAATGATTATCATTGTAAGTTTAGTGAACATCTATCATCTCATACAAATACAGACTTAGAAAAATGTTTTTTCTTGTAATGAGAACTCTTAGGACTTATTCTCTTAACAACTTCCATATGTAACATATAGCAGTGTTAATTTTATTTATCATGTTGTATGTTCATTGTGGGTTTGATGTTTTTTCCAAGTATAATTTACAGTATTCATTTGTACAGTAGGGTGATTAAATTATACACACAAACATATATATATGTATACATTCTTTTCCAGATTCTTTTCCAATATAGGTTATTACAAGATGTTGAATATAGTTCCCTGTGCCATTTAGCAGGCATTTGTTGTTTATCCATTTTTATATATGGTACTGTGTATCTGTTAATCCCAAATTCCTAATTTATTCCTTATTGTTTGTGTGTTTGTTGTTGTTGTTGTTGTTGGCTTCCCTGCATGGCTTGTGGGATTTTAGTTCCCCAGCCAGGGACTGGGATTGAACCTGGCCCTTAGCAGTGACAGCATTGAGTGTTGAACGTTGGAACCCTAGGGAAGTCCCTGTTTTGATTACTGTAGTTTGTAAGAAGTTTGAAATTGGAAAGTATAAGTCCTCCAGCTTTGTTTTTTTTTCTAGATTGTTTTGGCTTTACTTGGGTTTTTTTAAAATTCATAAGAAGTTTAGGATTTTTGTTGATTTCTGCAGTAAGTGCCATTGGAATTTTGATAGGTGTTGGATTCAATCTGTGAATTTCCTGAGTAGTATGTTTCCTCCCAGCACTATTAAATGTTGTAATCAGTGAACATGGGACATCTTCCAATTCATTTAGGTCTTACTTAATTTCTTTCAGCAATGTTTTGTACACATTCCTCACTGGGTAGGTTTTACACCTCCTTTGCTGCAGTATCAGTCGGAGTAGTAGACCACACTGATAGGATGAAGGGAAAAGCATGGTAAGCTTTGTTGATGTCGGGGAAAAAGGCATTTGAAAAGATCCAACACCCTTTTATAAAAACCCTCAAGAAACTAGGAATAGAAGGAAACTTTCTCAATATGATAAAGTCTATATATAAAAAATCATAGCTAACATCATATTCGATGATGAAAGACTGAAAAAATTTCCCCTCAGAATAGGAATAAGACAGAGATGCCCTTTTGGCATTTCTTTCCAGTGTAGTATATGAAGTTTTAGCCAAAGCATTTAGGCAAGAAAGAAATAAAAGATCCAAATTGAAAAGAAAGAAGTAAAACTATGTTTACAGAGGATATGACCTTGTATGTAGAAGCCTCTCAAAATCAAGCCCTCTGAGAAATTTCAGGATACAAAATAATACAAAGAACTTAGTTTTATTTCTATATACTAGCAATGAACAACCCCAAAAGGAAATTAAAAAAATGATTTCATTTATATTACAATAGAAAATAATAAAATACTTGTATTTATCCTTTTGACTCAATTCCAGTAGTCCTCGAGTCTCCCCTTTTGGCCAAAAAGATGTTCCTAGGCTCATTGGCTCATCTTGTATATTACCACTTCAGACTTGGAATTAACTCCAATAACTTATTTTAAGTGGGAAATGGTAATTATAGACCATAGACTGAACTCAGGCAAGTCTTTTGACTTTGGAGTGTTTTTGAGATTGTATCAGCTGAATATTTCCCATTCACTCCTCAGTCACACCTATGCTTTTCCTTCTGTTTTACCACTGAAATTCTCTTTAAAATCACTGAAATGACCTAATAATCACCAAGTCTAATGGATGCTTTTTCAGAACTTTCCTTTTTTGATCTTTGTTAAACATCTGACCCTATTACCCATTCTTTCCTTGAAACTTCTCCCTTAGGTATAAGATGGCATTCTCATGGTTCTTCTCTTGAATTGATTCTTTTCAAGAGTCATCTCTGACTCTTTTTTTGCTTGCCCAGTAGGTCTTGTTCCCTCAGCTGGATTTTTCTTGGGTAATCCCTTCTACAGTGATTTTAGCCGTTACCTATTAAATACATTATGTGATTTCCTTCCTTTGCTTCTCTGTTGTCTCTAGGATTCAAAATCAGTGTTTCCAAATATGAGCTTTGACTCACATTTTGATGTCTTGTGAGTATTGCTAACTCAGTATACCTAAAATGGAATTCTCTATATCCTTGGCAGGTACTTAATCTTCCAAATAGTGCCCTATTCCTTCTGAACCTATTTTTCTTCCTGTATTATCACCCAGCTTAGAGACTTCTGAGTCATCTTGCTTCTTCCCTTTCCTTTATCAATGCAGTTTAAATTGGTAAATCTTGTTGAGATTATATGAAATGATTTTTAAAACTTCAATGCTACTGCCAACACCCTAGTTCTAGTACTTAAAATGCTTTGTCTTTTTACTTTCTATGCCTTTACAATTCTTGTTTTACCTTTCTGTAATCTACTGTTTCCTCTTCCCCATTCACTTTATACACTGGACACTGATTTATCTTCAGAAATGAGAATCTGTTCATCTATAAGGTAACATGTTGACTCCCTCACTATTCTAATTCCTTTAGATACTCTTTGAATTCTCTCCCTGTGGCAAGAGGCAGGTTGCTTCACAGCTCTTACTCTCATCCTGGAAATTTTCTTTTCCTTCATGGGAGAGTTTCTCTCTGGTTATCTTTGCTGCTATCATGTTACTTGGTAGGGGTTCTGCTTGGGCTCTGCAACCCAAATATGGAGACAAAATCTTTGCTTAATTCCACCCAATACAGCTGAGACCAGGCTATGATTTTTTACACAGGACTACTAAAAGTTTGTTTTTAACTTTATGAATAGAGGATGAGATGGCTGGATGGCATCGCTGAGGCAATTAACATTTACTTGGGCTAACTTTGGGAGATGGTGAAGGACAGGGAGGCCTGATGTGCTATAGGTCATGGGTCTCACAGAGTTGGACACAACTGGGTGACTGAACAACAGCAGTTAAAAGTGTAGCATAGTAGGAGGAAATTTGAAACAGATATAGCTGGCTTTTGCATAGGTTGATCTGGGAGAAATGGGCAACATTTACCTACTAAGCCTTCAGCTTATTGTCTAGTGAGTAGAGGATGTCTTTTCTTTGGAACCTGGAAGCAGTTTGAGATCTGAGGGAAAGGACTTATTCCTTGCTCCTTTCTTCTGAGGATCTAGCATCCTGACCTGTAATTTCTTGTTTTTTTGGCTGACTAACATTGGGACTAGTTCACTTCAGGAGATTCAGTCTCCTTTCTGCAGAGATGCAGTGTAATGTTAGTCTTTGGCTACAAAAGAGCAAACAGACCAACATTTGTGTAAGACAGATTGGCTTATTCAGCACATATAGAAGATGTGCCACACAGCCAGGGGTTTCAGAATCGGACACGACTGAGCCACTGAACTGAACACATGGCTTTAGGTGCTGGAGAAATAATGATGAACGAGAAAGACAAGGTTCATGCTGGTGGTGGGGGTGCAAGACAGAAAATAAATAGATAAAATAATTTCAGGTAGTGAAGGAAATAAGAGAGCATAAGATAATATGATAGTGAGTAATTGGGGTGGAAAGAAGCAATATTAGATATTTCTCTGAGAAGCCAGCTTGTGGTTTTTAAATAAGATCTCTTAATTTTTTTTTTAACGCTTGAAATACATTTACTAATTAAGACAACCAACAGTTTTACTTTTATTTGCATTTATTTTTTGTGGCATTTATTCCCGGGCCATAAGTTTTTGTTTCTTCAGTTTCTTCTGGGATATCTTTTTCTTCTGTGCAACCTCCTCTTCTGGTTTAGGAACAATCTGTTCTTTTTCAGTAAGGATCATCTCAATGTGTCAGGGAGAGCTCATGTAGGGGTTGATCCGACCGTGAGCTCTGTAAGTCCTGCGTCGCATCTTGGGGGCTTTGTTCACTTGGATGTGCTCAATGACCAGAGAATCTACATCTAAGGCCTTAAGTTCAGCATTACTCTCTGCATTTTTAAGCATGTGTAGTAAAAATTCAGCACTCTTTTTGGGCCATCGACCCTGAGTCCGGCCCCGCTGTTTGGCCTGTGCACACCTGCCAACTCCACCGTTGTAGCGGCGGATGGCACACACTGCTTCTTTAATGTGACGTCCTTCAGATACTTGGTGGCTTTTCGGATATGCATACCCTTTATGGCCTGGGCGGTTTCACGAGTGTTCTTAAAGTGTACACGAAGATTTGAACCTCTTGATTTGCATGATTTTGTGGGGTTTTCTGGGTCAAGTGAATAGCGCACCATTTTTAGGAGTCACCTCAGGCCGCTTACCGGAAAAGGAAGCTAAATAAGATCTCTTAAAAAGGTTCCTTTAGTTCCTGTGTATAGGGTGATCTTCAGGGAGCATGATGGGAAAGAGGATGAATTAGGAGGCTCTTGGTGTAATTTTTGTGTAGAGGTAATCATTGTTTGAGGAAGATAGAAATGGTGAGAATTGGTTGTGATACATTTTGGAGATGGAGGCAGTGGGACTTGTGGATCGATTGAATAGGGAAATAAGACTGCAGACCTCTGGGTTTTCACCTGGATGAGCTAGATATTTGGTGGCACCATCAACTGAGATGGGAAAATGCAAAAGAATACACTTAGTAATGAGGATAAAGGAAGTGAAGTGAAGTGAAGTGAAAGTCGCTCAGTCGTGTGACTCTTTGTGACCCCATGGACTATATAGCCTGTCATGCTCCTCTGTCCATGGAATTCTCCAGGCCAGAATACTGGATTGGGTAGCCGTTTCCTTCTTCAGGGATCTTCCCAACCCAGGGATTGAACCCAGGTCTCCCATATTGCAGGTGGATTCTTTACTGTCTGAACCAGCAGGGAAGCCCTGGAGGTTCCACCAAGATAGGAATAAACTTTTATTTCCTTACATTAGATTACTGGTCTAAATTGCTTGTGATTAGTATATAACAGCTTCACTGTAAAGAATACATCAGAGTTTCTCAACTTTGATACTGTTGAGGTTTTGAACCAGGTAATTTGTATGGGGTAGAGCGAGTTGCCCTGTGTATTTTGGATGTTTAGCAGTATACCTGCTCTTTATCAACTGCATGCCAGTAGCACTGACTCCCCATTGTGAGAACTGAAAATACCTCCAGGTATGGCCAGATGTCTCCTGAGGGGCATGATGGCCCCTCGTTGAGTACCATGGCTTTAGATACAGCCTAAAGACCTATCCAAATGGTTCCAACTACTTCTCATTCCATCCTCTGGAATGAGGATATAAATTCTGTCAATACAGCTATGTTGATTGACATGCTACTTTTCTTGCTTCTGTGCCTTTTAAAAAAATCATGTTTTATTCAGCCATAATTGTTTCCTGATTTTTTAACCTAAATTTTTATCCTGAGCACTGGTTCTGTTATGAAAAATATGCTTGTAAACATAACTTTAATGGCTTTAAAATTATAATATTTTAAAGTTGTAATACTTTATAACTTAAAAATTTTTTTAATTGTAATAATCTGTGGTATAGATAGACCATAATATGAGAATATCCTCCAATTCTTAGGTTGTTTAAAACCTTTTCCTGTTAAAAGTGAGGCTACACTGGCTGGATGAAGCACAAGCTGGAATCAAGATTGCTGGGAGAAACGTCAACAACCTCAGATACGCAGACGACACCACCCTCATGGCAGAAAGCAAAGAAGAACTAAGGAGCCTCTTGATGAAAGTACAAGAGGAGAGTGAAAAAATTGGCTTAAAACTCAACATTCAGAAAACTAAGATCATGGCCTCTGATCCCATCACTTCATGTGAATAGATGGGGAAACAATGGAAACAGAGAGAGAATACTTTTGGGGGTTCCAAAATCACTGCAGATGGTGACTGCAGCCATGAAATTAAAAAACACTTGCTTGTTGGAAGAAAAGCTATGACTAACCTAGACAGCATATTAAAAAGCAGAGACATTACTTTGTCAGCAAAGGTCTGTCTAGTCAAGGCTATGGTTTTTCCGGTGGTCGTGTATGGATGTGAGAGTTGGCCTATAAAGAAAGCTGAGCGCTGAAGAATTGATGCTTTTGAGCTGTGGTGTTGAAGAAGATTCTTGAGAGTCCCTTGGACTATGAGGAGATCCAACCAGTTCATCCTAAAGGAAATTAGTGCTGAATATTCATTGGAAGGAGTGATGTTCAAGCTGAAACTCCAATACTTTGGCCACCTGATGCAAAGAACTGACTCACTGGAAAAGACCCTGATGCTGAGAAAGATTGAATGCAGGCGGAGAAGGGGATGACAGAGGATGAGATGGTTGGATGGCATCACTGACGCGATAGACATGAGTTTGAGAAAGCTCCGGGAGTTGGTGATGGACAAGGGAGGCCTGGTGTGCTGCAGTCCATGGCGTCACAAAGAATCAGACATGACTGAGCGACTGAACTGAAACTGGCTAAACTGAGTGGGAGATGCTGGGACCAGTGAGGGTTTGAGGTTTCTTTCTGAGACAAGAAAAATATTCTAAAATTGACTGTAGTCATGGTTATTAAGTCTGAGTATACTAATGCTCATTGGGTTGTGTACTTTAGATGTGTAATGTGAATTATATGGCATCTCATTGAAGTTGTTATAGAAAAAGATTTAAAGCGAACAGCCTTATATGTAACTTTTTACAAGTTTTTTTTTTTTTAATTTTTATTTTTGGTTGTGATGGGTCTTTGTTGTTGCTCACAGGTTTTCTCTAGTTGCGACAGGTGGGGTCTGCTCTTCATTGTGGTGCACTGCTTTCTCACTGAGGTGGCTTCTCTTGTTTCGGAGAACGGGCTCTCAGCGCATGGACTTCAGTAGTTGTGGAATCTTTCTAGACCAGGGATCGAACCTGTGTTCCCTGCATCGGCAGGCAGGCTCATATCCACTGTACCACCAGGGAAGTCTGATTGTGTGTAATTTTTGTCTGTAACTCTAGAAGTGAAACTACTGATTGAAGGCAAGTGAAAAATATATTTACGGTTTATTGAGGTATTCTATTACTTTACTAGCATGTGAGATGAGTGCAATTGTACGGTAGTTTGAGCATTCTTTGGCATTGCCTTTCTTTGGGATTGGAATGAAAACTGACCTTTTCCAGTCCTATGGCCACTGCTGAGTTTTCCAAATTTGCTGGCATATTGAGTGCAGCACTTTCACAGCATCATCTTTTAGGATTTGAAATAGCTCAACTGGAATTCCATCACCTCCACCAGCTTTGTTAGTAGTGATGGTTTCTAAGGCCCACTTGACTTCACATTCCAGGATGCCTGGCTCTAGGTGAGTGATCACACCATCATAATTATCTGGGTCATGAAGATCTTTTTTGTACAGTTCTTCTGTGTATTCTTGCCACCTCTTCTTAATATCTTCTGCTTCTGTTAGGTCCATACCATTTCTGTCCTTTATCGAGCCCCTCTTTGCATAAAATGTTCCCTTGGTATCTCTAATTTTCCTGAAGAGATCTCTCATCTTTCCCATTCTGTTGTTTTCCTCTTATTTCTTTGCATTGATCACTGAGGAAGGTTTTCTTATCTCTCCTTGCTATTCTTTGGAACTCTGCATTCAGATGCTTATATCTTTCCTTTTCTCCTTTGCTTTTCACTTCTCTTCTTTTCACAGCTATTTGTAAGGCCTCCCCAGACAGCCATTTTGCTTTTTTGGATTTCTTTTCCATAGGGATGGTATTGATCCCTATCTCCTATACAGTGTCACAAACCTCAGTCCATAATTCATCAGGCACTCTATCTATCAGATCTAGTCCCTTAAATCTATTTCTCGCTTCCACTGTATAATCATAAGGGATTTGATTTAGGTCATACTGTAAAGTAATGCTCAAAATTCTGCAAGGCAGGCTTCAGCAGTACGTGAACTGTGAACTTCCTGATGTTCAAGCTGGTCTTAGAAAAGGCAGAGGAACCAGAGATCAAATTGCCAACATCCACTGGCTCATGGAAAAAGCAAGAGAGTTCCAGAAAACCATCTATTTCTGCTTTATTGACTATGCCAAAGCCTTTGACTGTGTGGATCACAATCAACTGTGGAAAATTCTGAAAGAGATGGGGATACCAGACTACCTGACCTGCCTCTTGAGAAACCTATATACAGGTCAGGAAGGAACAGTTAGAACTGGACATGGAACAATAGACTGGTTCCAAATAGGAAAAGGAGTATGTCAAGGCTGTATATTGTCACCCTGCTTCTTTAACTTCTATGCAGAGTACATCATGAGAAACGCTGGGCTGGAAGACACAAAAGCTGGAATCAAGATTGCCGGGAGAAATATCAATAACCTCAGATATGCAGATGACGCCACCCTTATGGCAGAAAGTGAAAAGCCTCTTGATGAAAATGAAAGTGGAGTGCTTGCTTCAGCAGCACATGTACTAAAATTGGAACGATACAGAGAAGATTAGCATGGCCCCTGCGCAAGGATGACACGCAAATTCGTGAAGCATTCCATGTTTTTATCCAGGACATGGAAACAACCTAGATGTCCATCAGCAGATGAATGGATAAGAAAGCTGTGGTACATATACACAATGGAGTATTACTCAGCCATTAAAAAGAATACAGTTGAATCAGTTCTAATGAGATGGATGAAACTGGAGCCGATTGTACAGAGTGAAGTAAGCCAGAAAGAAAGACACCAATACAGTATACTAACACATATATATGGAATTTAGAAAGATGGAAATGATGACCCTGTATGCGAGACAGCAAAAGAGACACAGATGTGTAGAACGGACTTTTGGACCCTGAGGGAGAGGGAGAGGGTGGGAAGATTTGGGAGAATGGCATTGAAACATGTATACTATCCTGTAAGAAACGAATCGCCAGTCTATGTTCGATACAGGATACAGGATGCTTGGGGCTGGTGCACGGGGATAATCCAGAGAGATGATATGGGGTGGGAGGTGGGAGGGGGGGTTCATGATTGGGAACTCATACCCCCGTGGCGGATTCATGTCAGTGTATGGCAAAACCAATACAGTATTGTATCACCACAGATGGTGACTGCAGCCATGAAACTAAAAGACGCTTACTCCTTGGAAGAAAAGTTATGACCAACCTAGATAGCATATTCAAAAGCAGGGACATTACTTTGCCGACTAAGGTTCGTCTAGTCAAGACTATGGTTTTTCCTGTGGTCATGTATGGATGTGAGAGTTGGACTGTGAAGAAGGCTGAGCGCTGAAAAATTGATGCTTTTGAACTGTGGTGTTGGAGAAGACTCTTGAGAGTCCCTTGGACTACAAGGAGATCCAGCCAGTCCATTCTGAAGGAGATCAACCCTGGGATTTCTTTGGAGGGAATGATGCTAAAGCTGAAACTCCAGTACTTTGGCCACCTCATGCAAAGAGTTGACTCATTGGAAAAGACTCTGATGCTGGGAGGGATTGGGGGCAGTAGGAGAAAGGGACAACAGAGGATGAGGTGGCTGGATGGCATCACAGACTCGATGGACATGAGTCTGAGTGACCTCTGGGAGATGGTGATGAACAGGGAGGCCTGGTGTGCTGCGATTCATGGGGTCGCAAAGAGTCGGACACGACTGAGCGACTGAACTGAACTGAAAGTAAAATTAAAAAAAAAAAAAAAGAAAGTGAAAGTGGAGAGTGAAAAAGTTGGCTTAAAGCTCAACATTCAGAAAACGAAGATCATGGCATCTTGTCCCATCACTTCATGGGAAATAGGTGGGGAAACAGTGGAAACATTGTCAGAGTTTATTTTGGGGGGCTCCAAAATCACTGCAGATGGTGACTGCAGCCATGAAATTAAAAGACGTTTACTCCTTGGAAGGAAAGTTATGACCAACCTAGATAGCATGTTGAAAAGCAGAGACATGACTTTGCCAACAAAGGTCCATCCTGTCAAGGTTATGGTTTTTCCAGTAGTCATGTATGGACGTGAGAGTTGGACTGTGAAGAAAGCTGAGTGCCAAAGAATTGATGCATTTGAACTGTGGTGTTGGAGCAGGCTCTTGAGAGTCCCTTGGATTGCAAGGAGATCCAACCAGTCCATTCTGAAGGAAATCAGCCCTGGGATTTCTTTGGAAGGAATGATGCTAAAGCTGAAATTCCAGTACTCTGGCTACCTCATGCAAAGAGTTGACTCATTGGAAAAGACTGTGATGCTGGGAGGGACTGGGGGCAGGAGAAGGGGACAACAGAGGATGAGATGGTTGGATGGTATCACTGACTGACTTATGGACGTGAGTCTGAGTGAACTCCAGGAGTTGGTGATGGACAGGGAGTCCTGGCATGCTGCAGTTCATGGGGTCGCAAAGAGTTGGACACAACTGAGCGACTGAACTGACTGAACTGAGGTATTCTATATAGAGTAACATTTATTCTTTTTACTGTACAGTACATTCTGTAACTTACTGAACTATCAACAGAGTCAAGATCCAGAACAATTCCATCAACCCCCAAATTCCTCATGTCCCTTACAGCCAGCCTTTCCCCTCCCTCTACCCTGATCTGTTTTCTGTTCTGCAATTCTGCATTTTCAGAAAATCATGTAACATCATACAATATGCAGCCTTATGAATTTTGTTTTTCACTTAGCATAATGCATTTGAAATTTATCCATATTGTTGCATGAGTCAGCAGTTCCTTTTTATTGATGACTAACATTCCTTTTTGTGGATGTACCAAAATCTGTCAACTTGCCAGTTGAAAAACAGTTGTATTGTTTCTAGTGTTTGGTGATTATGGGTAAAGTCATGATAAATATTTGCCTATAAGTGTTTTTTATTTGGCTGCCCTGGGTCTTTGTTGTGCTGTGTGGGCTTCTGTTTGTGTAGTGCGGGCTTCTTGTGTTTTGGAGCTCAGGCTCTAGAGTGCGTGGAGTTAATTGTACCATGCATGTGAGATCTTAGTTCTTCAACCATGTCCCCTAATTGGAAGATGGATTCTTAACCACTGGAGAACCAGGAAAGTCCCTGCCTATAGATTTTTTTTTTTCCTAAGCACTGTATTATTGCAGGGATATACTATAACACTTAGCTTTTTCAAAAAAATTTAAAGCAAAGTATACAAATGGGGAAAAACCCTTTTTTTCCCAGAAGGAATTAATGAGGAAAAAGCTTGTTATGTTGAGTGTAATTTCTTTATACTTGTTCACATGGTTCATAATGAACCATGAATTTATAAAAATTTATAAAAAGATGTATGGGGAGAAAAGATTAAAAGAAATAAAAACCATAGTACGAAAATGTAGATAATTCTAATGTGATTGATGAGAGAATACGATTAGGTATGTATGTGCCATTATTAAGTGGAGCAGACATTATTGAATCTGCTAAAAAACCAGTATCTTCTAGCACTGATTCTAAAAGTAATTTCAGATGTGAATCTTCAGTAGGAGACACTGAGTAAAGGAACAATAACATTTCCTTTTCAATAGGAAACAACAGTCTGACCTTCTTGCTTATAGGTTTTTGTATACACATACATTTTCATTTCCTTTGGGTAAATAGGTGTGGGATTGCTGGGTCATACAGTGTTTTCTTATGTTGCGTTTTAAGAGTTGTTTTTGTATTTTGGATGCAAATCTTTTACTTGATATGTGTTTTGCAAATATTTTTTCCTAGTCTGTGGCTCAACTTCATATTCTTAAGTATTTTTCAAAGAGTAGAAATTGAGATTGAAGTGGGTGAATACACACACAGACACAAATTTAATTTTTTGAATAAGGACGTAGATCGTGTCAAAGGACCCAAGAGAACACATCATGATGCATTTTTTTTGTTGTTGTTGTTTCAAAAAAAGCAACTTGTTTTTGAATTATAGTTGATTTACAGTGGTGTGTTCGTTTCAGGTGTATGGCAGATTGACTCAGTTATACATGTATTTATCTATTTTTTCATATTTCTTTTCCACTATAGTTAAGTACAAGATATTGAACATAGTTTCACGTGTCATACAATAAGTCTTAGTTGTTTATTTAATATAGAGAAGTGTGTCTCTGTTAATCCCACTTTCCTAATTTATCATTCCTCCCTTTTCCTCTTTGGTAACCATAAACTTGTTTTCTGTGTCTGTGAGTCTATTTCTGTTTTGTAAATAAGTTCATCTGTATCATCTTTTCAGATTGTAAGTTTCTAGATCATTCATATTGCTGTAGATGACATTATTTCATTCTGTTTTATGGCTGAGTAATATTCTTCCATGTGTTTTTATATACACGCGCACACACATACACACACAGGCGCACATGCGCACATCGCATCTGGTTTCTGCATTCATCTGCCAGTGGACATTTAGGTTAATTCCCTGTTTATGTCAAAGAGTGTTCTGCCTGAGTCTTCCTCTAGAAGTTTATAGCATCCCGTCTTACGTTTAGGTCTTGAATCCATTTTGAGTTTATTTTGTGTATCGTGTTAGGGAGTGTTCTGATTTCACTCTTTCACGTGTAGCTGTCCAGTTTTCCCAGCATTACTTGTTGAAGAGGCTGTCTTCTTCTCCACAGTACATTCCTGCCTCCTCTGTCATAGATTGGTCGGACGTAAGCATATGAGTATACTTTTGGGCCTTCTGTCCTCTTCCATTGATCTAGTGTCTGGTTTGGTAATTTGAGTTTGATTACTGTAGCTTTGTAATATAGCCTGAATTAGTCTGATTCCTTCAGCTTTATTCTTCATTCTCAAGATTGTTATGGCTATTTAGGATCTTTTGTGTTTCTATACAGAGTTTAAAATTATTTGTTCTAGTTCTGTGAAAAATGCCATGGTAGTTTGATAGGGATTGCATTGAATCTGTAGATTGCCTTGGGTAGCTTGGTTATTTTTAACAGTATTGATTTTTTCCATCCAAGAACACAGTATATCTTTCCATTTGTGTTGACTTCAATGTCTCTCATCAGTGTCTTACAGTTTTTGGAGTACAAGCTTTTTGCCTCGTGAGGTAGATTTATTCCTAGGTATTTTATTGTTTTTGATGCAGTGGTAAGCAGAATTGTTTCTTTATGTTTTTGATAATTTATTGTTAGTGTGTAGAAATGTAAAAGGCTTCTGTATGTTAATTTTGTATTTGGTAACTTTACCAAATTCACGGATGAGTTCTAGTAGTTTTTTGATGGCATCTCTAGGATTTTCTGTCTATACTATGCTGTTACCTGCAGACATTGATAGTTGTAGTTCTTCCTTCCCATTTGGATTCCTTTATTTTTCTTTTCTGAGTGCTGTGGCTAGGACTTTCCAAACTGTTGAATAACGGTGGTGAAAGTGTCCTTCCTTGTCTTGTTTCTGGTCTTGGAAGGAATGCTTTGAACTTTCCATCGTTGAGTGTAATGTTGGCCATAGGTTTGTTATATGTCACTTTTATTATGTTGAGGTATGTTCCCTCTGTGCCTGCTTTCTAGAGAGTTATTTTCAGTGGATATTGAGTTCTATCAGATGCCTTTTCTGCATCTATTGAGATGATCTTATGGTTTTTATTCTTTAGTTTGTTAATATGATGTATCATATTGATCTTTGGATATTGAAAAATCCTTGCTTTCCTGGGATAAATCACACTTTATCATGATGTACGATCCTTTTAATGTATTTTTGGATTTGGTTTGCTAGTATTTTGTTGAGGACTTTTGCATCTGCTGTTCGTCAGTGTAAGTTCAGTTCAGTTGCTCAGTTGTGTCTGGCTCTTTGCGAACCCATGGACTGAAGGATGCTGGGTTTCTCTGCCCGTCACCAGCTCCCAGAGCTTGCTCAAACTCATGTCTATTGAGTCAGTGATGATATCCAACCATCTCATCCTCTGTTGTCCCCTTCTCCTCCTGCCTTCAATCTTTCCCAGCATCAGGGTCTTTTCTAATGAGTCAGTTCTTTGCATCAGGTGGCCAAAGTACTGGAGTTTCAGTCATCATCATTCCTTCCAATGAATATCAGGGCTGATTTTATTTTAAGATTGACTGGTTTGATCTCCTTGCAGGCCAAAGGACTCTGAAGAGTCTTCTCCAACACCACAGTTCAAAAGCATCAATTCTTTGGTGCTCAGCTTTCTTAAGAGTCCACTCTCACATCCATACATGACTACTGAAAAAACCGTGACTTTGACTATATGGACCTTTGTTGGCAAAGTAATGTCTCTGCTTTTTAATATGCTATCTAGGTTGGTCATAGCTTTTCCTCCAAGGAGCAAGTATCTTTTAATTTCATGGCTGCAGTTACCATCTGCAGTGATTCGGGAGCCCAAAGAAAGTCTGTCACTGTTTCCATTGTTTCCCCATCTGTTTGCCATGAAGTGATGGGACTGGATGCCGTGAACTTCGTTTTTTGAATATCAGGTTTTAAGCCAGCTTTTTCCCTCTCTTTGACTTTCATCAAGAGGCCCTTTAGTTCTTCTTCGCTTTCTGCCATGAGGTTGGTATCATCTGCATATGTGAGGTTATTGATACTTCTCCCAGCAATCTTGATTCGAGCTTGAGCTTCATCCAACCTGGCATTTCTCATGATGTACTCTGCATATAAATTAAATAAGCGGGGTGACAGCATACAGCCTTGACGTACAATTTTCCCAATCTGGAACCAGTCCATTGTTCCATGTCCGGTTTTAACTGTTGCTTCTTGACCTGCATGCAGATTTCTCAGGAGGCAGGTAAGGTGGTCTAGTATTCTCATCTCTTGAAGAGCTTTCTCAGTTTGTTGTGATCCACACAGTCAAAGGCTTTGGCATAGTCAGTAAAGCAGAAGTTGATGTTTTTCTGGAACTCTCTTGCTTTTTCTATGATCCAGTGGATGTTGGCAACATGATCTCTGGTTCCTTTGCCTTTTCTAAATCCAGCTTGAACATCTGGAAGTTCTCGGTTGAACCCTAGCTTGGAGATTAGAATCAGTGATATTGGCCTGTAATATTTTTTGTGTGTGATATCTTTGCCTGCTGTTGGCAGAGGTGTTCCTTCCTCTGCAATAAAAAGCAGTAGAGAAGATAAATGAAATTAAAAGCTAGTTCTTCGAAATGGTAGACAAAGTTGATAAACAGTTACCCAGACTCATCAAGAAAAAAAGGGAGAGAGCTCGAATCAGTAAAATCAGATGAAAAAGGTGAAGTTAGAACAGACTCCACAGAAATACAAAGGGTCCTAAGAGACTACTGTGAACAGCAGTACGCCAGTAAAGTGGACAGCTTAGAAAAGGTAGAAAAGGTGGACAGATTCTTAGAAAGATACAAGCTCCTGAGACTGAAACAGGAAGAAACAGAAAATATGAACAAACCAGTTATCAGTACTGAAACTGATTCAGTAATTAAAACAAACAAGTCCAGGATCAGATGGCTTCACCAGTGAATTCTACTAAACATTTAGGGAAGAGTTAACATCTGTTCTTCTCAAAGTCTTTCAAAAAATTGCAGAGGAAGGAACATTTCTGAAGTCATTTTATGAGGCCGCCATCACCCTTATACTCAAAGCAGACACATTCATCACACCAAAAAAACAAAATTCCAGACTAATATCACTGATGAGCATAGATGCAAAATAGTCCTCAACAAAATACTTGCAAACTGAATCCAACAATATATTTGAGAGATCATACACACTGATCAAGTGGGATTTTTCTCATGGATATAAGTATTTTTCAATATCCAGAAATCAATCAATGTAATATACCACATTAACAAATTGAAGAATAAAAACCATGGTGTATTTTTCAGAATCCCCTGAAGGAATTCACCCTCCTCCCCTCTTTACAATACACAAATAGTCATCCAGTTTCTGTCTGTCCCAGACCTTTTGAAGTAGAATATGGGGGAGAAAGTGGAAGATTGCAGAATAGGAACCATTGGCAGTGGAATTTGCCCCTGGTCTTTAGCAGTAACAACAGTTTGTGTTTCCTTATGGATAAAATGGAAAGAAAGACAGTCTAACTCTGTTAGTAGGTTTCAGTAGGTTAGTGCACATGAAGTACATTAGGTGGTGATTTCTAAAAGCAAAGGGGAAGAGTAAGAGCAAAGATCTTGTCATGGAAGGCTTTCAAATCATTGCCAGAAACTAGTAGTAAGTAGTACTCTTTTCCTTCCCATTTCTGTGTGGTGCTTGAATTACTTAAGAAGCAAATGTTTGTTTTAGTTTTTCTCTGGTTCAGTCCATTTATTTTCCTGAAATTGATTATGATGTTTTCAGAAGTTCTTGAATTCCAATATAACATAGTAATTTTTTTGCTTTTTTATATGCTCTTCATATGAGTTTTGATGAATTTATGTCAAAGTTGAAATGCTCCACTAAAGATACTTTAAAAAAACTATGCATGTTTACTGACCTTCAGTTATTCTTCATGTTTGATGTTCTAACATACGTATTGGAGAAGTAAATACTTTTCTTACTGTAATTTTTATATATGAAAAATAATTTCACTTTAATTGAAAGAATATTCAACCATGATAAAAAGGAAAAAAGGATCCTCTGCCTATTACCAAAAGAAGATGTGCTTTGTTTTGTTGCCATTTGTTGGATGAAAGGAATAACGAAAGGCCCCCAAATAGTTATTTTTCAGTTCAGTTCATTTCGGTGGCTCAGTCGTGTCCGACTCTTTGCGACCCTGTGGACTGCAGCACGCCAGGCTTTGCTGTCCATCACCAACTCCCGGAGCCTGTTCAAGCTCATGTCCATCAAGTCCTCCAACCATCTCATCCTCTGTCGTCCCCTTCTCCTCCTGCCTTCAGTCTTTCCCAGCATCAGGGTCTTTCCATTGAGTCACTTCTTCGCATCAGGTGGCCAAAGCATTGGAGTTTCAGCTTCTGCATCAGCCCTTCCAATGAATATTCAGGACTGGTTTCCTTCAGGATGGATGGTTGGCTCTCCTTGTAGTCCAAGGGACTCTCAAAAGTCTTTTCCAACACCGCAGATCAAAAGCATTAATTCTTTGGCACTCAGTTTTCTTTATAGTCCAACTCTCACATCCGTACATGACCACTGGAAAAACCATAGCTTTGCCTAGACAGACCTTTGTTGGCAAAGTAATGTCTCTGCTTTTTAATATGCTGCTGAGGTTGGTCATCGCTTTTCTTCCAATGAGCAAGCATCTTTTAATTTCATTGCTGCAGTCACAATCTGCTGTGATTTTAGAGCCAAAATAGTAAAGTCTCACTGTTTCCATTGTTTCCCCATCTATTTGCCATGAAGTGATGGGACCAGATGCCATGATCTTAGTTTTCTGAATGTTGAGTTTTAAGCCAACTTTTTCACTCTCCTCTTTCACTTTCATTAAGAGGCTATTTAGTTCTTATTTGCTTTGTACCATAAGGGTGGTGTCATCTACATATCTGAGGTTATTGATATTTCTCCCACAGTCTTGATTCCAGCTTGGGCTTCTCCCAGCCCAGCGTTTCTCATGATGTACTCTGCATATAAGATAAATAAGCAAGGTGACAGTATACACCCTTGACATACTCCTTTCCCGATCTGCAACCAGTCAATTGTTCCATGTTGGGTTCTAACTGTTACTTCTTGACCTGCATACAGATTTCTCAGGAGGCAGTAAGGTGGTCTGGTATTCCCATCTCTTTAAGAATTTTCCACAGATTGTTGTGACCCACACAGTCAAAGGCTTTGGCGTAATTAGTGAAGCAGAAGTAGATGTTTTTCTGGAACTCTCTTGCTTTTTTGATGATCCAGTGGATGTTGGCAATTTGATCTCTGGTTCCTCTGCCTTTCTAAATCCAGCTTGAACATCTGGAAGTTCATGGTTCACGTACTGTTGAAGCCTGGCTTGGAGAATTTTGAGCATTACTTTTCTAGTGTATGAAATGAGTGCATTTGTGTGGTAGTTTGAGCATTCTTTGGCATTGCCTTTCTTTGGGATGGGAATGATAAGAAACCTTTTCCAGTCCTGTGGCCACTGTTGAGTTTTCCAAATTTGCTGCCATATTGAGTGCAGCACTTTGACAGTATCATCTTTTAGGATATGAAATTGCTCAACTGGAATTCCTTCACCTCCACTAGTTTTTATTTGTAGTGATGTTTCCTAAGGCCCATTTGACTTCACACACCAGGATGCCTGGTTCTAGGTGAGTAATCATGCCATCCTGGTTATCTGGGTCATGAAGATATATTATTGTGTAGTTCTTCTGTGTATTCTTGCTACCTTGTCTTAATATCTTCTGCTTCTGTTAGGTCCATACCATTTCTGTCCTTTATCGAGCCCATCTTTGGATGAAATATTCCCTTGGTATCTCTAATTTTCTTGAAGAGATCTCTAGTCTCTCTTGTTTTCCTGTATTTCTTTGCATTGATCGCTGAGGAAGGTTTTCTTATCTCTCCTTGCTGTTGTTTGGAACTCTGCATTCAGATGAGTATATCTTTCCTTTTCTCCTTTGCCTTTTGTGTCTTGTCTTTTCTCACTATTTGTAAGGCCTCCTCAGACAACCATTTTGTCTTTGCATTTTTTTCTCTTGGGGATGTTCTTGATCACTGCCTCCGGTACAAATAGTTTGTTAAAAGAAAAAAATGGCTTGTGTAGTGTGAGTGTTAAAAGAAAAAATGGCTTGTTTAGTGTGAGTGTTAAAAGAAAAAACGGCTTGTTTAGTGTGAGGAATACAACTTTTAAGAGATTTCTACTTGATTATTACTTTGCTTAACCTTTGTTATGAAAATTTTTGAACATAAATGTGAGTAGATAAACTAATGCTCATGTATTCATCATTCATCTTTTTAAAGATTCATCAGCTTTTTGCCTTATTTTTCATGTATTCCTCCCACATTTCCTTCCCTATAATTTACATGTGTATAAATGTGTGTGTGTATATATATATATATATATAAAGTAGTTGGTTACACTGGGTCTTAGTTGCAGCACACAGGATCTTTGATCTTCATTGTGGGCATGTGGAATCGAATTATCCAACCAGGGATCAAACCTGGGCCTCCTGCATTCAGAGCACGGAGTCTTGGCCACTGGACCACCAGGGAAGCCCCTCCCTGTCATGTTTTAAAGCAAATCCTGGACATACTTCTTTTTACCTATTAATACATAAAATATGTATCTCTGAAAGATGAGTCTCTTTTTTACAGAAAATAAGCCATAAATACCATTATTGCACTTAACAAAATCGTTAGTAATTTTTCAGTTTCACTTAATACCCGGTTCAACTGTTGAAACTGTTTCAGAAAGTTAGTAGCTAAAATAAGATTTGTGTGTTGCTAAAACAAAGTCTGTGGGTTGTTGTGTCTTTTCAGCCTCTTCATCAGTAAATCTTTTCTCAGTTAAAAAAAAGCCATTTATTTTTAGAAGATACTGTTTGATTTGTTCTACGGCATTTCCTACATTCTGTGTTTTGCTGGTTATATCCTGGTGTCATTGAACACATTCCTCCATCCCTTATGTTCCTTGTAAGCTGTTAGAAGTATGATTAGATTCAGGCTTAATTTTTTTTTTTTTGCAAAGACTTCTTCATAGGTGGTACTGTGTTCTTTCTGTGACACCAGTAATGGTAGCACTTCACTATTCATGATGTTCATCCTAGGTCAGGTGATACCAGCCTAATCCAGATATTAAAAAGTTCTCCTTCAGTTTTGACCTAATGGTTTTATCATTCATTGATTAGTTCTTGATTCACTATTCAATTAGTAGTTATAAAATGATAGTTTCCTGATTCTTTTATTTCTGTAGTATCTGTTAACTGTAATAGTTCCTTGTCAGTTAACTCTCTTGTTTTCTTATTGCTTTGAAATATTGTTAATGCAGGAAAGACAAGATAAATGCTTGATTCTTTTTTTTGTCATTAAAAAAAATAAGTTGATACCCTCACAGGCTCTACAGATGACAAGTAAAGGTTGTTTTTTGGGTGGGTGGGGGAATGAGGGAGCTATCCTGGTAAGTCATCAAAAATGGATTTCTGTATTGTTTATTGTACTGTATTATACTTCATGGCAAATAGATGGGGGAACAATGGAAACATTGATGGACTTTGTTTCTTTGGGCTCCAGAGTCACTGAAGATGGTGACTGCAGCCATGAAATTAATAGACACCTGCTCCTTGGAAGAAAAACTATGACAGACCTAGACCGTGTTATTAAAAAACAGAAACATTACTTTGCCAACAAAGGTCCATATAGTCAAAGCTGTAAAGCTATGGTTTTTCCAGTATTTATGTATGGATGTGTGAGTTGGACCATAAAGAAGGCTGAGCTCTGAAGAATTGATACTTTTGAATTGTGGTGTTGGAGAAAACTCTTTGAGAGTCCCTTGGACAGCAAGGAGATCAAACTAGTCAATCCTGTAAGAAATTAGCCCTGAGTATTCATTGGAAGGACTGATGCTGAAGCTGAAGCTCTAATACTTTGGCCACCTGATGTGAAGAACTGACTCATTAGAAAAGACACTGATGCTGGGAAAGATTGAAGGCAGGCGGAGAAGGGGACGACAGAGGTTGAGATGGTTGGATGGTGTCACTGACTCAACAGACATGAGTTTGGGCAAGCGCTGGGAGTTGGTGATGGACAGGGAAGCCTGGCATGTGGCAGTCCATGGGGTTACAAAGAGTTGGACACGATTGGGCGACTGAAATGAACTGAGAAGAGCTGGCGTACGTCAGTTGTACCATCTTTGGTCAGTAAAATCCTCAGTTAGCCCTTGAGTCATTCTGTCATGATTTCAGTAGTCTTTGGTAATTTACTTGCTTTTTGATGCAACATGAAGCACCTTGATGCTGGGAATGATTTAAGGCAAAAGGAGAGGAGAATAGCAGAGAATGAGAGGATGAGATGGTTAGATAGCGTTATCGACTCAATGGACATGAGTTTGAGCTAAGTCTGGGAGATGGTAAAGAACAGGGAAGCTTGGCATGGAAGGAGTCAGACATGACTTTGTAGATGAACAATGAAGCAGCATCATGTTGAAATCAACCATTTCTGCCTGGAGTCCTGATCCCTCTTAGTGGGAAATAGTATTTAGAGAACATAACACTTGATAATCCTTTTTTTCGACTGTGCTTGCGAGATGTTAGTTCTCTGACCACAGGTTGAACCCATGCCTTTG
Organism: Ovis canadensis; assembly: GCF_042477335.2. Classification (NCBI taxonomy): domain Eukaryota; kingdom Metazoa; phylum Chordata; class Mammalia; order Artiodactyla; family Bovidae; genus Ovis; species Ovis canadensis. Next base: position 10,952,141 of record NC_091245.1, read on the forward strand.
GCAGTGAAAGTGTGGAGTCCTAACCACTGGGCTCCCAGGGAATTCCTAGAACTTTTTAAAGTTATATCATCTTAGTTTGTAGATTTAGGAGAGTTCTCTGAATTTTCTACTGAGTGTGGGAATCTCTGTCCTAAGCATTTTGCACATTCATGGTTGGACTCCTTTGGAGACCATTTAAAAAGGTTAGGTGATAAAGATTCTCTTGTTCAATATGAGCTCTACTTGATGTTGCTCATAAGAAATCTAAAAAATTTTAAAATAAAACTGTATATAAAGCATATGCAGTAAAATCAGAATTTTAATATTAAAGGAAAACTATGTAAAAAATGATTATCTGCCACAGATTTCTGACTTTATTCATAACAAATATAATTCACTTTGAGAATGTAATTGCCATGAATTTTTATGTATCAAAAAGCCTTAAGTATATGAAACAAGAATTTAAATGGTTTAGAGGCTTATAATTTAGAGGTTTGTAGTTTAATTGAACCTGGTACAGAATGGGGAGACATTGCCTTCTTTTTACACTCTCATGGAACGTTTACAGAAATCAATCATAATTTATACTTTGAAGAAGATTGCAAATTTTAAAACCTTAAAATTTAGAGATTGCATTCTTCGACTGTAATGCATTAAAACTGAGATGAGTAGAGTGTCAATTAAAACAGTCCAACTGTTTGGAAATTTTTAAACTTTTAAACAACTCTTGGGTTAAATAAGTTATAACTAACTTCAGTTGTTTAGAGAGTATAATAATGGTGTTATATGTTAATTACACCTTAGTAACAAAAAGAATATAGCAATGAGAACATGCCATATCACAGCTGGGGATATGAGCAGAGCAATACTGCAAAGATGGAGAAGGCAATGGCACCCCACTCCAGTACTCTTGCCTGGGAAATCCCATGGACAGAGGAGCCTCGTAGGCTACAGTCCATGGGGTCGCTAAAAGTCAGATGCGACTGAGTGACTTCACTTTCCCTTTTCACTTTCATGCATTGGAGAAGGAAATGGCAACCCACTCCAGTGTTCTTGCCTGGAGAATCCCAGGGACAGAGGAGCCTGGAGGGCTTCTGTCTATGGGGTCATGCAGAGTTGGACACGACTGACATGACTTAGCAGCAGCAGCAGCATACTGTAAAGAAAATATTTAGAGCAGTTCCTTGGCAATCCAGTAGTTAGGAGTTTGTGATCTCACTGCCAAGGGCCCACGTTCAGTCCCTGATTGGGGAACTAGGATCCTATAAGCCACAAGATGGGGCCAAAAAAAAAGAAAAAAAGAAGTGGGCAGTCCTAACTACTGGACTGCCAGGGAAGTCCCTGTAACCACTGTGCTTTGATGACTCTTGGAAAAAATAGAGTAATATATCATGTTCCTGGATGGGAAAACTCAATGTTATTAAAATGGGACACAGTATGCTGTAGTGGAAGGGGCATTACAGGTTTAAACAGGGGCATCTAAGCAAAAATCTGAAGTAAATGAGGAACCCATACAGATCTCTGAGAGGAAGAACATTATGGGAGAGGGAAAGCGAACGAGGGCAGTCGCTCTGAGGCAGAGGAGTACTGCGCGTGTTTTATGAACATCAGACAGGCAGTTGGAGGTGAGAGAGCTAGGTGGTGAACAGTCAGGGAAGAGATCAGGGAGAGCACTGTCTAGATCATGTAGGGTCTTTTAGGCCCAGGTAATTCTTTGTTGGGGTGGCTGTTGCATACATTGTTGATGTGTTGCAGCATCCTTGACCTGTACCCACTAGGTGTCAGTTGAACTCCGTAGTTGTGATAACCAAAAATGCCTCCAGACACTGCCATATTTTCTAGATTTGGGAAGGGAAATTGCCCCTGATTGAAAACCACTCCTTTACTAAGTGGCTGTGCATCTATCTGGGGGGAGGCTTGAAGGAAGATTTATGGTTGTGTTAGGGGCTTCCCAGGTGGCTCAGCGGTAAAGAATCCACCTGCCAAGCAGGACACATGGATTTGATCCCTGGGTTGGGAAGATCCCGTGGATTAGGAAATGGCAACCCACTTGAGTATTCATGCTGGGGAAATCCCATGGACAGAGGAGCCTGCTGGGGCTTTAGTCAGTGGGGTTGCAAAGAGTTGGATATGACTTAGCCACTAAACCACCACCACCACCACTTGTGGTAATGGTGCCGAGTCCTTCCTCAAGAGAACCAAATCTCCCCACAATTAAGAGGCAGTGGGGGACTTCCCTAGTTTTCCAGTGGTTAAGGATCCGTCTTACAATGCAAGGGATACCAGTTCAACCCCTGGTCTGGGAAGATCCCACCTGTGTTGGAGCAATTAAGCCTGTGTGCCACAACGACTGAGCTTGTGCTTTGGAGTCTGTGAGCCACAGGTTCTGAGCCCATGTGCTGCAGCTACTGAAGCCCCATGCCCTAGAGCCCGCACTCCACGAGAGAGAGTGTGTGTTCAGTTGCGTCCAACTCTGTGAGACCCTGTGGACTGTAGCCTGCCGGGCTCCTCTTTCCGTGGAATTTTTCCGGGCAAGAATACTGGAGGGATTTGCCATTTCCTAATCCAGAGGATATTCCCAACCCAGGGATTGAGCCTGCATCTCTTGTGTCTCTACATTGGCAGGTGGATTCTTTAGCACTGTGCCATCCGGGAAGCCACAATAAGAGAAGCTGCCAGGTTGAGAAGGCACAGTGAAGAGTAGCTCCTGCTCTTCACAACTGGAGAAAGCTTGCCTGCAGCAACAGAGCCCCACTGTAGCCAAAAATCAATCAATAAGTCTTAATAAAAAAGAGCCAATGAGTCTGTTAACTAACTTAATCTGGAAACTGGACGCATGTCCTTAACTTCCACTCTGATGCCTTAAGTCAGTTTCTGGCCACCAGATTTAGACATTTTTCTGGTAGGTAGATTACACTGCCAGTGTATTTCAATGCTAGAATCATTGTGACCAGTTAGCCACTGCCAGGCTCCTGCAGGCCAGGCACTCTGATTACTGGTGCCTCACTGCTGCCCTTCTCTTGGGGTTGAGTGCTGCCACGTGGCCTTTGCTGCCTGGGGCCCCATCTCAGTGGGCTGGGTTCCATATCTGACTTCCAAAGGAGAGCCGCCACGCAGCTTCTCCAGGTGCTGAGCTCCTCTCACTGGTGTGGTGTCCTCTGGGCCTCCTCAGAGAGTGTAGTTGGGTAATAGGTGTGTAGGTTGCAGAGGATAAATGCATGATGTTCCTGTCTCCCTGAGCCTTTGGATTTCCTCTCCTACATAATGCCAGTGGAACTTTGATATCTCAGTCTCTTTAAACTTTATTACATCTTCATTGTTAGTGTAGTTTTGATTTGTATTTCCCTAATGATTATCAGCTGTTGTTGAGTATAAGTTTAAACCAACAACTAAGCCAGTAGAGCCACCTCCAGCTGCACAGCTAGCACATTACATTCTGAATCTGTAGTCCTCTCAGTCATTTTAATGAATTATATAATCTCCTTGGTCTGATACCTATAGCATCTTTTTTTCCACAGTCCCAGGTTTTTGCCTTTATATGTTAGCAAAGTCTTGGCATTTTGGACATGTAATTTCTTCCCTGTTGGGTCATAGTGTGTATGTGTCTTACTGTAACCAACTTGTGGGTCAAGTGACAACAGGGTTGGTTGTGGTTGATCTTGAAGAGAAATAACATCTTCTTGCAAGTCATTTCTGTCACATAAGGATGTCACAGATATTCAAGAAAAGGAAGGCTGTTCTTACATATAGGATGGTAAGTTATTCTACTAGAGGTTTGAAATTTGTCTTTTTCATTCTGGTTCTATCACATGTTCCCATTCCAGGTTTAAGGATCCATTCTTTTCCTAGTCATTGCCCTTACTTTCACATTAGAATTGGTTTGACTGTGAACTTATGTGATAATTGTAGTTCAGCTGTTTGCACAGTTATATTTTGCATTTTATTTTTAGCAATACCAAGCTAGTCAGTTGTGTCTGACTCTTTGGGACCCCATGGACCACACAGTCCATGGAATTCTCCAGGCCAGAGTTGTGGGGTGGGTAGCCTTTCCCTTCTCCAGGGGATCTTCCCAACCCAGATATCAGACCCATGTCTCTCAACTTGAATGCGGATTCTTTACCAGCTGAGCCATCAGGGAAGCCCTTCAGCCTATGGTTATAAGAATTAAGACTTTTTAAAAAATACCATCATGAAAGTGCTCTGTTTCTCAGACTATGGTTTGATTTGAGAGTTTATGGACCTGAACTTGTTATTCTGTAACTGCTGAAGAGCACTTGGAGAATCCATCTCATAAATCTGTTACATGAGATGGATCTAACTCATCATTACTGCCTTAACAGTTAACTACAACAACTCTAATGGCACTGTGTGCCAGGGATTACTAGCCTCCACAATCAAGCCAGTCTCTGGATCTCATCTTTGTGGATCTGTCTACGGTGAACACTGCCATTACCTTCCCTGTATTAGTCAGAGATCAGAAACCAAAAAGTAAGTTGAATAGGAAAAGTTTAGTGTAGAGAATTATTAACCAGTAGCAGAGAATTAACTCTTAAGGGCAAAAGAGAATATTAAAGTTTACAGACTAGCAGGTAACAGGAGCAGCCACTCGCTGCAGGACTGAGGCAAAGTAGCAGCGATGGAAAAATTTGAAGATGCCTTCAGGGCTGAGATTCAGATTTTGGAGAGGGTTGTGTGCTGCTAGATGCTAAAGAAATTTTAGGTGCTGCAGATTTTTGCTGGCAGGGAGGAAGCCTTCCTCGGGTGCTGACAGAAGTCGCTAGAAAACCAATTCCTGAACCTGAGAAGAAGCCGCCTGGAGTATTGGCGTAATTCTCTGGGAAACCTGCTCCCTGGAGTACTGCTGAAACGTGCTCACTATGTTACCCTCTAGGGAGCTGACCAGATCTGATAGGAAACTGCCTGCAGGGGTGTGTGTGTGTCTGAGCAGGAAACCACCAGTGGAGTGGTGTGTGTGTGTGTCGCTGAGCCTGGTGGGGAGTTGGCACCTGGGGAGAGGGCCATCAACTGTCTCATGGACCACTGGCCTCCACTGGAGCAAGCAGAGCACAGTGCAATGAGAAGAGGACCCGTTCTTTCCAGAGTATTCTTTTGGTGCCATCTGTTGTCAAAAGTTAACACTGCCAGGTGACAAAGGAGAAGTATTTATAGATAACAAAAACAAGGCAGAGAAAATCAGATTTGAAGTTGAAAGACAGTATGTATATAGTTGGTAACTCAGATATTTACATTTCTTGTGCTCTTCATTCCTTTGAAAGTGAAAGTGAAGTCACTCATTTGTGTCTGACTCTTTGGGACCCCATGGACTGTAGCCTGCCAGGTGCCTCCACCCATGGGATTTTCCAGGCAAGAATACTGGAGCGGGTTGCCATTTCCTTCTCCAGGGGATCTTCTCGACCCAGGGATCAAACCTGGGTCTCCCGCAATGCAGGTAGACTCTTTACCATCTGAGCCACCAGGGAAGCCCTCATTTCTTTGGGTTTACCTTGATTTCCACGTGGTGTAATTTTTCTTCTTTCTGAAAAGTGAAAGTGAAAGTCACTCAGTCATGTCCGACTCTTTGTGACCACATGAACTATACAGTCCAAGAAATTCTCCAGGCCAGAATACTGGAGTGGGTAGCCTTTGCCTTCTCCAGGGGATCTTGACAATCCAGAGATCGAATCCAGGTCTCCCGCATTGCAAGTGGATTCTCTAGCAGCTGAGCCACCAGGGAAACCCAAGAAGACTGTAGTGGGTAGCCTATCCCTTTTCCAGAGGATCTTTTGGACCCAGGAATCAAACCAGAGTCTCCTGCATTGCCGGCAAATTCTTTACCACCTGAACTACCAGGAAAGCCTTCTTTGTGTAGGACATGCCATCTTTAATATTCTTGCTGTACTGGTCTGGTGGAGATGAATTCTTTAGCGTTTGTATATCTGAAAAGCTCTGTTTTGCCTTAAAAAATAGTGGCGAAATATACATAAAATGTACCATCTTACGTATTTTTAAGTGTACAGGTCAGCAGTGTTAAATACATTTAAAATGTTGTACAACCATTATCCATCTTCATAGCTCCTTTCATCTTGTAAAACTGAAACTATGTCCAATAAACTGATTTTCTTCTCTCCTAACCCCAACCCTTGGCAACTATCATTCTACTTTCTGTCTCTATTTAGTTTACTTAGTATAACGTGTTAAGGTTTCATATGTGTTGTTACCATGTGTCAAAATTTCCTTTCTTCTAATGGGTGAGTAATACTCCATTATATGTAAACACCATGTTTTGCTTATTTATCTGTCTGTGGTTACTTGGGTTGCTCTCATGCTTTAGCCTTTGAAATGTTACTACGAACGTGGGTATACAAGTATCTCTTCAAGACCTTGCTTTCAGTTCTTTTGAGTATATACTCAGAAGTGGAATTGCTGGATCACTTGGTAATTCTATTTTTATTTTTTGAGGCACCAGTATAGTGTTTTTCATAACAGTTGTACAGTTTTTCAGTTCAGTTCAGTTCAGTCGCTCAGTCGTGTCCGACTCTTTGAGACCCCATGAATCGCAGCACGCCAGGCCTCCCTGTCCATCACCAACTCCTGGAGTTCACTCAAACTCATGTCCATTGAGTCGGTGATGCCATCCAGCCATCTCATCCTCTGTTGTCCCCTTCTCCTTCTGCCCCCAATCCCTCCCAGCATCAGAGTCTTTTCCAATGAGTCAACTCTTTGCATGAGGTGGCCAAAGTATTAGAGTTTCAGCTTTAGCATCATTCCTTCCAAAGAAATCCCAGGGCTGATAGCCTTCAGAATGGACTGGTTGGATCTCCTTGCAGTCCAAGGGACTCTCAAGAGTCTTCTCCAACACCACAGTTCAAAAGCATCAGTTCTTCGGCGCTCAGCCTTCTTCACAGTCCAACTCTCACATCCATACACGACCACTGGAAAAACCATAGCCTTGACTAGATGGACCTTTGTTGGCAAAGTAATGTCTCTGCTTTTTAATATGCTGTCTAGGTTGGTCATAACTTCCCTTCCAAGGAGTAAGCGTTTTTTAGTTTCATGGCTGCAGTCATCATTTTTACATTCCCACAATTTCAATTTCTCCGCATCTTTGACTACACCTGTCTTCTGTTTTTTTGATAAGAAAGAAAGTGAAGTTGCTCAGTCGTGTCCGACTCTTTGCGACCCCATGCTGCCAGGCTTCTCCATCCGTGGGATTTTCCAGGCAAGAATACTGGAGTGGTTTGCGATTTCCTTCCTAATGAGCTTGAGGTCATATCTCATTGTAGTTTTGATTAGCATTTTTCAAATAATAAGGGACATTGAGTATCTTTTCTCATGCTTATTGGCCATCTATATATTTTCTCGGGAGAAATGTCTGTTCAAGTCCTTTGCCCCTGTTTTTTTTAATCTAATTTTTGGTGACACCACACGGTATGTGGGATCTTAGTTCTCCAACCAGGAATTGAACCCACACCCCTTGCAGTTGAAGCATGGAGTCTTAACCACTGGACTGCTAGGGAAGTCCTGTTTTTGAATTGGGGTGGTTTTCTTGTAGGTTTTAGGAATTTTCTATATATCCTCAGTATCCTTTATCAAATAGATTTGTAAATATAGTTGACCTTTGAACAGCATCGGGGTTAGGGGCACCAGCCCTCCATGCAGTGGAGCACCCACATGGAATTTATAGCTGGCCCTCTGTATCTGTGGTTTTTCCATATCTGTGTAGTACTGTAGTATGTACTGTTGAAAAAAATGCAGATATAAGTGGACCCATACAGATCGTATCTTTATACATCATGTACCTAAAAACAGAAAGAATTTTAAAAGTTTCATTAATGTCTTAAATTATGTAGAAAAATGACTTGAGTTATAAACCAAAGTTACAGTAATTCTAACTTTTATAATTGCCCATATATTTACCTTTATTAAGATCTTTATTTTTTATATGGCTGTGAATTACTATATTATTTTTTAAAATTATTTTTAAAATTTATTTATTTATTTTTGATTGGAGGACAATTGCTTTACAATATTGTGTTGGTTTCTGCCATATATCCACATGAATCAGCCATAGGTTATGTATGGCCCCTCCCTCTTGAACCTCCCTCCCACCCCATTCCCCCCCTAAGGTATCACACACAGCATTGCATTTGAGCTCCCTGCTTCACACAGTACCCTTCCGCTGACTGTCTAGCTTCACATATGGCAGTGTATACGTGTCAGTGCAACTCTCTTAATCTGTCCCACCCTCTCCTTTCCTGCTGTTTCCACAGTCTGTTCTCTATGTCTGCATCTCCATTGCCGCCCTGCAGGTAGCTTCATCAGCACTGTCTTCCTGGACTCCATATGTATTCATTAATATATAATATTTGTCTTTCTCTTTCTGACTTATTTCACTCTGTATAGGTTCATCCATCTTGTTAGACCTGAGTCAGATGTGTTCCTTTTTATGGCTGAGTAATATTCCATTGTGTACATGTGTTAGAACTTTTATTTTTTCAAATGAACAAGAGATTATTTAATTTTTGCAAATGACACACAAGAAGGACAGAAGCATGAATTCACTACAGTTACTTTTATCATCTCTTCCATCATCAACATTACTGCTAAGTAAGCTCACTTTTCCAAAACAGTCCTAATTCCAATTCTGTTGCATCCTGTTCTTCTTTATCCATTCATCTGATGATGGACATCTAGGTTGCTTCCATGTCCTAGCAGTTTGAAATAATGCTGCGATGAACATTGAGGTACATGAGTTTTTTTCAGTTATGGTTTCCTGAAAGTGTATGCCCAGTATGTGAATTACTTTCTGTTGCCCTTTCATTTCATTGTGCTGAACTTCCTTCAGTAGTATGAACTTTCTCAGGCTTTATTTATTTGGTAATGTCTTAATTTCTCCTTGAAGGAGAGTTTTACCAAATATAATAATCTTGGGTATCTGCTCTTTCTTTTAACATTTTGAATATATCAGCATGCTGGCGTACAGTCTTTCTAGTGAGTTCAGTTCAGCTCTTTTACTCAGTCGTGTCCCACTCTTTGTGTCCCCAGCAGACTGCAGCATGCCAGACCTCCCTGTCCATCACCAGCCCCTGAAGTTTACTCAGACTCATGTCCATCGAGTCAGTGATGCCATCCAACCCCGCTTATATGCTTACTGAGGACACCTTGTGTGTGATAAGTCAGTTGTGTGTTGCTGCTTTCAAGATTTTCTCTTTATCTTTGGCTGTTCAAAGTGTCTTTATGTGGATCTCTTTGAGCTTACCTTTACATGGTGTTTGTAGAGCTGCTTGGACATTTAAGTTCATGTTTTTCATCAGATTTGGGGAAGTTTTCAGTTATTAGTTTTTCAGATACTCTGTCTGCCTCATTTTGCTCTTTTCCTCCTCCTGGGACTCCCACAGTGCTTATGTTGGTACACTGGTTTGTGTCCTATAGGTACCTTACTGTGTTTATTTTTCTATCAGTTTTCTTCTTTTCCTCAGACTTGATAATTTCCCTTGTTCTGTCTTCAAGCTTGATGATTCTTTCTTTTGTTTGCCTAAATCTGCCTTTGAATCCATTTAGTGAATTCATTTTAGATATTGAACTTTTTGTCTCTAGAATTTCTTTTTTGGTTTCTTTATGTCTTTTCTCTTTATTGATATTTGTTTTGTCTATATAACATTTTATTGATTTTCTTCATATCTCCATATCAGTTTTTCTTGCCAAGTGTTGACCACTCATCATTCTGGTTTGTGAACCATTGACTGAGGTCATTTAAAAAATTCTGAAATCAGACAGTTGATAGAAATGATAATCACAGATAGTTAATAACTATATGGAAAGATTCTTCAAAAATGAAAATGAAAACAACTGAATGTAAATAAAACAGTGAAATACAAGCTTAAATGAAATAACATCTTTTTCCTACCAAATGGAGGATGATGAATAAAACTTTATGCCAAGTAGTGGAAGAGTTCTATAATACTATATTTGGAAAGAGTATCTGACCACAGAACTCTTTTTTTCACTTAGGGCCTCTTGCAGGTTTTCTATAACAAATATTGAGAGATGCAGCGTTACGGTATTCAGTTAATAAAAAAGATACAGAGAGGAGATATAACACAATATGCTAGGGCCTGTAGGTATCCCAAGATGAAAAAGATTCATCTAGAAAGTCATACTGACACATATATGTTAACTGTGCCACAAGTAACTGTAAGTGAAATATAAATGTAGTGCTACAGTGGAGTCAAGACTTCTAAATGGTTTATCAGAAAAGGCCTTATCAAAGAGCTTTACCCTGGCAGTCTAGTGGTTAGGACTCTGGGCTTCCACTATTGGTGACTTGGATTCAGTTCCTGGTTGGGGAAGTAAGATCCTGAAAGCTGAGTGGCACCTCACGCGCCCCCCCCCCCCCAAAAAAAAAAAGTAAGCATTGGAATTTCATCAGGTAGAACTCATTCCCAGTTGGAAGACAATAGTATGAGAATAGTATGATGAGAACTTTAGTGAGGAATAATAAATAACCTTACTCTATAACCATAGTAATTGTTTTCAGAACTTAGATCTCCTTTCTAATATCTCCTTCAGTGTTTTTGCTTAGGAAAAAGTCCAGCGTCTAAACATGACTAATACTTTGGGTGACAAACTGAGACAGTTTTGAGAGGAAACAGAGCATGTTAATGATTACATGGGGATAGTAGGCATAAGCTGAGATGCTTTGGGCTAACTGGAATATGTGGTCACCCTTTCCATAAAGAATGTCCATTGTTTGGCCCGTGATTTGCCATCAGCTTTGTCTTAACAGTGCTGACTTGCTTTAGTCCCAGAATTCTTACCCACCTAGCCTTTCTGTTGTTTGAATTCTCTGTTTTTTTCCTGCTAAGAACATTTACATTTGCTGTTCTTTTCTTGAATCTTTTCTTCTGTCTTTTCATTTAATTCTTAGTTATCCTTCAGAAATTAAATTATGGAACAATTTCCATTTCTTTCTTGACCTCCTCTATAAGTTAGCTAATCATGGAAAGTTAAGATTTTTTTAAAGCTGAAGATGTGTTAGAAATAGAAACGATAGTTCTTACGATCAGTTGAAGGGGGTGGTGGGTTTAGAAGGTAAATCATGTCCAACTCTTGCGACCTCATGGACTGTAGCTTGCTAGGCTCCCCTGATCATGGAATTTCCCAGGCAAGAATACTGGAGTGGGTTACCATTTCCTTCTCCAGGTGATCTTCCTGTCTCAGGAATCAAACCTACCATCTCCTGCATTGCAGGCAGATTCTTTATGAATGAGTCACCAAGGAAGCCCAATTGAATGGCAGAAAATATTTTGAGAGTTCTTTGAATTCTGGGGTGTTGGGGCTCCTACTGAAATGAAAAAAAGGAATCAGTGGTGAAAAGAGTAAATGTTAGAGAAGAAGACAGTGAAGGACATTTGACAGTTTTCAGTGTCTACTTGATCACTGAAAAATCCAGGTTCAACTTTCTGAAAATAGAGCTTTTGGTTTAGTTTTCACTGAAGAAGTTTATCATATGAACTCTTAAATTGTTGCAGATATTAAAACCAGTTTGAGAAAAGTGTTTATGGTGTTAGGCATTTTAGCAGTTATGTCCAGACAATTTGCAAAGTTGTATGGTGGATTTTCCTCATAGCTCAGTTGGTAAAAAATCCGCATGCAGTGTAGGAGTCTGCCTGCAGTTGAGGAGGTCTGGGTTCGATCCCTGGGTTCAGAAGATCCCCTGAAGAAGGCAGTGGCTACCCACTCCTGCTTGGAGAATCCCATGGACAGAGGAGTCTGGTTGGCTACAGTCCATGGGGTTGCAAAGAGTAGGACATGACTGAGCAACTAACACACACATGGTGGATAAAAGAGAAAATTAACATTTTAAAATAAAAATTATTGGTCCAGGATTCAGTAAATTTCTGTGGTTTTTTTTTTTGCCCACACCACACTGTGTGCAGATTTAGTTCCCCAACCAGGGATGGAATCTGGTTCCCTTGCAGTGGAAATGCAGTGTCCTAACACTGGACTGCCAGGGAATTCCCTCTGTGATTTTTTAAATGTTTAAATTTTTTCCCACAGGTGGTCGTGGGTGGTATTTTCACAGTATATTGGGATTTTTAGCCCCCTCTAGGGTTAGGGAACTTTAGTGTTCTATTTGGTAAGTAAAAATATGCTTTATTCCCAGTGCTTAATTTTTGGAATAAAGAGGGATAAGTCATTTTCCCAGTGCTTTCCTTTTATTTTAAGCAATGGATACATTTTTACAACCAAATGTTGTAGTGAATCCTAAATTTTAAGATAAGGGAGGATATCTTTTATTAATGTCATCTTATTGCTCCCTGGTGGCTCAGACAGTGAAGAATCTGTCTGTGATACAGGAGATGGGTTCAGTCCCTGGGTCAGGATGATACCCTAGAGAAGGGAATGGCTACCCATTCCACTATTCTTAGCTGTAGAATTGTATGGTCAGAGAAGCCTGGTAGGAGTTGGACACGACTCAGTGACTGACACTTTCACTGCATATTTATGATTTGCTAATCATATGCTAAATGCTTTTCCTTTAATCATGCTAACAATTCTGGGAAGTGTAGGTATCACAGTATCTTTATTTTATGGGTAAAGAAATTTGAAAGTAAAAATCCCTTAAAGTTGTAGCATTTATTTTATAATTTAAATATGCAACAGTTACATGTTTTGAAAGGGCTAGAACCCATAAGACTATTTTGGTAACTAAAAATGAACTGTATTTTTTTGTCTTAAGCTAATATCTGTATTCATTTGTTTATTTTTTTAATTTTAGGTTTTATGGTATTAAGAAAATCCTTGCCTATACAGAATAGTTATTACAGATTCTTAAAACCAGCTTGGCTTTTAAGTCCAGTTAAATCTTTTATGAAACTTGAGGATTGAGTAATACATTATTCAAAGCTAAATTACAGTTTATATCTAATTCTTACTTGTAAATATGCAGGTTAGACAGGAAGCACCCAAACACATTTAGCAAAACCACCATATGATAGCCAAGCTAAGTCTTACTTGTACCTTTGTTGTCACCCCAGTGTTAGATTTTAGGCCAAGCAGGTGTTCTGCAGTTCTGATGTAGTCCACAATTGAGAGTGGTGTTAGTGTTAAGTAAGCAGTCACCAACAGATGTGAATGAAAACAAAAGATCAAAAAGGCAAACAACCCAATCACAAAATGAGCAGAAGATCTAAATTAGACATTTCTCCAAAGAATACATGCGGATAGCCAATAGACACGTGAAAAGATGCTCAACATCACTATTATGGGTCTTTAAAAAGTTTATTTAGTTTAGTTTTACTTGGAGGATAATTGCTTTACAACGTTGTGTTGGTTTCTGCCATATATCAGCATGAATCAGCCATAGGTATATGGGCGCTCCTTCCCTTCTGAACCTCCCTCCTGCTTCCCACCCCATCCCACCCCACAGAGCACCAAGTTGAGCTCCCTGCATCATACAGATCTGTTTCGAAGAGTTGACTCATTGGAAAAGACTCTGATGCTGGGCGGGATTGGGGGCGGGAGGAGAAGGGGGCGACAGAGGATGAGATGGCTGGATGGCGTCAGTGACGTGATGGACGTGAGTCTGAGTGAACTCCGGGAGTTGGTGATGGACAGGGAGGCTTGGCGTGCTGCGATTCATGGGGTTGCGAAGAGTCAGACACGACTGAGCGACTGAACTGAACTGAACTGAATATATATGTTTCAATGCTGTTCTCTCAGTTCATCCAGCCTTCTTTCCCTGCTGTGTCCACAAGTCTTTCTCTATGTCTGCTTCTCTATTATTGCCCTGCAGATAGGTTCCTTAGTACCATTTTTCTGTTGTTGTTTAGTAGGTAAGTTTTGTCTCACTTTTCTGTGACCCCCATGGACTAGCCTACCAGGCTCCTTTGTCCATTGGAATTTCTAGGCAAGAATACTAGAGTGGGTTGCCATTTCCTTCTCTAGGGAACCATTTTTGTAGATTCCATATATATGTGTTAATACACAATACTTGTTTTTCTCTTTTTGACTTAATTCACTCTGTATGACAAACTCTTAAGTGCATCCACCTCACTAGAACTGACACAAATTTGTTCCTTTTTATGGCTGAGTAATATTCTATTGTATATCACATCACTGCATATTCAGTTCAGTTCAGTCGCTCAGTTGTGTCCAACTCTTTGCGACCCCATGAATTGTAGCACGCCAGGCCTCCCTGTCCACCACCAACTCCCGGAGTTCACTCAAACTCACGTCCATCGAGTTGGTGATGCCATCCAGCCATCTCGTCCTCTGTCGTCCCCTTCACCTCCTGCCCCCAATCCCTCCCAGCATCAGAGTCTTTTCCAATGAAGTCAGTTCTTCACATGAGGTGGCTAAAGTTACTGGAGTTTCAGCCTCAGCATCATTCCTTCCAAAGAAATACCAGGGCTGATCTCCTTCAGAATGGACTGGTTGGATCTCCTTGCAGTCCAAGGGACTCTCAAGAGTCTTTTCCAACACCACAGTTCAAAAGCATCAATTCTTTGACGCTCAGCTTTCTTCATAGTCCAACTCTCACGTCCATACTTGACTACTGGAAAAACCATAGCCTTGACTAGACAGACCTTTGTTGGCAAAGTAATGTCTCTGTTTTTGAATATGCTGTCTAGGTTGGTCATAACTTTCCTTCCAAGGAGTAAGTGTTTGTTAATTTCATGGCTGCAGTCACCATCTGCAGTGGTTTTGGAGCCTAAAAAAAGTACAAACAATAAATGCCAGAGAGGGGATGGAGAAAAGTGAATCCTTCTACACTGTTGGTGGGAATGTTCTCCATTTCGCTATAGTAAATCAACTATTCTCCAAGGTGAAATAAAATTCTGTGAATATGAAAAAAACAACAAAATCAAAGTGAGTCAACAGTAGATTCTCCCTTAATTGATGCTCTACCGTAGTAAGAAGTTCGAATACGTAGAGAGGCTAACATTAAAAGGAGATAACCATATAACACTGGAAATTGTACTTGAGGGGCTTCAGTGTGTTAAAAATATTATTTATTTAATGTATTTGAATATATATTTTGAAAATTTGTTTAAAAAACACTGGCATATGCTGACATACCATTTCCCTAGTTACTCTTGTTTCAGTTGTGCCTTTTGGTTTCAGTTGTGCCTTTTGGTTTTTAATATGCAAGACTTCATGGAAATAGTTTTCTTAATGCGTTTTTAGAACAGCTTAATAGTGATGTAGTTCATATGCCATGCAATTCACCCACTTAAAGCACGTAATTCAATAGTTGTATTTTCGCAGTTGTGCAGCCACATCAGTTTTAGATCATTTTCATCACCAGAAAAAGAAAAAGGCAGTGTTGTCCAAAAAACGCATTTTCTTCAGACACTCAAACCCCTTTCAGTGTGGCCCAGTGCTTTCATTCTTCGGCTTGCAGAGTCACATCTCCCATTTCCCTTTTATTCACATAGCTCATTGAGTGGAATGGGAGGTAGAGTGGCCTTTACTGTTTCTTTCCTTTTTCAGTGTTTACATAGTTGAATTCAGTTATGTTAAATGTGTTTAATGAATCATCTGCATGATAATTTTTAAATTTTCTTTTTGAAATTTTGAAATTTCACCAGGATGTGCCTTCCCGCCCCCCACTTTCTCTTTGGTATTTGGTATACCCATTCAATCTCAAATATTTATTTATTTATTTATTTTATTTTTTTTTAAGAAGTTCATCAAAATCGGGTCTTTCTTATGAAAGAGGATTTGGAGTACAACCTCAGACAGGAATCACAGCACAGTTCTCTCTTACAATGTCTATTTCACCGCACTCTGCCTACAGAGAGGAGCTAGCTAGTCAAGTTCAGAGTTCACTGGGGGGGTTGCCTTGCAAGTTTCAACCTCAGGCTCTTAGTCTCCTGGAGGTCAGATCAGCTAATGTCCAGATGTGTGTGTGTGTGTGTGTGTGTGTGTGTGTGTGTGTGTGTGTGTGTGTGTGTGTGTGTGTGATCAGCTAATGTCCAGGTGTGTGTGTGTGTGTGAGAGAGAGATCAGCTAATGTCCAGATGTGTGTGTGTGTGTGTGTGTGTGTGTGTGTGTGTGTGTGTGTGTGTGTGATCAGCTAATGTCCAGGTGTGTGTGTGTGTGTGAGAGAGAGATCAGCTAATGTCCAGAAGTGTGTGTGTGAGATCAGCTACTGTCCAGGTGTGTGTATGTGTGTGTATGTGTGTGCACGTGCGCGCACGTACTCAGTCACTCAGTCCTGACTCTTTGTGACCCCGTGGACTGCAGCCCACCAGGCTCCTTTGTCCATGGGATTTTCCAGGCAAGAATACTGGAGTGGGTTGCCATTTCCTTCTCCCAAATATTTATTTAGTTCAGGGAAGTTTATTTAGTTCAGGGAAATTTTCTTTTATTATTTTACCTGTTTATTGTTCTCTTCCTTGGATTTGCCTTTGAGATTTCTTTTATACCCAATTGCTTAATCTTTCTTGTTTGCATATAAAATATCTTCCAACTCTAACTTTTTGTTTTTGTTTTTTGGAAGTTGATTGAGAACTCTGTCAAAAGCTTGCCCAGCAAAATTTTTATTTTCTTATCTCCTAATATTTTCACATGTCTGCTTTTCATGGCCATCTGGGTTTAGTTTTTTGTATAGCCTCTCACATATCTCAGATAGCACTTAAAAGTAGAAACTTCTTTTCTGTAAATTGTTTCCTTCTGGAGTGGTTATTCTTTAATTCACCTTGAACGTTCTCTTTCGCATAGTTAATTTCTTTCAGAAACCTGGCATCCTTGGTTGTCTTTGTGTTCAGTGAATCTTAGATATTATTGATTTCTATAGCTAGCTGTTGTGTTTCGTTTTTAGTTATGTAGGTAGCTAGGTAGTTCTTTTTCCCTGAACTTTTCCCTTTGAATGGGGAGACTCACCTGTAGTTTAGTGGGTTTATCACGAAGCAGAGTTGCTTCTCTTCTTGCCTCATGGATGAATAGTAAGTAGGGAGGCGGGAGGTTGGAATGCTCACACTTGCCAAAATGAGGAGGCCTTTTAAAGACTAGAAGTGAAAAATGCTAGTTGTGTCTCTGTCGGCTTCTGAGTGGAGTTGCCTCTGCTTTACATTTCCCCTCCTCGGTGTCTGTTTTAAAGGTCTGAAATTACTTTATACTTGGCTCTGTTTGTGTCTTGGGCCCTAACATACTCAAAAAGGAATCATTTCTGTAATTTGGCTAACTTTGATTTAAAGAGCAGCAGATTTCTGGCTTTCGCCTGAGAGTAAAACCTATTGATGAGATTGTTCTGTTCAGTTTTGATTAGAAGTTTAACATAGTTCTAATAATAAGTGTTGTTAGTAAGTTCTCAGTAAGTGTTGGCTGTGTTTTATTATTATTACAAAAGTATATGGTCTTTTGTGTTACGTGATAGAAAAGTGATTTGTGGCTTTTCCAAATCACTTTGTTGTATACCTGAAACGTTGTAGATCAACTATACTTCAGTTTTTAAAACAACGTTAAAAAATAGCTTTTTTAATAGGGAGAGTATGTATATATCTCTTAATTTTTGGTTTGGAGGTTTTGGCCTGAGAACCCTTTTAACCATACTAAACTTTTGTTTTACTCTGTTTGGTAGTGTTTTTGTTTATATTGTTATGAATTTGCATACTTTGGGGGAAGATTACAGCTCTTACGGGAGGAAGAGGGATACTAAAAAGTATGAATGAAGAATGATAATAATGTTACTTTCCTTTTTTTGCTTTTTCAGTTTGAACAGAAAACTGGTGCAGTTTTTGACGAAATTGTAGAGAACTGTAAGTACCATTCTAAAAAAAAACAAAACCCGAAACAATGGTGTCTTAGATAGTAAATACAAGTCTAGAGAAAGCATTTATCTGTAACTGTGATTAGTTAGGGCTAATTAATGTGATGGTCCAATTCGATTTGGTTTAGATCTTATCGCACCCTCTTAGTGTTTTAATTAAGTTAATCTGACTTGTAAGAATCTTATTCTTTAAATATTCTTATAGTTATTACTATTGAAGTATAGCCATGGTTTGTGTATGTGTGGATCATATTGAACTTATCACTCAAGCTTTGTTTACAGGGTCTCTTAATTCTCTCGTCATATTTTTTCCATTGTTACATTATTTTCTTAAAAGAAACTTTGTTTCTTAGATTATAAAAGTAATACATTCAATTTTATAATACAAAAATGAATAAAGCAGAAAATGAAAACCTTTATCTTTACCATTCTCCAAAGAGAATCTGGTTTGAAATTGTAATATATATCTTTCCAGACTTTTTTCTATGAATGTAAATATATATCTTTATGTGATGGGTGGGAAGAATGTACTGTTCCTGCATTTTTCATACAACTGCCTGGACATCTTCTGTTAGTGTTTATGGACCCATTTTATCCTTTTTAGTGTGTGCTCAGTATTTTATTGTCTCACTGTACTATAAGTTAACCAGATTCTTCTTTTACATGTGTGATATTATTTTCAGCTTTTTACTGTTACAGTGTTAAGTATGCATTTCTGTTGTCTACTTATTGAAGTGTTTTTCTAGAAAAAATTCCAAGAATAGAATTTTTTCTTCCAGTTTTATTGAGATATAATTAACACGTTTTGCCTTATGTACATCATTAAATGATTACCACAGTACGTTTAGTGAATCTAAGAATAGAATTGATGAATCATCAAAGGATGTTCGTACACTTGTTTATGATGGATAATTTTCATCATCTAAAATTCCTAAGGCAAGGGAAATGTGCTTTTGTTTTGTTTTGTTTTCTGTTTACCTTCACTAAAGGGATCTGTTAGTACCTTCTTTCTCTTTGGAATTAGTTTGTTAATATTTTTTGAGTGATAACAGTTCTTTAGACTACATATTGAAAAGTAACTAGTGCTCCTGATCTTCAGTGGATTTAATTATTAAATGTCCTTTTTGTTGCGTGCAAGTTTCAAAACTAGACTTTTGCTCGCTTGTCTCAAGAAAAAAGATTTAGAAGTATACTGGTGTATTTCACAGAAATCAGGAAGGAGATAAAGAACACATTTCCTTCAGGGAACTCAATGAAACGTGATCATGGGCCCACTCTCTAGTACTGCCAAAAAGCAGTTATGCTCCAGTGACTTTTAGTCTTTCTCTGTATCCATTTTAGATTTTAAGTTGCTGGTAAAAAGATTATAATTAGTCCAGCTGGTTCATCTTTGAACCAGTCGTCTGTGGTTGGGGGAACAGGGTCAAAAAGTAAAACATGCTGTTAGAAGGTATTCCTCAGCCATTACTTCTCACTTTCAGCAAGTAATTTTTGATTTCCTGCTTCTGGATATGCCTTTGCTCAAGTCTGTATGCCAGAAATAGTAATTAATAGTAATAATAATTAATCAAATAGCTTTCTAATGATGCTTTTTTGATTGGATACTTTTTTGTGAAAGATGTTGCAGTGACAACAATTTTAAAGCAGAAATCTCAAGGCGGTAATAAGCATGCTGCTATATGTGGGTCTTTACACAGAACATGTGGAATTTATGTTTCTGGTGCAGGTAATCTTTTTTGCTCCAGCCCTGGAAACATTTTTAGGCTACGGGTTTGCAAGCAGGAGATTTTAAACCAAATTTTGAATGCAGTGGTGTGGTAAAGATTACCATTTATCTCCCTCTTTCTGGTAGTTTATAATTAAGGGGCTGTTGAAGGCAGAGAAGTAACTAGCTTGGAAGAGGAGGCTGCTCTGCCTCCACAAGGGAGCTCAGGAACACAGACCTCTACATACAGAGAGAAGGGCAGACTGCTATATAGATGGTGTTCTGGAAGTTTCTGATTCCAAAGATGGTCATCTGAGGCCTACCATTTTGTCTTGATGTCTAGAAAAAAGGGAGACTGTTTCTCAGGCAGGTGCCTGAAAATGTCTTGTGTAATACCAGACCTAACTGTGTGTTCATTGCCCAAGACCACTAGGATGGGAACTTCAAATATTTGTTTTATAAATCAAGTTCGGCCCTTCTAGGCTGCAACCTTTTGGCAAACTACAGTGTCTGCTAATGTAACCCCATCAGTGAGGACTTTGGGAAATTTGGTTTAAACATGAAAATAGTTAAATTGGCGTGCCAAATATATAGTGTTGTCAATGAAAGAGATTTAAAAGAAAAAAAAAGTCTTCAGTATTTTATGCCAATCAGAAGAGAAAGTAGAGTTGTCCACCTTCTAGTTTGTCATTTGTCTGGAGAATTGTGCTGTCGATTTTTTAAGGTAACATGTTGATAGTAGAAATGACTGATGCATAACTCATGTTCCTGTAACCATTGCTTCACATTATTGATGTGCAGTTTGAAAGAAGTTAAAAAATAATTTTTATTGATATATAATTTATTTACAATGTCAATTTCTGCTATACAGCAAAGTGATTGCATTATACATTTTTTAAATATTCATTTCCATTTATAGGATATTGAATATAGTTCCCTGTGTTTATACAGTAGGACCTGGTTGTTGTTGAGAGATTTAAAAAAAAATGCTTTTAGATAACTGCTTCTTTAAATCAAGGACTTTCATCAATTGAATGGCTCTAAGGTAACCACCAGGGAAGAATCCACTTGCCAGTGCAGTTTCAATCCCTGGATTGGGAGGATCTCCTGGAGAAGGAAATGGCCACCCACTCTGATATTCTCTCCTGGGAAATCCTATGGACAAAGGAACCTGCTGGGCTACAGTCTGTGGGGTTGCAAAAGAGTCAGACACGACTTGGTGACTAAATGATAACAACAAAGATAACCACCTGGTCATTTACCAGTGGTTAATTTTCTTACTGATAGAAAAAGTTCATTGAATGTAACAGACTCGACAACTTCAAGGGAAAAATAAGAGCATTGTTGAATTTTCATGTGCAGTCTTTGGATTAAAAAACTACTCATAATGTTTTGATCACTTGCAGTATACCAATTTATTTGTGAAAAACTTTACATGTATTACTTTTTAAAAATCTTGATCATTATAAAACTGGTAGATTAGATTCAACTATGTGTTGATATAACAGAAACACAATAGAAAAACTTATTTTCAATGTGAAAAAAGCCTAGATGAAAAAATGCTCTGGATATCAGGAATACAGGGTGTTCTGGTTTTCTTTATCACTTCCTTAGCATATGGCTTCCATTCTCTGATGTTCTGAGATGCCTGCTGTGTCTTCAGCTTGTGATGGGTTAGGGAGGAAGGCAAAAAGGCATATTCTCAATGGAATCAGCCTCTTAAAGAACTTTCCTAGAAACTCTACATATATACATTGGTTTCCATTTCATTAGCCATCCTGATTTTGAAGAAAACTAGGATTGTCCTTTAGCTGCGCCTGTGCCAACAGTAAAATTAAGGATCTCTTAATGAAGGGAAAGGGAATTGTTACCAGGTATGTAATCTCTGCCATAACAACCCTCTAGATGAAGATATTACAGCTGTTTCTGTGTTACTAGGAGGAAACTAAGGCTTAGAGACATCATTTAAAGTGGTACAACCAGGATTTGAATGCAGGTTTATCTTAACTCCCAAGCTCCTCTAAGCTCCTCTTAAATCTCGTTACCTATTTCTGAACTGCCCCCTAGTTCACTGGAATCACAGGTTTTGAATAGTAATTATTTGGTAGAAATAAAAGAATATTTTGTAAAGTAATTTAAATATATTTTAATGAGTGTTAACCATGACAGGTTTTTGGGGCTGTCTATCAGCAGTCAAGAATCCGCTTGCAATTCAGGAGACACAGGAGACGTGCGTTCAGTCCCTGGGTTCGGAAGATTCCCCTGGAGGAGAGCATGGCAACCCACTCCAGTGTTATTGCATGGAGAATTGCCATGAACAAAGGATCCTGACAGGCTCCCGTCCATAGAGGTGCAGAGAGTCAGGTGCAACTGAGCACACACAGTGTCAACGTCAGTTTGTGTTTGAACCCTAACCCTAACCCTGATTTTACCCACTCCAGTGTTATTGCATGGAGAATTGCCATAGAGTTGCAGAGTCAGGCACAACTGAGCACACACAGTGTCAACGTCAGTTTGTGTTTGAACCCTAACCCTAACCCTGATTTTACCCACTCCAGTGTTATTGCATGGAGAATTGCCATGAGCAAAGGATCTTGACAGGCTACCCTCCATAGAGTTGCAGAGTCAGGCACAACTGAGCACACACAGGGTCAATGTCAGTTTGTGTGTGAATTATAAAATATCTGTCCTGTCAGTGCAGTTCAATTTTTAAAAGAACTAATAAGTTGAGCAGTTTTTTTTTTAAATCTCAGAGCTACTTAAAAATTTCTGTTTATATGGCCTATTGCTGAGTATTGTTTTTGTCCTTCCAGCATTTGAAGGAATATCTTCTTTATGAAAATGTTGAAATCAAAACCTAGAGTTGTCTTTAAAGATATAAGCATGGGTATAAAACTGAGATGACTTTAACTTAAAACACCTCACCATTCTTAATAATTTTCTATTTATTAAATAAAAACATAGATTCTTTTTGAATTAAGCATTGTATTAAGTTTTTAAACTAATTTTTGCTTTATTTCTATGTTGCTAAAAGGAATATGTATTTGAAAACGTTACACTTTTATTTTAAGATTGTTATCTTTAAAACTGAGTGGTGACAGGAAAACTTTGAGTCTGAAAGGAAGACATGAGTTGTATATGAATTTTAGTTTATGTTGATAACTAGTAGAAAAGATTGGTAAAGTTGAAAGTATAAAATAAATGTTTAAATATAAGATGATTCAAATACAGGGTTCTCATCCATTTTCCAATGAAAAGATCACAACACTTAAGTTTTTAATATCTACAGTGCATGTTGTCTTAGACATATAGATGAAAATCAGATGTCTGTTGATCATGTTAATTCAACTACTTGTTAATTTAAATATATACATCTTTAAGCTTCATGTTAAGTAATGTTAATTTAGAAAATACTCCTTTTCTCACAGTTATTTTGTGAAAGAATTTTAAGTACCTAACATGCATGTTTTAGAAATTTGACCTTGTTATCACTAGTGTCATTTCTTAAATTAGTTAATAGTTTTCTAGAGCGTACTGTCTGAATTATTTAAGATAAAACATAGTTTGAATTTGCATTCTTATTACTGATAATGTGCTGCTTAACAGATCACCATAAACTTAGTGGTTTAAAACGACGATTTTATTATGCTTGTCGATCTGTGGCTCAGATATTCCGGAACGATACATGTGAGATGTCTTATTTTTGTTCCGCAATATCTTGGTTCTTGGCTAGGAAGATTTGAAAACTCAGTAGGGAGAATCTGGAAGTGTGTGTGTATCACATTTATCCTTTCATCTGTTGATGGACATTTCATTTACTTCTGTGTCTTAGCTATTGTAAATAGTGCTGCTGTGAACATTGGTGTGCATGTATCTTTTCAAATTAGTGTTTCATCTTTCTTGGATATGTGTCCAGGAATGGAATTGCTGGATCATATAGTAACTTCTTAGTTTTTTAAGAAAACTTCAGATTGTTTTCTGTAGTGACTGTCTCAGTTTATATTCCCACTAACAGTATAGGAAGCTTCCTTTTCCTCTACGCTCTCTCCAGCATTTATTATTTGTGAACTTGTTGATGATGGCCATTCTGATCAGTGTGAGGTGATACCTCATTGTAGTTTTGATTTGCATTTTTCTGGTAATTAGCTGTTGGAGAAGGCAATGGCACCCCACTCCAGTACTCTTGCCTGGAAAATCCCATGTGCGGAGGAGCCTGGTAGGCTGCAATCCATGGGGTTGCTAAGAGTCTGACACGACTGAGTGACTTCCCTTTCACTTTTCACTTTCATACATTGGAGAAGGAAATGGCAACCTACTCCGGTGTTCTTACTTGGAGAATCCCAGGGACAGGGGAGCCTGGTGGGTTGTTGTCTATGGGGTCGCACAGAGGTGGACACGACTGAAGCGACTCAGCAGCAGTAGCACCAGTAATTAGCTATGCAGAGCATCTTTTCATGTGCCTGTTGGCCATCTGTATGTCTTTAGAGAAATGTCTATTTAGGTCTTATGCCCATTTTTTGGAGTGAATTGTTTTTTTGATACTGAGTTGTATGATGTATTTGCTTATTTTGGAAATTAAGGCTTTGCCAGTCACATTGTTAGCAAATATTTTCTTCCATTCTGTAGGTAGGTTGTCTTTTTTTTTTTTTTTTAATGGTTTTCCTTTGCTGTGCCAAAGCTTTTAAGTTTGGTTAGATTCCATTTATTTTTGCTTTTACTTCTTTTACCTTGAGAGACTGACGTAAGAAAATTTTATGTCTGAGAATGGTTTGCTTATGTTTTCCTCTAGGAATTTAAGGTTTCATGTCTTATCTTTAAGTTTTTAAGTCATTTTGAGTTTATTTTGATGTCTGGTGGTAGGGAGTGGTCTAACTTGCCCAACACCACTTACTAGAAAGACTGTCTTTTCTCCATTGTATATTCTTGCCTCCTTTGTTGAGGATTAATTAACTATAGGAATGTGGGCATATTTCTGGCCTCTCTATTTTGTTCTGTTGATCCATACATGTGTTTTTGTGCCAATACCTTTATGTTTTGATTACTGTAGGTTTGTAGTATTGTCTGAAGTCTGGGATGTTATTCCTCTACCTTTGTTCTTTTTCCTCTGAACTGCTTTGGCAGTTCTTGGTCTTTTGTGATTCTGTGTAAATTTTAGGATCATTTGTGGAAAATGTCATGGATAATTTGATAGGGATTACATTAAATCAGTAGATTGTGGTGTATAGTATGACCATTTTAGCAATATTACTTCTTCAAATCTGATATCAGTATTTTATAGTTTTCAGCATATGTCTTTTACCTGCTTGGTACGGTTTATTCCTATTTTTTTTAAAAAACAATTTTAAATGAGATAATTATTAAACTTTCTGTTTGTGACTTCATTGTTAGTGTAAAGAAATGCAACAGATTTCTATATATTGAACTGTGTCCTATTATCTTGCTGAATTCATTTATTCTAATTGTTTTGTGTGGAGTCTTTAGGGTTTTTTTATGTAGAATATTGTATCATCTGCATACAGTGACAATTTTACTTTTTCCCTTTCAATTTGGATATGTGTTCTTGTTCTTGTCTGATTGCTGTGGCTAAGATTTCCAGTACTGTGTTGAAGAGCAGTGATGAGGGTGGACATGCTTGTACTGTTCCAGAATTTAGCAGGAAGGCTTTTAGGCTTTCTCTGTGGGGTGTTACACTGACTGTAGGTTTGTCAAAAATAGCTTTTATTATGTTGAAATATGTTCCCTTTGTACTTGTTTTGGTGAGTTTTTATCATGAATGGGTGTTGAATTTTATCATTTAGAGTTTCTGTTGCCTTATTGGTTTTCAGTTTGGAAAATCTGTCCATTGATGTCAGTGGGGTTTTAAAATCTCCTACTGTTGTTATGTTCCCCTCAGTTTTTTAATTTCTGTTAGTACAATGTTTTATGTGTTTGGGTGCTCCTGTACTAATGATCCTTTTGTCATTAAATAGTGTCCTTCTTTGTCTGCCTTTATGACTTTTGTTTTAAAATCATTTTTTTTCCTGAATGTTGCTCTTTCTTTCTTGTCATTGCCATTTACATGAAATACGTTTTCCATTCCCTCACTTTCAATCTGTTCATCTCTGTTGCCCTAAAGTGGGTCTCTTGTAAGCAGTATAATTGTACATTCTTGTTTTATTATCCAATCAGCCATCATGTGTCTTTTGATTGCAGCTTTTACTCCATTGATATTTATAATTGTTATTGATAAATACATATTTATTGCCATTTTTCCTTGCCTGTCTTTATAGTTTCTAACCACATTTTCATTATTGATCAGTATATTGTTTGGTTTTTCTTATTTATGAATTTCATATTATTTTTGAATCATTCTATATGTTACCACTTTGTTTTTTCATTATGCTTGGTATTTGTCTGTTTTCCTTGTTTAGCGCTCATTCATTCATCACTGATGTGTAATTCATTATTAACACTCACCCTAATAATTTCTGTGTATTCATTCTTAAATGTGGTAAAAAACACATAATGCAGAATTTACCATCTTAATCATTTTTAAGTGTACAGTTTCGTAATACTAAATACGTTCACATTTTTGTGCAGCAAATCTCTGGAACTATTTTGTCTTGCAAAACTGAAATTTCTATACCCGTTGAACAAAAATACCCTCCCCTGTTAAGGTTTATATGTGTTGTAACATGTATTAGGGTTTCCTTCCTTTTTAAGAATGAGTAATACTCTGTTGTATGGCTAATACCACATTTTGTTTATCTGTTTACCTATTGATGGGCATTTGGGTTGCTTCTGCCTCTTGGTCTGTGTGAGTAATGCTGTAAATACCACCTTTTGATATGCTTGTTGGCCATTTGTCTTCTGGCAGAAATGTGTTTTTCAAGTCTTATGACTATTTTTGATTTTTTATTCTTACTGTTGCTTTATGAGTTCTTTATGTATTCTGGGTACTATTCCTTATCAGATGTATGATTTGCAAATACTTTATTCCGTTCCATGTGATGTCCTTTTACTCTGTTGATAGTTTCTTTGGATGTGCAGAAGTTTTAAAAATTGTTTGTCCCATTTGTTTATTTTTGCTTTATGTTGCCTGTGCTTTTGGTGTCATATACAAAAACATATTCCCTAATCCAATGTAATGAGTTTTTCCCTATTTTTTCTTTTAGGAGTTTTATACTTTTAGGTCTTCTGTTTAAGATATATCACAATTTCAAACTCTACTTTACTGTCTATAGACTTCTTGATATTTCTAGTTTTTCCGTTGCGAATCTTTCCTCTGTGAACATCCTTGTATGTCTTTTGATTCATATAAGAAAGTATCATGTGTGGAATTCATGTGGTGAGTCTCTGTCAAAAAACAAATTTAGAATTTTTTGGTTTAGAACAGGAATTGGCTAACTGTTTCTCTAAAAGGCTAGATAGTAAATATTTTAGATATTATGCCATCTCTGTTGCAGCTTATTCAACTCTGTCTTTTCAGCATGAAAGCAACCATAGACAATACATGAAGAGGTTAGTGTTTGTTTCCAATGAAACTTTATTGGCACTGAATTTTGAATTTAGCATTATTTTCATGTGTCTTTTTTGTTTAACTGTTTGAAAATGGGAAAATCATTCTTAGCTCATGGGTTATGTGGATAGGACACAGGCGGCTTTTGGATTTAGCATGCGGATAGAATGTACATGCCCCTGCTCTAGCGTGCATATGGAAGGTGATTGCTCAGGCATTGGATGTGTCCATTCTCAACTTACTACAACTGCACAATTTACTGTTTTCATTTGTTTATATTTCTACCATTGTTTAGAGTTTTGGTCACTATGCATCTGGACAACACTTATTACTGCACTTAAATATTTTGTAATTATAGTAGGTATAACATGGAATTCATTTTTAAAATATTTATATTTAACTGCTTAATAATGTAGTTGAATATTTTTTCATGTTTTTGGCCCTTTCTGGTTCCTCTCCTGCAAAATCAGTTGCCCACTTGCTGTTGCATTGCTGACCTTTTCTTAACTGCACTGTAGGAGTTCTCTTAAGTACCCTAAAGAAGAAACTTATCAGTTATAAATATTAAAAATAAACTTTCCCTCATGACCTGACCTAATAAGTCTTTGCATAAGCTGACATTAATTTTAATATATTTGAATGATAATAAATAGTCTTTTATGACTTGATCTTAAAAAAAATTTTATTTAGGTAAACCTTTTCTAGGCTAACATCAGAAAGATATTTCATGTTGTTTCCTAAAATGTTCATTGGTTTTACCTTTAACACATAGCTCTTTGAATTCTCATAGAGTTAACTGTTTAATGGTTTTGGTTAGGGAACTAATTTATTTCTTGCCATAATACTAACAAATTATCTCATTACCAATCATCAAATACTGTTTTCTTCACACAGTTACTTGAAAAGCTATTCTGTAGTGTATACCTATGGGCTTTCCCCCATTTTTGTTTATTTCTGTGCCATGTTCTTTTAATTAATTTAGCTTTGCAATAAGTCTTGTTTGATAACCTGATAGTTTACATATCCTTGAAAATTTTTCTTCAGGAATGTCTCAACTATTATTGTTACTGTTCATTTTAGAAATACTTTACCAAGTAGCTAATTGTAAGAGCAGAATTTTGATGGGCTGTTTTTTGAGTCTGTCAATCAACAGATAATTGGCATGTTTATGATATTGACTGACTGTGAACTTTGTGTGTCTTTTTGTTTATTTAATTCTTTATTGCCTTTCAGTAAAATTTTATAATCTATAAAGATTATCTTGTAAGCTTTTTATTTTATATTTTAGCATGTAAGTCTTATTTAATTTGATATTTATTTTTGTATGCAGGATAAGATTTTCAGATGAGTAACTAATTGTGGTAACATGTTAAATAACTTATCTTTTCATCTAAATAGTTGATATTCATCAGTGAACTCATTTGGCACTACTGAGATGTATTTAAGTCATATATATGTGGGAATCTTTTTCACATTCTGTTAACATTTACATAGTAATATTTCTCATAAACATTTATTGCTATATTATCTTCACTGATTTTATTAATAGTATATATTATAAGAAATATGTTAATACTGTATATTTTTTGGATTTGAGGTATTGGTGTTTCTCTGCTCTGTCAAGCCAGTGTCTTAGTTTTAATATCTGTTACTTTAAAGCTTTTCTTTAGGCTCTTCATCCACTAAATTTTAATATGATTTATTGAATATCCAAAAATAGTCTTTTGGAATTCTGATTGAAAATGTATATATTTATATGTTATTTTTTGGGAGAATCAGTATTTTACTATATTTTTCTGTTCAGAAACAAACTAGATTTTAATACAGATTTTGATTTATGCCATTTACTTAATTTTTAGAGTTGCTTTCAAGTAACTGTATTGTGTTTTTCTTCTATCACTTATTCTTAAATATCTTAATTTTTGTTAAGTATAATGGTTCTCATATTTTATCATTTAGGGATAATTATTGTTGGTTTCGGTCACATTTGCTAAGGCTTTATTACATTAAAAACTTCCATTTTACAAGGAATGGCCGAAGAATATTTATGTATTACTGGACTCAATTTGCTAATATTTCATTAAGGATTTTTTCTGACAGACTTTGTGTACAGCTGGAGTTATATCTTCATTAAATGTTTTATAGAATTCCCAGGAAAACCACCTTGGCTTAGAGATTTATTGGTGTGAGTTTTTTTTTTTTTCTTTAAGGCATCCATTTCCCATTTATTTAAAAATTTTGAGCATAATTGTTTTCCAAAATATTTTTGATGTCAGTTGTCGAACCTCTTGCCACGAAACCTCAGTTCCTGACCCTGAAATGCTACTCTTTTCTGTGAGAATGAATGTGCCTCCAAGGGACCTGGCGCATCATGCACTTTTCACAAGGGTGTGCAAGTGCTAATAAGTGAGTCCTTGTGAGATGGAATATGCATTTGGTATGCACTTTAATTTTCCTAGGTATATAGAATACTCTTTCAACTTTGTCCTTTAATACTAAAGGAAAGGAGAAATCGTATACATGAGTACTAAAAAATCTGATTTCCAGAAATCCAAACAATATCAAACAACAGTTGTCCTTCAGAACCAAATATGTGACTGTTAGCTAGTGATTTTTTTTTTCTTTCTCATTCTTTCTTTTGAAAGTGAAAGTCGCTCAGTTGTGTCTGACCTTTGTGACCTCATGGACCGTAGCCCGCCAGGCTTCCCTGCCTGCGGAATTTTCCAGGCAAGAATACTGGAGTGGGTTGCCATTTCCTACTCTGTGGTGTGGGGTTTTAAGTTATGAGTTCA